>NC_056741.1:932281806-932349306 GCF_019279795.1 Protopterus annectens | reverse complement strand
TTTGTGGGTGCATATGTGTGCACGCCCTTATCATGACAGTGTGTTGCATCTAATGTTATGTGTACAGGTCTATATTATATTCTTGAAAGCCGACAATGTCGAATCTGACATTGTTGACATGAGAATAGCAAAAGTGCAGAACATTGAACGGGTAAATGGAAATCTCCGTAAGGGGGGATTCCTGTTTACTTTAATGTAGCGCAGTCTCGGAGTTAATATATTTAAGTAGCGGGGGTGGGGAAGACACCCCCCCATATGGGGGTGCAGGGGGGCTTGCTCCCCTGCCTACACCCTTTACATTTTTATTTATTTATTTATTTTATTTATTTTTATGAACATTCAAAATTTTAATAGTTTGATCAATAAAGATCGACCTTTAGTGATTTGAACCATTAAACTTTTGATATTCTAATATAGACCCATGTGTACAACAGAAGTGACTATTTCTGGCAGGGGTATACTAGCATGGGCCATCTCTATTTGCCAGTATATGGTCAGTCTACCCTACATATGTCCCCCAAATCTGCATGACTGCAAGCTGAACTCATGTGCACATCCCTTTGTGTTCACACACTGCTCTCACTATTGCTATGGAGTCAAAGTTACATCTGCCACATTCCCTGAACCTGACTGTCTGCAGATACAGCCACTCATCTCATCCTTAGGATCCCTGCTGCAGTGCACTGGTTTGTCATGATGACACCTCCTTCTCACCTTCAACCTTTTTGCAGATGCTTGGCAGTTAAGGCCTACACATGTGTGTCAGTTTGCAGTGTCCCAAACACTAAACACCATGTGTAACATCCTAGTCCCAGCTAATGAATTGCAAACATACAGATGTATACTGGCACCAGCACAGTACAAATGGGGATGGTGGGCCTGAGGTGGGGTGAGTAATTGGTTGTGCAGCAGATGTATCTTCCATGATACTGTCTGGAGGTTTCCAACGTGGTCATGGTACACCAGTACACATTGCAACACATGATATTTGGGAACCTCTTCTGTTATGCATACACTACCTGTAAATAGACCTGGCTGATGTTTCCTGTGGTACAACTGTCAGATCTGATTACCCTAACCCATAGTCCACACGCTTGCAGAGTCCAGGCAATTGCTGACACGGGTACTGCACAGACAGTATTTACTAGACATTCCTGCAGCCCCCTCAGTGTTGTGACATGCTACTGGGTAGCCCGCATGACCAGTTTGCTACATGTGACATCATGTGTCTTGGCTTGCCATCTGTTTATTTCCTACATCATTCCTGTCCCATACATCCTTTAGATCTGTAACAGTTGCCATTGCAATACTGGTATATACACTGTTGTAGCACTGTATAAGGATGATGTTTCACACATGTCCCTACTGTAGGCCATTTGTCCCACAATTATGTTCATCCCTGTGGACACATTTTGCAATGACAGGATGTTTGTTATATTGCAGGTGTCTGACATACCCTTTAGATTCACCATCATGGTCACCACTGTGATGCAGTGCAGTTAACAGCAACAATACCTGAACATGTATGACATGCATTATGGGTAGGTGTGTTTGACTTGTGCATGGAATATACCATAACCATTAGATGACCGGTGTATTGGCAAGCATGACCATAAACTATACTCACCAGCTACAGGCTGCTGCCTTGGTGGTATACCTGAGGGACCTACATACCAGTGTGAGAGATATGATGTCAGAAGCCACAGCTGTGGCATTGGTACATGGTGGGTGCAGCATTACAGTACATCACATCAACAGTACAAGTCCACAATACTACAGCTTATGCACAGCTGTTTATTACTACAAAGCAGCAACAGACTATATATATGTCATCTCATATATGCATGATCTACCTGTACAGATGTGGATGGATACACAACAGTGGTCTACTGATGTGCACTGTGGCCTTACCTGCATGCTCCTCAGCCGGTGTGTGGGTAGCATCCACCTCCACTATGGTCTCCGCCAATTGTTGTGTGTGCGGCGGGCAGGTGCCATGAGGCTAACAAGGAGCTCCTCAACACATGTCAGGGGGGGAATGGATGGTTTGACCCCCCCCGTGTTGTGAGGTGATTCCCTCGGACTGCTGTAGTACGCCGGCAGGCATTGCGAAGCAGGTCAATGCAATGATGCCGGAACTGCTCATAACTGCGGTTATGCAGACCAACATCATTCACCAGGGTGGATCTCTCCTGCAGCTCATGGGCTGTCCTTCCAAACAGCACCTGGTAGTACTGTACCAGGTGGTTAACGATTACCTCATTTTCCTCCACTGAATAGACCGGTAATCTGCCGTGTGACATCTTGCCTGAAAGATATAAAGATGAAAACAGATCTGAGCAACTCATACAGCAAGGTTACCATCGTTCTTAATACTCATCTCTGTCTCCCCCACAACAATATCTGTGACAACAAACTGTTCACACAACTCAATAGGTATGGCTACAGCTTACCTACCATTGGGACATATATCATATTGTACCATGCTTTGTGCTATATGTTTGTAGCCATCCTCCCTGTGGGGACACTATCATTGCTGGCCTGTTAAAGACAATGACACCTGCATGCCATTGTATGGGCCACTATGGTTCCATATATACATGTGGTCTGTTTGCTATGTGATTGCTGCACATCTATCACTATGTGTTATTGGGGATATCTATGTATGCTGTTGGACA
Organism: Protopterus annectens; assembly: GCF_019279795.1. Lineage (NCBI taxonomy): Eukaryota > Metazoa > Chordata > Ceratodontiformes > Protopteridae > Protopterus > Protopterus annectens. Next base: position 932,346,628 of record NC_056741.1, on the reverse strand, counting down.
TGATCCAGGATTGTGTAGACTATTACTACCCACATATGTTCTATAAAAGTGACACAATAGCATGTTTAGGGAACAGTTGCCAACAGAACCACCACTCCCACCTCATCTGCCCATGTTACCAGGCCACATAACTTGTGGAACCCATCCTGTGGCCTCCTCATCTACTGGTCCTGTGCTATGTTCATGTGGAACCACCTCAGGGGATGGTGTTCCCTTCCCCCTGGGGGCACACACAGACATGATCCTGTCACTCGAGGTCAGGTCCAGGGTCTGCTGTATAGGGAGGTCCACAGAGACTTAGGGGATGTGTTGCAGCACCTTGAAACCCTCAGTACACAATGACAGGGTCCACATGCTCCTCCTGCTCAATGTCCACCCCAGGCACCTTTAGGACTGTAAAGCTGCTGTTGTGACTGGCAATGGCTGGGGGCCTTGTTCCCACAGTTTCCATATGGGGGCTCATGGGGCATCCACATCGCAGATGACACCCACCATCCATGGTGTTTACCCACCACATATATAGATAGATATATGTATATATATATATATATATATATATATATATATATATATATATATATATATATATATATGTGTGTGTGTATGTATATGTGTGTGTGTGTGTGTGTGTGTGTGTGTGTGTGTGTGTGTGTGTGTGTGTATATATATATGGGGTATAACCAAACATCAGGTCCACAATATCTAACTCTCCTTCCTGCACAGCTGCTCTGTTCTGCCTTGCTACAACACAGACAGGTGCCAAATATGGACACAGCCTAACATTGGGGGGGGGGGGTATATATAGGGACAAATTGCAAGTAAGCCTATTACACACCTATGGCATTTCAGCATGCTACATTACATGATAACTTGAGTGTCCTGCAAGTGGTGGGCTCTGGAACCCACGTGTCCACCATTATGGCATTACTTCCACCACCAGCTATTGGCAACAGTAATATACATGTTTTCCATTACACAACACACTGTGATGGCTTACATCTTGTCAGTCAGTGCTGCTCTGCACAGTTGACAGATATGGCCCACTACCCACAGGGACAGACAGTATAGTACATAGCAGTTGTTCAGCTGAACATCATTATTACAACAACACCTGATGGTACATATAAATCATTCCACATCATCTATCCCATTATTATGTACCAAGTACTACAGTCAATAACATGCATATATACTTCACATACCTGTTGTGGGAATGATGTCTGTTCTGGATAGTTTGCTGGTAAAGTTTTTTTTTTCTTTCGCCTTAGCCTCCAACGTGCCTGCTTTCTTTCTTTCTTAGTTTATTTGTTTGTTTGTTTCACTCTTTCACCCCCCCCCATCACTCTCTCCAATAAATGGATTGAGCTGCTTTGGATAGATTGCAGCATGGATTTTGTAGGTGATGCACATGATTAGGTGATGATCTCTGCACCAATCAGTGTCTTCCACTTGCTACCTGAATGCAGCATTCTGTGTAGTATTTTCAATTACCACTGTTATGGCAACCCACTACTATAAAGCCCTACATCAGGTGGTTGTGGTCCATTTACCTTTCCTGTATGGTGGACACCCTTCCTGTGTGTGGGCAGTAGTGTTACAGACAGAAGGTAGCAATACATCTTACAAGAGGACTTGCAGACTCAGTCCAGCTAAATATTTGTATAAGGATCAAGAACTAGAGACAGAGTGTGAGTAGTATTGTTATATGCATTGTACAGCACCAGTGTTACAGGGTTTGTGCATACATACTAGTTTAACATGGCATGCAGTCTGTCTGCATAGCTCTCAACTATGGGCCTATCCACATGATGGCCAGAGGTGTGCCTGTTATGTTTTGTCTGTCCACCACACAGGTCTCGTGTCAGATATATCACTGGTAGTGTGTGTGTTGAGTGCTTTTAGTACATGGCTACATCCATTTGTGTTTCTGACTTCATATTCCTATGTTGAAGACTATCCTATAACATCAGTAACTTACTCAGTGTATGACAACACTATTTCACATATGGGCCTGTGTTCCGACCTCTGTCCTCCACCTACATACTAGGCATTGTCCATATTACATGCAGTAAGGGGTTGTTATGTAGTGGCCTGTGATTATGTCATGCTGCCATTCCTGCCATCATTCCAGTGCTGTTGTGGCCCCGACACATATTGTGGGGTTGGGTCCATATATATGTGGGCTTCAGCTGCAGAAAACATGTGCACCCTTCTGCAGTCCAGATGTCAGTGTATGTAACAGTGTTACATGCCCCTGTAAGTCAGTCGATGGGGGTGGGGTATGCACCATTAATAAACTAGACTGTTACAACATGTGAGGGATATCTGCAGTAAGCTGCCTTAAGGTATATGGATGTACATTACAGTACACCTTGGAATAATTGTTGGCCTACTGCTTACTGCCATACAGAATGTTCTGTTTGTCAGTGTGATTGTGATGGTTTCAGTTATGCATTTTTATGTAATAGATACACCCCCTTGTGTCAGCTTAAGTCTTGTCCCCCTAGGGATTGCATACAGAGTGAAGATAGAGGCTGCTGGACTATACACCTGTATTACTTACTGTGGATTGATTGTTATCTTGTGGCTCAGTCTGTTTTTACTGTTGCTCTACTTGCAGGCCTTGGCCTGGACAGCAACATATGTTATGCTTTCAGATTATTGTATTAAATGATCTGCTTGAGAGTTGCATTAATCTGTTTGTATGCATTTCAAAGTATAAACAGCTATATGACATGGCATATACAACTGTGATAGTGCACAAATAAAACTTTCTTATGTATGTAAACCTGTGAGTGGTGTCATATCCTTTGACTTCTCTATGGGTATATGTTTCAGGCACCAATTGTCTTTTGCATGGGTGACTCATACACTGTCCATTTCATAAGCTGGCAATTGTAGGAATACTGGCTGTTCAGTATGGTGTGCACCCTCTAAATATGTAACTTCCTATACGTATCTCTGTGTGCGTATGTGTAGTTACATATATATCTATATATATGTATATATATCAATATATATCTGCATATGTGTGTGTGTGTGTGTGTGTGTGTGTGTGTGTGTGTGTGTGTGTGTGTGTGTGTGTGTGTGTGTGTGTCTGTATATATGTATCTTTGGAATGTTTATTCCTTCCACATTGTACATTCCCTATGGTAGCCAGAGTGTACTGGATGATGTTATTGATACCATCCTAACGTCATACAGGTGGGATGGATTACTGTTAATGTCTTGTGCCCGTGTTGTGTCCTGGGTATGGGATTTGCAACAGTTGGTATTGTATTGCAGGGTAGATCTTTTTGCTGTGGGGGAGGGGGTGATATCAATAATTATAGGACGTATTTAGCTTGGGGTCCCTCATCCCCATTAATGGTGCCTTTGGTCATATATGTATTTGTTATGTTCTCATTTATATCTATAGATATATGTCTGTATATACATATATTTATATATATATATATATATATATATATGCTATATATATATATATATATATATATATATATATATATATATATATATATATATATATATATATATATATATATATATATATATATATATATATATATGGGTTCACTTCAAAATCCTGAAAGCTCAAAATCCTGAATCTCAAAATCCTGAAAGCTCAAAATACTGAAAACTCATAATACTGAATCTCATAATACCAAAAAACATACAGGACACCAACACTGATGTGTGATTGTGCGGACGTTCGGGTTAGGGCGCAGGTCAGGTAAGTGTGCGATTGTGATGGACGTTAGGGGCGGGTTAAGTGAGTTAGGGTAGGGGCGCAGGTGAGGTGAGTGTGCGATAGTGACAGAATTTGGGGTTAGGGGCGGGTTAAGTGAGTTAGGGTTAGGGCACAGGTGATGTGAGTGTGCAATAGTGACGGACCTTCGGGTTAGGGTCTGGGTTAAGGTAAGTGGATAGATAGTAGTGTATGTGCAGTGTAGTGTACCTGTAATACAGTCAGTGGTGCAAGACAAGCAGGCGAGGAGGTCCCAGGGTGGGCCCCAGGCATGCTGGTGCCCGGTGCCAGAGCCAGCTGAGGTGGGAGAGGTGGGTCCGCTGGGACCGGCCTTCCCAAACATGCTGTGGTGTTCAACTTTACAACATATGTGGGTTAATAATAGTCAACACATTCCAGGATTAGGTATAACAGCATGCATCAATATTCCCATTAACCTGAAACACCAGATATGGAACAGTTGCAAAGCAAACAGAACACATGCATATATGGAACCACAGTGGCTATTACAACAGCATGCAGGTACATTGATAGCAGCATGCCACCAATGTGGGAGTATTTCAACATGGCACATGCATAGAAACAAATGTAAATATTTATCAAACAATAGGGCATATGTCCCAACAGTATATTTAGTGCAGCACATATTGATTGAGTTGTGTATTTAGTTTATTGTTGCAGCTATGGTGGGGGAAGAGAAAGATGTCAATTAACAACTTGTATATTCCTGTAGTTCTCATTACTTTACTAGTCAGTGCTGTGATCTTTACCTTACAGGTATTAGTACACTACCCTATGGCCTTAGTTTGGACAGTGGTATGGATGTAGACAACTATATACATGAACTGAGTTTTACCTGCAATATACACCTCTTACCTGGTATACCTATGGAGGTATTGTTTTTTAACACTGCCTAACTGTTTCTACACATATTCCCAGATTCCAGGTTGATGTTATGCACATACCTATCCATCTCTCATTACACACACTCTGGGCATATCTTGACCACATGCAGGTCAACCTGGACATATTTTGACTATTGCCCTCTCAAACATTTGGTGAATTGTACAATGACAGATTTGTTTTCATTGACATTTTCCAAATATGTACCAGGCCTGACAGTCAGTTATATGATGTGAAATGCTGCTTGCATGTCAGAGATTAGCACACTGATATGCCAGGGGTACATAGTAACAGCCGGCAGATATTGGCCAATTAACTGGACAGTCTGGACAATTCTGTACACTTGTGGGTTATGATTCTGCATACAGCTTACTATCAATCCTAGGATTCAAACCATGGCTGTGTCTGCTAAAAATAAAACAGTATCCATCACAGTTGAGTATGATATATAGATATTGCTGTGTATCTCTTGTCTGATTTCTGTCTATAATTCTCCTGTGGTTTTACAATCTGGCTTTGCAATTACAACACTTTTATACAGGATTTCCTAGACAGTTTTGTTATGTAGCACAGTGTGGGTGACAGTGATGAGTAATACCTTATTATTCAGAGCAACTACAACACTGCCATATAATACCAGAGTAAACAGTACAAGTACAGGATATCAATATTTTATTTCTAGGCACAGTTTTAATATCTGACAGACCTGTGGGGGCAATGTTTGTTAGCACTACCTGAATGTTGCCACACATATTACCCAATTCCACATTAGTGTTATGCACATACGTCTCACCCTGTTACTGCACACACTCTGGTCACAGCTTGACAACATGGGGTTGGAGATGGGACATACTTGGCTTATTACTCTCATAACATTTTGGGGAGTTGCTAGAGTGACAGGTTTGTTCTTATAGATGTCTGACAATCAGTTGTAAACTTCTGGGATCATCCCATTGATTTGGCAGGGTGACAGGCAGCAGATATGGGCCAGTTTATTGGACTTTCTGGACATATCTGTACAGTTGTGGGTATGATTCTGCATACAGCCTACTATCACTCCCAGGATTCGAACCATGGCTGTGTGTGCTAAATATACTGCAGTTCGCGTCTCAGCTGAGTGTGCTATTTGGATTATGTCTGTCTTTTCACTGTTTTCTGTCTCAGTCTCTATCAATTGTACTATATGACCTCTTGGGATTACATCAGTCATATACAGACATTCCTACACATTATATTTTGTACCACAGTGTGGGTAACAGTGCTTAATACAACAGTACTATTAAGAGATTGCAACTCTACATTACCATATGATACCAGAGTAAACACAGGCAGTCCAGCAGTTAGACTTTATTGTTAGGTTATTATACTTTTATTTACATGCAACCTATATGAGACTCTTACTGCAATATTCTTTGGTGTATGCAGGTACATGCCTTTTTATACAGGCAATTAACTTACTACTACTGTTAGATTGATTTCCTATGACAGTAGATGCAAGACTATTATTAGCCTGCCTCACGTCTCAACCGGTGCAATCTACAGTTATGGGCTTCCTGGTTCGCAGCCCGCTCATCTGTCACTGTGAATGACATAAGAGGTCTATTTAGCCATACCTATTCATAATATACATGAATTGGCAATTATTAAACAGGTAGTGGACTGATACATACACATAGCTGGGACATCCCCCGTCCTCCTAGCCTCTTGGATCCACTTATCCAAGAAATCTGCCTTTCTCCGCTTCAAGTCGGCATAGTGATGCCTGACCTGCTCACCAGTTCAGGGTTTGCCAGTGGCACTGGTGAGGACACGGGCAAGACAGTTCCAGGCTTCCACTTTGTATTGGGTACCCTGGTACTGGCCCTGCAGCAGTCTCTGATCATGGTCTTTCACAAGGAGTCCTGCCATGACTCTGGACTCCTGGATGTCCCAGCGCTTTGCCCGAAAGCGCACACCCTCTCCCATACCAGTCATAGTGCCTAAAGGAGGAAGCTGCAACCAGTTATGAGCTGTATTCCTGCCTGTTGGGTTTAAATAGGTCCGATTTCCCACAATTTGCCATGATTGGATTGTTTTGAAAATGCTAAGCTATGGGCAAACCTACTTACCTAAGGCTGGCATTGTTTATAGGGTTATACCACTGGGCAAATTGAATTAGCTGGCCTACACATTTCTCACACCTAGTAAGCTGGGCTGTGCAATGCTTAGCATTGCTTAATTTTTAATTTGCATACTATTTGCTTTTTGGCATTGATTTATTATTCAGTACATTTTATATACGTGTTTGGTATCCATGATTCATGTGTATGTACACTGTATGGGGTCTTTGTGTTTATTAGGGGATTTCAACACTTTATTACAATGACACCTCACATCTGGGCTTAATACAGTACTCCAGTTCACATATTTATATTATGCAGTAGGTTATACAACATAAAACTGTATATTGATTTCTTTCACATGTTCAGTATGATTTTCCTATAGTGAGGATCTGTTTGGTGATACCTCAGCCTTATGTAATGCTGTGATGGCTTATTGGTTAACTAGTGTGACTTTAGCCTATTGGTTCCTAGGTTCAAGGCCTGCAAAGGCTGTTTTTTTGTTTCTGGCCAGAAGAGCGGCTATTGCATACACAGTGATTAAGGCACTTTTAAGCAATTGTAAGCGGGTTTGCGTGAAGGTAAGCAATGCTAACCTCCGGTTAAATATGCTTACAGAGAGTTAGCCTCAATATTGCTTAACCTGTGTGCGCATTGCTTACCCCCACACAAAAGGGCTTAAACCCACTCACTACTACTTAAATATGCTTACTCTTGCTTAATAGTGCTTACTCCTGCTTAGCCCCACACTAATTTAGACATTAATGTCAAAATGTCTTTATTAATGAAAGTCCCACATATTCACTATACTTCCATGCAGGACTAGCATAGCCCTGCACAGTAATGTAAAATGGTTCTTGGGAAGGTGGTGGATTTGGAAACTCTATGGATTTATCACTCATTATACATTGCACTTTAGATTTGTATCCCTGATTCATGTGTAGATATACTGTATGGGGCACTTGTGATTATCTGTGGATTTTGCAACATTATGACAATGACACCTCACATCTGCATTGAATGTGCTACTCTAGTTCACAAATATATGTTATTTAGTAGGTTATGCAACAAAAAATATTAGTCATAAAGTGATTTGACATAGACATAGGATGTACTGGAGTGAGACCCGAACCAGGAATGACTGCTAGTAGAGCGAATGCTCTGCCCACTACACTATTGCAGTACTGCTTCATTTGCATATATCTTGATTTTTATCCTCTTGTGCAATTTAAGCTGCAATACACGTAGCTAAGTGATCGGCAAACCTGTGCACCTATGATTAAATTTTATCTGTTTCATTAAAAAAAACAAATTGTTTATGTTTCATATTTTAACTATTGCTCTTATAAACTTGGGGGAATGTTGCTGGGGGTATGTGAACACCTATGAGTGGTCTCGCTCATTCTTATTCCTAAACTGCTGTCCTTCATTGCAGGGGCATGTATATTCTGAGAGCTCTGCTCTCAGACATGCCCCTTGCACTTGTACATGCTCCATGTCCATTTAGGAGCTCAGGCAGCATGACTTCATTAATATGCCTGGTGTGCTGCTGTCCTGCTCCTAAAAAGCCGCTTCCGTGCAGGGCTATGCTAGTCCTGCATGGAAGTATAGTGAATCTGCGGGACTTTCATTAATAAAGACATTTTGACATATAAAATAAAGCAAAAATGAAAAAAAAATATGACTTCTGCTGATGTCAGTGTAGCAAAAAAACATTATTAATGGTCACTGTAGGAAGCCGCGGTGGTGCAGCGGTAGCATTGTTGTCTCACAGCAAGAGGTTCTCCCGTTCAATTCTCGTCTGGAGCGCCTTCTGTGTAGACTCTACATGTCCTCCTCAGAGTTGAGTGGGGTTCGAAAGACATTTGTAGAATGGGTGTGCCTTCGTTGAAGGCTGGGCATCGAGCTGGCACCTCAGCACCATAAAAATCTACTGCCAATCATTAGCGGACCAGAATTCCACTGTGGCAACCCCTAATCAGGAAAAGCTGAAAGAAGAAGAAGAATGGTCACTGCAGGATCTTTTTCCCTTTTATAAGTAAATATACTGTTTAGAAATTCTCAACTTTTTCAAGCAAGTTATATTTAACAAAGAAATCCTATAAATTCACTCAAACATCCTCCTCCTTGCCATAAGTTCTCTATGCATCATTCTGTAATTGCAACAGTTTAAAAATGTGTATTCTGTCTAGCAACATTAATGATATATTACGACTACTGTGTGTGATTGTAATTGTTTACAAATGCATATTCTGCTTATGATAATTTTATACTGAGATTACTGTATGTTGTTATTTTTGACCTCAGTCATAATTTCATACATCCTCTAGTCTGAGACTTAAGATGGTCATGTTGGATCAGTGCTGTTCCCTGGTCAACAAATACAAATGAATAAATAAAATAAAGCATATGTACGTAACTAAATAATCTTGGCCAGAAAAACAAATAATAAGGATAGAACTTAAGTGAAAAGTCACATGACTTATTTACATTTGAATTCAATATAGTGAGCAAAACGTAAATATTAGAGAGCCCTTTTGATTCAGAAAATAAGGTGGTAATGAATATCTTTGGTTGATTACAAGGACACCTTCTAAACAGTGTTTATCAGTGCAAGCTCACACGTTGCTAACAATGTAAAGCAAAGCCTAAGGCAGGCATGGGCAAACTACGGCCTGGGGGCCACATGCGGCCCATTAAACGTTTTGATTCGGCCCGCCAAACTTGAAAAAATTTAATAAATTAACCTTGTTAATGTTTTATTTCCCCTGCAATTCTGATGTTTCCTCACTAGATGGCGCACTCTAGATATATTGGCTTTGTTGAGGTGAAGCGTAGGCCTATTACTCCACGTTTGCACTTTACCCTTTGACCCAATCGCCACAACAAAACTAACTCCAGACTTTGATGCGCTGGCTAAAAAGGAGACCAACAACACTGCTCCCATTAAAATGTGTGTGTCTCCGTGATACGCGTTGTTAAAATAAACAGTCTTGGCAGATCAAATATAACGCTTCACAGACTGACTTGCTGCAACTGTTTCATCCTTGCACTGGTCATTGTTGACTTTTGGCACCGGGGAAACAAATTGAATAAAAGGAACAGGACAAGTACATCTGCATCTCCTACCGTTTTTGAAAAAAAAGTCAGTCAGGAGGAGAGTGATGGTGATATCCTGAAGGATAACAGAACTTTCAGTGCTTTAAAATAAAATGGTCATTTATTTGATTTTCAGTATTTAAAGACTCATTTCGAAGTCAGAGATTTTATTGTAATGCTTTTCTTAATTTTCATTGGAAATTAAAGCACATGTTTTCTCCATATCCCAAGATGTGTATTTTTCCCCAATGAGGTGATGTTTTCAAAGCATGCCATCTATCTGCTCCTGTTCCGGCCCTTTTGTCAAATGTTAGAACTCAATGTGGCCCACGAATCAAAAAGTTTGCCCACCCCTGGCCTAAGGAGTTTAAAGCTGAGATAGTATAGACAATGAACTTCAAGTAGATACTATTAAAGAATTGCAAAAAAAGTTAGAAATGTCAGGGTATACCATTAATTTCAGGAAACAAGTAACTTTTATATGTAAAAAAATGACAGCTTAAAATAATTGATGTTAACATTGTTAGCATCTCACATCCAACTAACTATTGATGAGAAAATGCGATGGATTATGGACTATGTACATTCTTAAAGGGGCATCAACATAAACTAGCCTTAAAATAGCTACAGATGCCTTACATATCCATAATATAAGCAAACACTTTAGCAGCTTTATTCCAGTTATCCTCATATCTAACATATTTAAGAGAACAATCTAATTTTTCTAAATTATTTATTTCTTTGTTTTACATTTGTTTACTGGGAAAGTCCAACTGGGCAGGCTGCCCATTTTTAGCGGACGCTTGGGGAGAAAAGTTCCATTATTAACAGTACAAGATTATAAAAATAGGAAGAATGTTTACAGTAGTTGTACAATAGAAAGCTTATATTATGAAGTACAATGATATACAAACTGTGCACCATATATTCAATACCCTGGGGTGATCCTGCAAAAGCATACAGTCATTATTTGTGAAGAATATACTACAGTTATTTTCAAAACATTAGGAAGTGCATTACTAGCAATTACTTAACAGTCTCAATGGCTCTCTCACAACTTTGGAAACGCTTTGCGGTACAACTCAGTCTGCCACTTTTCTCTATCTAAAAACACTATAACTGGACCTGGAATCATATTAAGAGCATGCAAAAAGAAAACTTTAAAACATAGTTTTGATATGCATTAGAATGTTTATAGCCACTAGGCAAAACAGAATCAACTGGATCAGGAAAAGGAACAGTTGTAAATACGTGTCTTGGTTGGATGGCACTCCATCTGACACTGGATAGTTGAACCCTCCCTTGTTTCAAATTGTTCATATGAGGTGTATCTGTTGTTAGTAGAGGCACACCTTTCCTAGACATTGATATGGTTATTCTTGGCTCAGATGGTGTGGTTGCTTCTCTGGAACACTGCACTGAGTTTAACATTCATCAAGAGTAAGTTATGTATGTTCCCTATTTTATCAAAATATAATATCTTCTTTAGTTTGCACCATGTAGGAACATGGTTAATTTGTTTACTGCATAGCATCTTCTGTTGTATTCCACTTTTTCTTTCACTCTTACTTTAAGTAGGCAACTTGTCCTGGTTGTTGGGCAGATAGTGGTTGTGTAGAAAGGTGTCAGTCTTAAAACACTTTGTAAGCAGCTTTAGTTCTTTGGTCATTTTGCTTGACTGTATTGCACAGAATAAATCTTGAGCTCAGCTTTTGACTCTAGCGCTGGCATTTCAGCTAGAATCTGTCTTCCAAGCACTAGCTGTAAAGGACTAAATTTGGTGGTATTGTGGGGAGCAGCTTTATATGCCTTGAGAGCACTTTGATGATCTGTTTGTCTTAAATATCTTTTAAGCAGTTTGCACCACTCTTTCAGCTTCACCATTTGACTGTGAATAGTGAGGACTTGACTTCAGCAATAAACTGTTGAAACCCACTAGATGTTAACTGTACACCACTGCCTGTAACCAGTTCAATAGGTTAAACATACCTTGAAAACATCATTTTGAATGTTAATTACTTGCTGGCTAGTTCTGAATTGTGCATGATTTTTTCTGTCACAAAAATAATAGTACACAACAACAAAGTAGGTTTTGCCTTCAAATTCACACAAGTCAGTCGTTATTTTTTGCCAAGGAACCCCAGTGTGACTCTTGACTCTGCCATGGTTTGTGCACAATACAGAACTGGGACCTGGACACCAGGTTTATAATGGCTTAACTAATGCTCACCACACTGACCCTTTGACTATTTCATGGCATTTAGTGAGACCCTCAATATCTTCCTGTATATGACATAATACTTCTGTTTGCTGTGATAGGAAGCAGTAAATTCTGTCTTGATATGACAACAGGTTTGTGTCTGATGATGTGGCCATCTTCATAGCCTGCAACTCTTGATCTTTTTTAGTAGACCATTTTAACTTGCTTAGATTTGTATTACATGCTGGTCATCATTATGCTTTGCTCATAAGCCGCAGTGTCATTTCTGAAATATATTAAAGGTTGGTCATGTATAGGATTTCTGGGTAACACAACTGCAACAACTAGCTGTTTTACAGGCACATGTATTGGTCTGGGATTGAACCTTCTTAGTGCTATCAACAGTCTGTCAAACACCTCAGTAATACTTTGTCAAGCTCTAAAGCCTCTACAGAGGGTTTCTCTCCCTGCTCCTATTTCATCTTCTACCCCTCTTAAGAGGCCTATGGAGCAGGATTCATCTGATGATGATGCAGATTCTGATGAAGAGTTTGTGACTTATTCTTCTCATATTCCGTCTCCCTTAGATTATAGTTCTAAGGAAGAAGAGTCTATAAGTCCTGACTCTCCCTTTGAGGGGATTTTGTTTGGTGACACTATTTCCAGAACGATGGAGTTTTTTAAATAGGATTGTGCTTAGGTGTCTGATATTTAGAAAAGGTATTATGAGCATCTGCAAATGGAGTCTCCTAGGTCCTCTGCTGTACCTCCTGTTCTTGCTCCCCTACTGGATGCATTTTCCACTGCTTCTCAAGCTCCAGATTCCCAACACCCTTCCTGATTGTTTTTATAAAGTGCCTGATGATTACAAGTTTCTTTATAAATGACCCTCTGCTGACCCTTCTGTGGTGTTGGTTGCCTCTGATAAGCCCTCCAAACGGTTGCCTTCTACAAAGTTGTTTCCCTCTGACAAGAACAGCACAACCATGGAGAGGCTAGGTAGGAAAGTGTATACATCTGCTACCCTGGCATTTAGAGCTGTGAACTATCATGCATATATGACCAGATATGTTTTGGCTTGTCTCTCTCAGGCCTGTCAGGCTATTTCAGATCTTCCTGATTCTGAGGGGAAGACCTCTGCTCTTTTCTTATTAAGGACGTCTTCACAGGTTGCTCACTATTACAGTAAATGCCTCACCTAGGGCTGCTGCTTTTGGTTCTAAGTAGGTATTCCTAGCTCAGACTTCAACCTTTCCCTGAAGATATCAAGTCTAAATTGTGGATGCTCCTCTGGATAATAAGCATTTGCTTGGTGCTGCTGCTGCTGAATTGTTTAAGTGCCTGTGAAATAGTGGTAAGGCTTAACAGGATTTAAAACATATGTTTCCCCTTTTCCCAAATTTCAAAGAAATTATCCTAACAATCCTGCCTTTGTTTGTAGACAATCTCGCCCTCCCTCCAAAGGTAAGTAGGGTGGTAGAAGGGCCCCTCCTGCTAAGGCTACTGAATCTCCTTCTACTCAGAAGCCTTCTTTTCCTGACAAATCATGTGATGTCTCACTATCCTTGCTCTGCTCTTCTCATTTCTGTTCTGTACATCCTTCCCTGTCCATTCATATTTGGTTAAAGATTACTCAAAACTCTTGGGTTCTTTCCATAATTTGCAAGGGGTATTACATGGTTTGGAAATCTCTGCCCCCCCCTTTTTGGACATTCCTCAGCCTCCTCAGGAACAACTGCCCTCTTTTCCAGAGGTACTTCAGGGCTTGTTGGCTCAGGGAACAATTCAAGAAATTCCAACTTCTCAGAGGGGGAAGGGGTTTTACTCCAGAATGTTCTTGGACCCAGGAAAAAGGCACCTGGATCCCCATTCTGGATCTCTCTTAGCTAAACACCTTTTTAAAGGTTCCTTCTTTTCAGATGCTAGCCCTACAAACCTTGTTTCCTCTTCTACTTCCTCAGGCTTTTCTAATTTCTCTGGATCTCAAGGATGTTTATCTTCACATTCTCATTCACCCCCATTGCAGAAAGTTTTTACATTTTTCTGTGTTGCTTCCTGGCATTTTCACTTTTCTGCTTTGACCTTTGGCCTCTCTACTGCCCCAAGTGTCTTCACCAAATGCTTTCTGCAGATTGAGAGTAATACAGACCTTTCCTTATCTGGATGACCTGCTCATTCAGGCCTTTTTTTCAGAAATTTTACTTCAGCATCTGCACATTGCTATTGGTCTCCTGCCAACCCTGGAGTCTACAGTAAATTTCCAGAAATCATTCCTTACACCTTCTCAGGATCATGTTTTTCTTGGGTGCAGGCTCCAGACTGCTCCAATGCTGGCATTCCTACCTCCTCCCAAGGATTTAACTCTGGTTGCTTTATTTAAGTCCCTTCTTCCTCTGGCTCCTGTTATAGCCAGGGCATTTCTGAGGGCTCTGGGTTATATGACTTTCACCATTTCTATGCTTTCTCTAACCAAGCTCTGTACAAGAAAGCTCCAGTGGTTTCTAAAATCAATTTGGCTTCAGTATTCTCATCCTTTAGATTTTCTAGTCCCTCTTCTTCCATGTCTCAAGCTGGAACTTCAGTGGTGGATTCATCAGTTGTCCCTCAACCCAGGGATTTCCTTTCAGCCTCCAGTCCCCTCTCAGGAAATCTTCACATATGCCTCAGACATGGTATGGAGGGCTTCCCATGGTCTTTTGAAAGAGCAGGGCCTTTGGTTTCTCTGGCAAAAGAAAAATCACACCACTCTCAAAGAGATGAGAGCCCTTATTTTGGCTGTTCAGGCTTTTCATTCTGTTTTTCTCCTATGACCCACATAATTCTCATAGACAATGCCACATTCATGTGGTATATCAACAAGCAAGGGGGGACAAGGTCTTATTTCCTGTATAGACTAGATCTTCAGGTTAGAGTTCTAGCTATCCATTATCAGGTGGCCCTTCAGGCAGTTTACATACCCTCAGATCAGAACACAGTGGCAGATTGTATGAGCAGATCCATAACACAATCACATGAGTGGATGCTTCACAAGGATGTGTTTCTGGATGTTGTCCACCAGAGGGGTACAGTTCAAGTAGATCTGTTTGCCTCCCCTATGAACAGACAACTTCCTATGTTTTGTACCAGAGTTCCATGTCACTGGCGTGGAAGGTGGCTATCCTCTCTTTTTCTTGTTAGGAGATTTTTCTTTATGTTTTCTCTCTGCATTCTCTCATACCAGAGGTCCTGTTCAAGCTAAATCAGGATACTTCCAAAATCTTGCTGGTGACTCCCTTTTTACCCATATAGCATTTGTCCCCTCTTATTCTGCATGTTGCCAAGGGCAATCATCACAAGTTATCCTAAAGGAATGGATTTACTCACACAAGACAAGGGATCTCTCATCCACCCCCACCTGTCCACTCTTTAACCGAAATTGTGGATGATAAGGTTTGATCCCCTTCAGACACCTTTTTTCTGAGGATATGCTTCAGGTCCTGCAAGAGGCCAGAAAATATTTGTCCAAATGGAAGAGATTTTCTGTCTAGTGTGTTTCCCATAACCTGGATCCACTTACTGTGGATGTTCCTTTGGTCCTCTCTTATTTGTGTGATTTGCTCAATGCTGGGTTGACATATTATTCTTCTGTTAAGGCCCACCTGTCAGCTATTTCTGCTTTTCTGCCATTGACTTTCCCTTTGGCCTATAGATTTCAGGCCAAACAGTTATGTAAAGGCATCCTTCACATTAGACCTCAGAGCATACTGCTTTAGTTTCCTTATAATATTGTTCTTGGAAGACTATTCTTCTTTTGGCCCTTACTTCTTCCAGACAGTTGCTTGAGCTACAAACCCTTATGACTGCTCCTCCTTTTTCATTTTTTCATAAGGACAGGGTGCCTCATTGTACTAATCCTTCTTTTATGCCAAAGGTGGTTAATGAGTTGTCCATTAATCAGTCTGATCATTTGCCCACTTTTTTCTCTTTTCTCAATCTGCTAGTCAGAAGGTTCTTCACACATTCACACCTTAAATTTGCATAGACAACTCAAATATTATTAGGATAAAACTAAAGATATTCATAAATCTGAGTAGTTTTTTTGTTTCTTTTCATCCTAGGTCTTTATGTTTATCTTTTTCCAAGCAAAGAATTTTGTCTTGGATATTTAAAGCCATTTCTTTTTATTATTCCTTTCATGGGAAGAGCCTACCTTCTTCTGTTAAACCTCATTCTACTAGGGATGTAGCTTCTTCTAGTGCTTTTTCAAGGGTTTGGATACTAATTCTATCCCTGAGGCAGCTACCTGAACTTCTGTGTATACTTTTACCAAGGACTGTAAGTTGAATGTAATTTCTAAAGCCAGAGCTGGTTTTGTCAGGCCATTCTCCATGGCTTCCTAGTGGGCTTTGCTGGCCGTTCCTCCTCCCCCAGTCTTCTTCCTGAGCTTTGGCATTTTCCATATTGTAAAAAATACTGCAACCGTGACATGGAAATATAGTACAGTTGTTTAAAAACTTACTGTGAAGATTGGGTGAAGCTAGATGTAGGCTGCTAAGCAGATAGAATTTTGGAGATAATTCTGTCATCTGTAAATATTAATGTAAACCACAGGCTTGTTGTCTTAAATGGTAAAAATAGTGTTACATGTGGAAATGGAAAATAATGTAACAACAGTGCACTCTACTGACCAAGTAAAGCATGTTGTGACCCTTTGATGTTAAAACTCAGAGTCAGTAAGTATAGAATGAGGCATCCTGCCTATTGTTTTAAGGCTATTGTTTTAATTGCCAGAATTTGCATGCATAAATGTCCTTTATTTCTCTGGTTTGTACCCAGAGGGGAGGAATATAAATGTAGCTTATGTTAGCATGGGAACCCAGGGAAGTATGAAGAATGATGTAATGTGAACCAGGAATGTGATTTTAAAAACAAAATCAGAGAGCATGAAGCATTTTTGTCTTGACCATCCAGCTCACAGCACTGTCTTGCTCTATATGTAAGTTTATCTTAGATTTGTGTTTTCTCTTAGAAATAGCTAGAAACTAGAAAGATTAGACTAAGTGTTTTTCTGTGATGTCAGAACTGTACTACTGAATTATTTGAAGCATTTCTCTGTGATCTCCGAACTCTTGACTACTACTCTGTAGTAAAAAGTATTGTCTTGTGTTTTTAATTATTTATTATTAAATATTTTTAAACCCTTTCAACTGTGGCTGTTTTTGTAGAGATAATTTAAGCTCTTTAGAGTTGTTGTGCTACATCTTTAGAGTACTTGCATGCCTTTGGTAAAATTGTACAAAGCCACTCTCATAGCTTTAGCCCTGGGCTATACTACCAATTGGATAATAGTATTGCACATTAATAACTGGTCACCCTTTTAAAAGCATTTGAGTAGCTGATAAATATTAGTGGGTGGTGGCAGCTGGTACTACTGTTTAGTCTGGGAGAAATGGACATAGCTGGAGAAACTGTGCCAGCCTTCCCCGGGTGTGCCTGTGTGGTTTTATAAACTGTTCTCAAAGTGCATGTGTGTGTGTGTGTGTGTGTGTGTGTGTGTGTGTGTGTGTGTGTGTGTGTGTGTGTATCTATATCTATCTATCTATATATATATATATATATATATATATATATATATATATATATATATATATATATATATGTATATATATATATATATATATATATCTATATCAGCTACTTGGACAGGGACACAAAGCACTGGTTGGACAGAGAGGGTGCTAGAGGTTTTAGCTTGCCCACTAAGCTGAGATCTGGACCCTATAGCTGAGTCAGTGGAGAGTCTTATTGGGGACCTGCAGAGCAAGGGAGCGACCAGCCCTGGACTGACTGTGATCTCTGTGTGCTCTTAAGAGAAATTGCACTTTACTGTGTGTATTTGTTATCCTTTCTTCCTATATGAGATGCCCCTCTCTGGTGTTAGTGGTGAGGATTGAGGCTACTTGATTGCTGGGCCAGGGCATGGGTGTCACATATTAATTGTTTGGCAGTGGAGAGATATCCACACCACATATTAATTGGTTGGCAAATACTAATTGGCTTGTAGTGGTTTGAGTAAAGTGAATCCCTGTAGCTTGTGTACAGTGAGCTTTGAATGTGTTTTGTACTCTAAATCAGCCACGCAGTGAATATTCAGAGTTCAGATCACAATTGTTTTGTTTCTTTTGTTAGCTTAGTTAATCAGGGTGAGCAGGCAGCATGTCAGCAGAGGAGTATGGAAAGCTGACAAGGAGCCAGCTGGTGGAGATGTGCCAGGCTAGGGGACTGGTACATGGAAACCTGACTAAGGCAGACCTGATTGCAGCCTTGGTTACAGCTGTATCAGAAAACAGCAACCAGGAGGACAATCAGACTGGCAGTGGAGATATAATACCCTCAGAGAATGGACAGCTCAAACTTCCTGTAGAAGGCTTAAAAATCCATCTGGAGTTAAAGAGACTTGAGTTGGAGGCCAGGCATTTGGAGATAGAAGCCGAGGTAAAGGAGCGGCAGAAGAGGCATGAGAGGAAAATGCTGACTCTTTGCCAGAGTCATGGAGGTAATGGGGAAGGGAGCAACTGGACCACAGAAGCACAAATAGTCAGTAAATTTCTTCCGCAGTTTAAAGAGGGGAAAATTTTGATAGTTTCATTCATATGTTTGAGAGGGTATGCAAACAATATAGTGTTGACCAAAGGCTCTGGCTATGGTTCCTGACCCCCTTACTCCATGGTAAATCTGTAACTGTTTTGTCAAAAATGTCTGACGTTGCATGTTTTGATTATACTGCTGTTAAAAATCACTTGTTAGAATTATTTACGCTAACACCTGAAATGTATATAAAAAGGTTTTCGTGAGCATAGACACAAGTCAGATGAAAGTGTGTGTGAATATGTTGCTGAACTGAGCACTTATTTCCATAGGTGGATGAGTGGCTGTCAGGTCACCACTTTTGAAGGGCTGGCAGAACTTTTAGTGAGGGAACAAGCCATTAGCACTTTGCCTGAGGACATGAGGATCTGACTAGCAGATAGACAATGTGCTACTTCAGATGAGTTGGGGAAGAGGGGAGACCTATACCTGGCAAGCAGGGAAGCCCTGCACAGGAAAGGGACCCCCAGTACTGCTCATAGGTCTAAAGGAACCCATGGTGGGTAGCACATACTGCCCCAACAGAATCTGCCAATAGCAGGAGAAGCCACTAGTCCAGGTACATGTCCAGGAGCTAGGATTAAATGTTTTGAATGCAACCAGTTGGGTTGGTGTTGAGGCAAGGTGGGAAACAAAAGGTGAGGGAGCCAATAAGTGGTAAAGACAAAATGCCAATAGTAGGTTGTCTTGAGACAACAAGGGTACCAAACTACCATCCTGCAGCTTTCCTGATAGGAAGGATTTGGATGAGGCAGTACCATGTGTTTATGCAGTTACATGCAGTCAGGCTAGGAGACAAGCATGTGTGTCTGGTAGCCTGGGGGAAAGCCAGACAGCCTGCATACTTGCAGCCAGGACTGGTGAGGTGACTACTTCAGGGAGGGAGCTAGCTTGTAGCAGTGAGACTGAAGGTGAGCCACAGCTGCTTGTGGGTACTGATTTTCCCTGGGACAGAGTGACTGCAAAAGTAGACGTGAGTACTACCCTGGCTGACAGTGAAGCACCACTGTCCGAGGATGCCAGACTTCCTGTGTGAAGGGGAGCTGGGAAGGGTTACAAGGAGAGCATTGAGACAGGCTCAGCTTTCAGACCCTACATTGCAAGGCCTGAGGCAGGCAGCTAGGGTGGCACCTGATTCTCAAAGAAAGGGGGAATCTATATACTGGGACAAAGTGTTACTGTACAGAAAGTAGACCCCTGAGGGCTAGAAGGTGAGAGTGTACAGCAGTTGGTAGAGCCTAGAGCCTACCATTTGGTTCTTCTAACCATAGAACATGACATTTCCTTTGCAGGTCATATGGGCATCAAATGTACAAAGAGGCATATTATGCAGAGCTTCTATTGGCCTGGAATTTCCAGAGATGTAACAGGGTACTGCAGGACCTGTAAGCAGTGCCAAATGGTAGGCAAGGCAGGAGACAAGGTGAGAGCTCTTTTGATGCCTTTACCTGTGACTGAGGAGCCATTTTAGAGGGTAGCTATGGATATTGTGGGTCCCCTGAGTACCCCAAGTTCCACAGGGAAAAATATATCCTAGTGGTAGTGGAATATGCCACACGATACCCTGAGGCAGTGGCTTTGTCCTCCATTGAGGCAGAGAAGGTGGCAAATGCTTTGTTAGAGATTTTCAGCAGGGTAGGTTTCCCATAATAAATATTGACTGACAAAGGTGCCAATTTCATGTCAGACCTGCTGGCTTGTCGGTGGAAGTCCTGTGGAGTGAAGCACATGAAGACCACCCACTACCATCCCCAGACTAATGGTCTTGATGAGAGGTTAAACTTTACAATCAAGTCTGTGCTACAGGCATTTGCAACTCAGTTTAAGAGGGAGTGGGACAAATATTTGCCCAATCTTTTGTTTGCTTACAGAGAAGTTCCCCAGGAATCCACAGGTTTTTCACCCTTTAAGTTGCTGTATGGGCATAGGGTGAGGGGATCTCCAGATTTAATTCAAGATAAGTGGGAAGGTGAGTGCGAGTCTCACAAGGAGTCTTGTCCCAAACCTCAGGAAAAGGCTCAGGGAACTCATGGGCTTGGCCCAGGAGAACCTGGCAGAAGCCCAACAATAGAAAAGGTATGGTATGACAGGAATGCTCAAGCTAGAGAGTATGCTGTGGGGCAGCTTGGGAGGGACCCTACAAGGTGGTAAGAAAGGTAAGTGATGTTAACTTCATGGTGGAATGGCTAGGTAGAAGGCAGGGGCACAAATTGTACCATGTTAACATGATGAAACCTTACCATGTTAGGGAGGCCCTTGTGCTGAGCATTTGCAGTGGATTGCTGGAGGAGTCTGAGGGAGATCTGGGGACTGATCTCCTCAGTGAGGCTCGGGCTGACACCACAGTGGAAGGGGTAGCAATGTCCCAGCAGTTATCTCCTACCCAGGTTTGAGAAATCCGAGCAGTGTTGCAGAAATTTGGGACATGTTCACTGGGAAACCAGGATGCATCCACCTGGGGCAGCACCAGGTGGATACAGGACCCCAGAAGCCTATTAGGCAGGCCCCTTACAGAGTGCCTGAGAGAGTCAAACAGACTCTGAGGGAGGTGGTGCAGGAGATGTTGGAACTAGGGGTGATTCAAGAGTCCAACAGTCCCTGGGCCTCCCCAGTGGTGCTGGTGCCAAAGAAGGATGGCGGCACCAGGTTCTGTGTGGACTACAGGAAATTAAATAGTCACACAGAATCAGATGCTTACTCCATGCCTAGGACAGAAGAGGCTCTAGAGCAGCAGGGTGGGGATAAGTATCTTACAACTATCGATCTTACCAAGGGTTACTGGCAGGTGCCCTTGACTCCCGGTGCTAGAGAGATGTCAGCTTTTGTGACTCCTTTTGGCTTGTGTGAGTTCACAAAGATGCACTTTGGGATGAAGAATGCCCCAGTGACTTTCAAGAGGCTGGTAGATCATATCCTAGCAGGGGCAGGAGAGTTTGCCCTTGCTTACCTAGATGATATTGCCATCTATAGCCATTCTTGGCCAGAGCACCTTCAGCATTTCAAGGATGTGCTGGGCAGACTACAGAGGGCAGGGTTGATCATTAAGCCTAGCAAATGTCAGTTGGGTATGGCAGAGGTCTACTACCTAGGTCATAGAGTAGGGAGTGGTAAGATAAGGCCAGAACCTGCCAAAGTGGAAGCTATTCAGGCATGGCCTACACCTGTTACTAAAAAGCCAGTAAGGATATTTTTATGGTCAGCAGTGAACTACAGAAAGTTCTCCCCAGTTATAGTACCATAGCGGCTCCCCTCACAAACCTAACAAGGAAGAACAGGCCAGATAAGGTAGTGTGGACCCTAGCATGTGAGCTGGCATTCCAGATGCTTAAAGGGACAGGATAAGTATAGGAGAAAATGTGGAAATGCCCACAATGCCAACATATATATGTAAGTGAATCAATTTCGATAAGAGAGTAGGATTTGTGGAGGAAGAGTAAGTCCTTTTGTTGATACTATTATGGCATAATATATAGCTTTTGTAAAGTATGTGACTCATTTTATGTTGGGAAATCGGATATAAGTTGAAAAATAGGATTTATGAACATTCCTATGAAATAAGAACAAATAATTAAGAATGCCTTATATAGGCATAAAATTGATTGTCCGTCAGCTACATATCATTTCTTTGTGGTAGAAGTTGTTGAAAAATATTAGGGGTATTGGGGAGACATTACATTAATCGAGGGGGCTTTTTATGGCAATAATAATTGAGGCCAATAACCCCCTGGGCTTAATGATCTGATTTCTATAACCCCAGTTCTCAAAATGAGGGCAGCTAAATTGTGAAGTACTAAATGCAGCTATTTTGGATTAAAATTATCCCATCTATATTTGTAATAGGAGCAATTTTAATATGAGCATTTTTAACTTGTATATTTATTTATTATGTATAACTATGAATGAAATTGATGTAATATGTATTTTGTATATAGGGAGACATAGTTTATTATGGGAGTATAGAAATGTGTTTTAACCTATTTATATATATTTATGTAGTGTGATGCAAAGTGATTTTGTTAGGTTGTTTTTGAATTCATAACATTATAGTTTCTTCCAATAGATGGCACAGCGGTACAATTATATATATGTGTCAGTTGACTTTTATGCAACTAAATGTGAAATAGTATAATGAAGTTGCTTTTAAATTCAAGTTTTAAAGTAAATAGTGCAATATTATAAAATAAGGAAAGTTCAGTATGAATATGTCTAAATGAATTTAGGAAATTAGTCTACCATTTTCATGTAATACTAGTCAAATTACAACTGTTATTTAGTGAATGTTTTATGACTGTTTTAGAAGTGCAATGAAGAATGTTAGATTTTTAATTGGTATTTATCCAATTAGGGATTTTGTATTTAACGACATCCATTGTGTAAATTGTCTGATGAAGTGATTTGATTTTAAAACGCTGGAGTGTGTGTTTCTGGCGCTTACGGCTATTTTTATGCCTCATTAAACCATCAGCCTTATTTCCTTCAAGTGCTTTTTGGTTTCAGATGCTTAAAGAAGCTTTGGGAGGAGCCCCTGTGTTAGCCAGTCCAGATTACAGCAAAGAATTTGCTGTGCAGATGGATGCTTTGAACCATGGGGTGGGGGTTGTACTTAGATTTCTTCAGAGGGACAAGACCACCCAGTGGTTTATCTCAGTTGTAGGCTCCAACCCAGGAAGGAATGCTATGCAGCTGTAGAAAAGGAATATCTAGACATTGTGTGGGCACTGCAGAAATGTCAGCCTTATCTGTATGGAAGGAAATTCACTGTTATGACAGATCACAACCCCTAACATGGTTAAACAGAGCCAGCCAGCAAAATGCCAGGTTGCTAAGATGGAGCCTGAGGTTGCAAGTATATATGTCCATGCAGCACTGCAGTGGGGTTAGCAATGCCAATGCAGATGGGCTCTCAAGACTGGGAATGGGGTAAGGTATACTCAGACCTAACTCCCTCAAGCAGCGTTTCTCAAGGGTCACTTGAAAAACTAGCTTGAATTCTCTGGGGAGGATATGTAAAGATTGGGTGAAGATAGATGAAGGCTGCCAGCCTAACCAGATAGAATTTTGGAGATAATTCTGTCATCTGTAAATATTAATGTAAACCACAGGCTTGTTGTCTTAAATGGTAGAAATAGTGTTACATGTGGAACTGGAAAATAATGTAACAACAGTGCACTCTACTGACCAAGTAAAGCATCTTGTGACCCTTTGATGTTAAAACTCGGAGTCAGTAAGTCTAGAGTGAGGCATCCTGCCTATTGTTTTAAGGCTATTGTTTTAATGGCCAGAATTTGCATGCATAAATGTCCTTTATTGCTCTGGGTTCTGCCCAGAGGGGAAGAATGTAAATGTAGTTTTTCTTAGCCTGGGAACCCAGGGAAGTATGAAGAATGATGTAATGTGTACCAGGAATGTAATTTTAAAAACAGAGAGAATCAGAGAGCATGACGCCTTTTTGTCTTGACAATCCAACTCACAGCACTGTCTTGCTCTATATGTAAGTTTATCTTAGATTTGTGTTTTCTCTTAGAAATAGCTAGAAACTAGAAAGATTAGACTAAGTGTTTTTTCTGTGATGTCAGAACTGTACTACTGAATTATTTTAAGTATTTCTCTTTGATCTCTGAATGCCTGACTAGCACTGTGTAGTAAAAGGTATTGTCTTGTGTTTTTAATTATTTTTTATTAAATATTTTTAAACCCTTTCAACTGTGGCTATTTTTGTAGAGATAATTTAAGCTCTTTAGAGTACTTGCATGCCTTTGGTAAAATTGTGCAAAGCCACTCTAATAGCTTTAGCCCTGGGATATACTATCATTTGGATAATAATATTGCACAGTAATAATTAGACACCCTTTTAAGTACCTTTGAGTAGCTGATAAATATTAGTGGGTGGTGGCAGCTGGTACTACTGTATAGTCTGGGAGAAAGGGGCACAGCTGGAGAACCTGTGCCAGCCTACCCCAGGAGTGTCTGTGTGGTTGTATAAACTCTTCTCAAAGTCTGTGTGTGTGTGTGTGTGTGTGTGTGTGTGTGTGTGTGTGTGTGTGTGTGTGTGTGTGTGTGTGTGTGTGTGTGTGTGTGTGTGTGTGTCAGCTACTTGAGCGGGTACATGAAGCACTGGTTGGACAGAGGTTTTAGCTTGCCCACTAAGCTGAGATCTGGACCCTATAGCTGTGCCCGTGGGGAGTCTTCCTGGGGAACTGGAGAGCAAGAGAGCAACCAGCCCCAGACTGACTGTGATCTCTGTGTGCTCTTAAGGGAAATTGCACTTTACTGTGTGTATTTGTTATCCTTTATTCCTATATGAGATGCCCCTCTCTGGTGTTAGTGGTGAGGATTGAGGCTGCTTGATTGCTGGGCCAGGGCATGGGCATCAAACTTACCATAACAGTAGATGTCCTTCTCTTCACTGTTCCAGTATTCTCTCTCTCCCTCCTCCTCATGATCCTTTTTCCTTCTGGATGTACTTGTTACCTGATAGTATCCTTAGACTGTCTTTCCCACTGGGACTTTTTCAGTTCTGAGGAGGGTTACACCCAGTTGTTAGCTTTATGCCCTACTCAGTGCACAGGGAGCATATGTATGATATGCGGCATACCTGTTGCAACTTAAAGGCTTTGGTATACTGGCTGGATATCAGGCTGCCCTAGGGATCCCTATTATGAAGAATACAGCAACGGTGAAGAGGAGGACATCTAATGCTATGGTGGGATTTTACACAGCTGTAGTATTGTAACTTTTTCAGACTCTTCCACATCAAACAGCCTAATCTTATTCGTTCATCTTTTGTGGCATTAAACCCAGACTTTTTGCTGGTTTATACTGTCACTTTACAAAAGCTTCAACAAAGTCTACTTTTGGCTTTTAATTCACACATCTGTGGAAGCATGAATTTGTACTGAGTGAGCCAGAACTATTTAAATGCAAGTTGGTTTTAAAGACAGAGCATGTAGAAAGAGCATTCAAAGTACTGATAACTCACTACAGGAAGAAAGCCAAGATTGTCATACATGAAAGAAAATTAATGAATTAATCTGTTTGCATGTTAGACAGAAGAAGGTAAAATGTGAATATAGACTGTTTAATATTGCTACTGAGAATAGCAAGACACCACATTATAATTTGTATGATGCTAATAAATTAAAGATCAGATATTGTCTTTGTTTTGACAACAAAGGAAAAATCTATAAAGCTGGCTGCAAAAGAATATTTTTGATAATGATTCTTGTTCATGCATGAGGAATGAGAAAGTACAGTAACTAGTCATGATGAGAGAGTGTAGGGTAAGAAATCTTAAATTTTGACTGGCCTTTAACTGCTTTAAGGCATTTCCTGATAGAAGTTGGTATAATGGTTCAAGACAATAATCCACAAGGTAGGGAAGAAGCACATGGAATTGATAAAACTGCTTTGATTGAAGAACTGGAAGAGTTAAGAAAAGGTGGGTCAAGGGTTTGAACATGTTAAAACAGTTTAGAACATCAGAGTAAAATGAGTAATTGGGGACTTCTAGTACATGCTTGCTCTGGAAACAGAATACTGCCAGTAGTATGAAAAAGAGTGGTGGGTGAACAAGACAAAAATTAACTAGTATAATGGAATCAATGGATTTTATATCTCTTCTGCTGTGTGCACTGAAATTGATAATGACAAAATGTCAGCTAATTATTATTGTTGATTACAGAAGCTTATTTTCCAGATTGATGATATATTCCACAGGTCTCAGTGGTGGTGCAATGCTTTGCCTGCTTGGAAGATGGGCAGTATTTAGATACATTACATTCTGACTATTTTGTTGGGCAAGGTAGGAGAAAGTCTCTCAAAGGCCCTGACTGTTTAGTTCACAGGTTGTAAATGTTAACAGATAAAGAATAATCATGTAATTTGAATCCAGACCGTCTCTAAACAATCCTGTCTTAGTTTGTGATTTACTGTAGAGTTGCCTAGTGAGAGGGTTTATTTGAATTTATATTTCATTTCTTACTACTGTTTTTCACTGTTTATAGGATGGAAGGGATGGCTTGTAGACAAGAAGATTTGATTCAGATTTTGTTGTTTTACCTTTAAGTTTCACTATTTGTTAGAAAAGGATAGGTTTTAGCAGGCAAATTATAGGCACCCTAAGGAACCTAGTCGGCTTTAAAGCCACGGACTGCTGAAAGGACAATCCAGAGATTATGTAAACAGTCCTGACTTGTTTGTGATTTACTGTGGAGTTGCCTGGTAAGAGAAGTTTTATTTGAATTTATATGTTATATCTAACCACTGTTTTTCATGGTCTATAGGAAGAAAGGGATAGCTTGTAGACTAGAAAATTTACTTTGTTTTATATTTTGTTGTTTTACCTTAAATGTTCACTGTTTGTTGTTTGAAAGGGATATGTTTTGACAAACTCTAGGCAACTTAAAGGACCCCTTGTCAGCTATAAAATCACACAGGCTGCAGAGCAGACAATCCACAGCTTATTTAAACAATCCTGTCTTGGTATGTGCTTTATTCACCTTTACTGTTAAAAACAGGTGCGACTGCAAATGATAGTGAGCAGAAGCTACTGAGTACATTTGTGTTCAAAGTGAAGAAATTACAGCTTTTGTCTGGCTTTCAGAACTTGTACAGTCAGAACAACTTTTTTGTACTTTTCTGAGTATTTAGTTGTATATTGTTTGTGTGATTTTTGTTACAGAGGTTGATTTAAGTTCTCTTTGAATTCTATGGTAACTAATTTTGATTATTCTTTTCTCTTGTAATGTTTTATGCATTTGAAGCTGAATATGGATTCTTTAAATGAGTATACCATTAATGATTTGCTAAAGCACAGATATCTCGTACAGTGTAATAAATGCTATGTATATTTAAATGTAACACCTGATAACACTGGTATCTGTGTTCCTCATGTGAAAAGTTGGATGATTTGCTTACTATTATTAGCAGTAAATCTAGACTTACTGGTGATAATGATTGCACTTGTGCAATTGGGATGGCTTGAAAAACTTTTGTTACATATATTCATGACTGGACTAGTGAAATAAATAATTTTAGACAAACAGCAAATAATACATATTTAGGAAAGTATGTGTCCATTGCCTGTAAAGATCACTCAGCCCCTATGAAACAAGATGATGCCCCTGACAACTTTGGAATTCTGGATACACATATTCAGCAATCTGAGGATTCAGAGTGTTCTGAAAGAAATAAAAAAGAGAGAAAAGAGGAAGTTCACAACCAATAACAAGGAAGGGAAAAAATGATAAATGTCTGTAAAGTAAAGAGAATACATACTAAAAAGGACACTGCTTTGTTACGTAACACACAGGTTACAGGGAATGATAACATCGTTCTACAGAAGAAGGTGGCATGTTTCCAAAAGCGAAGGTAGAAAAAAAAGAGGCAAGGGGCAGGTGAAAAGAAAGAAATCAAAATTCGATATGGCAGGACTGAAGTAGATTACTGTAAGTAGAAATATGAGAAGGATAGACGTTGGCAACATGGCTCAAGCTGTGGATGTACAAAACCAGCTGGATGAGAATTGTATGCTTGCAAGTGTAATACACCATGAAAAAAAGAGTTTTGTACTTACCATAACTTAGAATCTCTGCTAGCCATTGTCATTATTCATCACGGATGGGTCTAGGATCTGACGTCAGATCCAAGTTGGCAACTAAAAGGACAGTTCCTGAGTTCAAGCTCCTCCCCTTCCAAAGATCCCTTGCTACCTACAACCTTCAGATCGAGTTTGCTGGATAGAATAAAGGAAGCAATGAAGACTGCTATAAACATGAAAAACTGCTAAGAGATACATCCCTCCATAACTCCCAAAGTAACAGAAGGAGGGGGAAGGAGGGTGGGAATGTGATGAATAATGACACTTAATAGCACAGATTCTATGTTACGGTAAGTACATAACTCTTTATCTGATGCTCTTCGTGTCATTATTGATCATGGATTGGTCAGAGTCTCAAGCTACTATGAACCCTGTGAGACCTCAGGGAAGGACATGCCAGAGCACAGAGGAACCAAAGGAAGCCCTGCTACTGGACACCAAGTCCACCTTATAATGCATAAAAAGGTATGGGGGTTAGACCAAGTAGCAGAGCAAATCTCATTGAAAGAAAGTTTTGCCAAGAAGGAAGAGGATGTGGCTACTGACCTAGTACAGTGACCTTTAACTGGTCTGGAAAGCTTCAGGTGTCTGCTTTCTTAAATGTAGGATATGCAACTGGTGATCCAATGAGAAATAAATACCCTGGAAACTGCTTGACCTTTCTTAGCCTGAGCGAAGGCAACAAAGAGCTGAGCAGACTTCAGAAATTTTTCAGTTCTCTTGAGGTAAAAGTGTAACTGTCTATGGACATCCAGACAATCCAACTTATACTCCCCTTTATTGAAAACAATTGGGGAAGAACACAGGAACTTGAATAGATTCATTAAGATAAGTCTACAAGACTACTTTAGGGACAAATGATGCACAGAGCCTGCAACTTAGAAATCCTCCTGGACAAAGTAACAGTCACCAAAAAGGCTGTCTTCCATGACAGGAATTTGAGATCACAGGATTCTGCAGGCTCAAAGGGCTTCTGCATCAAAAACTGCAACACAGGAGTGAGATTCCATGGAGGGGAGAGGTCATTGACAGGGGGCCTAAGTAAAAAGATCCCTTTGAGAAAGGCTTTGCAAAGCCTAAAAGAAATGGGATGACTTTCATTCCAATGGAATTGGATATAGCTGCCAATATAATTGTAGAAAAACTGTCCCCTTGATGAAAAAGTGAGGCCAAGAACAACAAAATCTCAGGGACAAAAAAGGGATCTAGATCATGTTGTTTAGCCCAAACAGAAAATATCTTTTATTTGCTGGGAATACACCTTCTTGGTAGACAGCTTCTGAGAGGCCAAAATAATGCTCTTAACTGGGGAAGGGAGCCTAGAGTGGGAAAGGATCACTGGAATTGGAAGAGCCAAGCAGTCAAACAAAGAGACTGGAGATTACGAACAGGAAGCCCCCATGGATGAGAAAATAGAGCCAGAATTGGATCTAATATCCAGGGTGGATATTTCACATGAGATGAAAGGAGGGAAAGCCATGCCTGATAAGGCCAGAAGTGAACAGTGAGGATGAGAGGAGTCTTCAGGTGATAGGCTTTCTGTAAAACTTTGGGAATGAGGGGATATTGTGGGTAAGTGTATAGAAGTCCCGATGGCCAATCATATACCAGAGCATCCCTGTGTGACTCCCTGGCTGGGGGACCAGGGCAAAGTAGTTGCTGCATTTGTGGTTGCGTAGAGAGGCAAAAAAATCACAGCAAGGAAGACCTCAATGGTCTGATATCCGTGAGGACTCAGGATGGATCTGCTGAGTTTGTTGGCTAACACGCTGGAACTGCTGGGAATGTGCATTGCAAGAGGAAAGCACCTTTAAGACATCACCCATTCCCACACTCTCATGGCCTCTCTGCATATAGGATAAGACCGTGTTCCCCCCTGCTTGTTGATGTACCAGACCACCGCCATGTTGTCTGATGGAACTGCAACTATCTTGCGAGGGAGACAGTTCTGGAAGGGTTGCAACATTAGGAGGACTGCTTTCATCTCCAGGACATTTATGTGCAATTTGGTCACTAAGGGGGACCATGTGCCTTGAACCATCCTTCCCCAATAATGTCCCCCATCACCAACAGGGAGGCATCCATGGTCACCATGGCCTGGGGTTGGGGAAGACAGAAGGGTCTGCCTAGAAGGAGATCCTGAGCTTGGAGCCACCAAGTGATGTGATGTCTGCATACCTGAGAAATCCTGATAGTCATGGACATGGGATGTAGATGGGCTGATCATTGCACTGCTAGGGTCCATTGCGGAACTCTCATATGATATCTTGTGAGATGCACTAACTGGATTGCTGCCACCATTGAACCTAGCACTTGCAAGATCAAGTGGATTATGGGGCATTCTAAATCCATCACCTGGTGGACCTGGTCCTGAATCATCTGGACTC
This sequence comes from Protopterus annectens, assembly GCF_019279795.1. Classification (NCBI taxonomy): domain Eukaryota; kingdom Metazoa; phylum Chordata; order Ceratodontiformes; family Protopteridae; genus Protopterus; species Protopterus annectens. Next base: position 932,315,967 of record NC_056741.1, on the reverse strand, counting down.
TGCGTAGTAGAACTGCTGCAGTCTCTGTCACTGTGTCCAGAAGGACCCAGATGAACTCCAGGTTCTGACATGGGGCAAGTTGGGATTTGGGCAGGTTGACTGTCATTCCTAGATCCTGAAAGAGACTGATAGTGTAATCTTTGGCCAGTGTGAGTTTATGCCTTGTGTGGGCCATGAGGAGCCAGTCGTCCAGATACTGGAAGACCTGAAAACCTTGCAGTCATAGATGAGCTACCACCACTGCCATGCATTTGGTAAACACCTAGGGGGGCTGTGGTGAGTCCAAAGTGCAGGGCTCTGAACTGATAATGATTGGCCCCAGCCAAAGGCGCAGGTATCTCCTGGAGCATCTGTTGATCTTGATGTGATAGTACACATCCCTGAGATCCACTGAGCACATCCAGTCATCCTTGCACAGAAGAGGTAGAATGGACTGAACAGTGACCATCTGGAACTTTGACTTCTTGACAGACAAATTTAGCACACTTAGGTTCATGTAGGTCCCCAGTTTTCTCGGGCAACAAAAAGAAGCGAGAGTAAGTTCCAGACCCTCGTTGTCCTGTCATGACCTCCTGGACAGCTCTTTTCTGAAGTAGGTCTTGAAATTTGAAAAGGGCCAACTCCCTTTGGCAGGGTGGAACATCTGGGAGAGACGTTTCAGCTGGACTGGGCTGAAAAAAGGGAATGAAGTAACCCCTGGAAATGATGTTTAACACCCACTGATCTGAGGTAATACTTGTCCAGGCTAGTGGGTGGATGTAGAGACAAACCCTCAACTGCCTCCAGAGTAGGACAGCCGGGCAGCACTTCAGAAGCATTCTAAACTTTCCTTGGCACCTCCCAATTGTATGATATTGATTTGTTTTCATACTTGTTGAAACAGATCAACAACCTTCCAAATAATAAATTGTTGAGGGTCATCACATAATGCTAGTGCATTCGGCAAATAAATAATGTTAGGAATGTTATTGTTTACTTTTTTACCATTTGCTAAAAACATGAAATACTTCTTTGACAGCTTTCTGTACAACCTAGTGTTAATAGATACAGAGCACATTGACAGAGTATGTGGAGTAAATAGCACAAAGGGTATAGTTAATACTGTGCATGAAAGTAGTTAGGAAAACATGAAATTGTTCTACAAAACTTTTTGTTACAAAGTGATGCCGTTGGTATTGCTCTGTAAAAGATGAATGTTTTCATAGAATAATGTTACGTAAGCTTGCCACCAGCTCTTTGCCACATCACCTGTGTGACTTGGGAAATATTTCAGGCAACTTCATTGAAATCCTGCATCCTTAACAGAGATATATGGGATAATGTGAGAGAAAAGTCTGGAGCAATAAAATTACCACTGATAAAAAAACTTTGATAATATTTATTTTGCAAAATAAAACTTGATCTTATGATTATCTGTGATATCTGTTTTATATTGCCTTCATATATCTGAATTACTTATGGATGGCTTTACTGTTACACTTACTAGCAGCATGTAACCCTTATGGACAGAGGTAGCTTATAAAAGTCTGACCCTCAATGTCCTATTTGGATGCAGGACATCATTATTATTTGAGAAAAGTTGACTAGGCTTAGAAAGGCCCCCTGGGTCATTAGCCTAGTAATAATAAATAAATCTATGAATCGAAAAATTTTCATCTAAAAATATATTCATTTTTGCAGTGGACTGCTTCCCCTTTAAGCAGCTTCACATATAACAGCTCTTAGACTTCAAAACCATATGAAAGGTGGAATAAATATGCAGTCTTATCAGTACATGTAGTAATCTTAGTGTTGTCAGATATTATATAATCATCATATTGATCACTTTTGCAGTAGCCTTAGCTATGTGGCTTATGACCTGCCAAGAATATAACAGCTGCCTAGCATCCAAAGCTTCAGAGCACCTACCATGCACCCAAACTACCAGTCAGTTTGAGCTGTGCTGACTAAAATGGCAGGTTTTGCCACCAAGCCCTTTAGAACTTTTTTCCTGTCAAACAAATAAATAAATAAATAAATAAACATGTATCTACTCCTCCTCAAATATCTTTGGACAGGAGTAATATAATGGGTATGTCTCTGGGTTTAATTCAGGCAAGTGATCCTTCTTATGAAATAATCTGGGCAGGAAGATGAAGGGACAGATACAAGGTTTTCTCCTTAGATTTCTGATTCAGGCATAGAGTATGGTTGTGTTTCTCATTCTCCCTGTGGGGGTTTCTCTTCCTTTAAGACCAAATTCAGAACATTTAATCTCTACAGAAAAGAGGTATCCTTGTTTCTTTTACCAGAAACTATTTTATAAGAAAGATCAATATCCTTAGCCTCGGGACTACTTGGAGCTTGCAAGCTTGAAAACAAAGCATTTAGACTACATTTTGCATCCAGAATGTGCATTTAAGAATATTGTATGTGTCTTACCTTTTAAATCATTTTTTTTTTGTGTTGTATTTTGTCTTTTTCTGAAGTTAAAGCTATTAATTTAAAGCATTTTATAGTCTGCAGTGCTTTTTTGTTTCTGTGCTTGGCCTAGGTGTTCTGACTGGGCCCTTATTTTATTGCATTTTATTAGCTCTCTTCTAAATCTGAAGTTACAGCAATAAATTGATTAGGGTTTAACAGTATCAATTATTATTTTTATGAGCTCTTAAATGAATTATTAGCATTGCTCATCTAATTTTGTGTTGTAGTCACTTTTCAAACTAGAAACAAAAAAAACAGCTTTGGCCAGTTTTGTCAGTTTAACTGGAGCTTGCGGTAATTAACCCAGCCCACCTGGTATTTTACATTACATAAGCAGTCAGCCATCTTTGTCTTGGGACTCCTGGAAACTCGGAAACAAAGCATTTGGACTATGATTTTTACCCAGGGAATGAAATTTAAACTATATTTGCAATATTGACTTTTACATAAGTTTGTGTTGCATTTGCTCTTCATCTGAAGGTAAAGCTATTAATTTAAGGCATTTTATATTCTGCAGTGCTTTTTGGCTTCTGTGTTGGGCCTAGTTATTCTGACTGGGCCCTAATTTTATAACATTTTTACTAGCTTTCTTCTGAATTTGGTTTCCCATCCATCCACCCTATTCCTTTTGTGTTTTTATACTTGGAGGATTTTGAGCTGCTCACTCTTATTGTATATTTGGTCTTGAAGATCCTTCCAGTCTCATCTTCTGTATGCCTGGCCCTAAAAGTTCCATCCGGTATTATCTCCTCTGATCAACTTACAGGTTATTGACAGCCTATTAGTGAACTTTGAAATTGCCTTAAAGTGTGTGTGTTCCTCATTGCTGACTTGTCTGCCTTTAAATCACCTTGTAATTACTTGAAGCTAGTTCTTAGATTTGTTTCTGGTACATTTTCAGTTGTGGCTAACTAAAGTGTGTTTTTATATTAAGAAGACTGGGACTGCAATTCCAATGGAAAAAGAAAAGTAACCTGGTTTGTCTGAGTTGGGATACACACAGGTAGGCTTATGTGAGATTTGCTTGTTGTAGCTAGCTACTTGATTTGCTTCTGATACGTTTCACTTTTGGCTAACTAAAGTGTATTTTAAATTAAAAAGACTGGGAATACAAGTCAAGTGGGAGTAAAAAGGTAACATTGCCCGTCTGAGTTGGAAAAGAAACAGAGAGGCTTAAAGTGAGAATTACTTGTTGTGGCTAGTTGTTTGATTTGTCTCTGATATCTTTTCACTTTTGGATAACTAAAGTGCGTTTTTACATTAAGAAGACTAGGCCTACAATTCCAGTGGGAGTAGAAAAGTAGCCTTTGTCTATCTGAGTTGGAAAATACTCAAGGGGCTTAAAGGGTTGATCACTTGCTGTAGCTAGCTAGTACCTTTTCACTTTTGGCTAAACAAAGTGTGTTTCTATGTTAAGAAGACTGTAACTGCTAATCTACAGGCAGTAGAAAAGTAGCCTGGTCAGTCCAAGTTGGGAAACACATATGAAGGCTTAAAGTGAGACTGATTCATCAGCCTGAGGGCTTTATACAGACATAGTTATTTGTTGTTAATCTGCACTTAGAGCTACTTTTGCTGTGCCTTTACATTAAGAAGTTTCATGATCATCTATCTTATGGCAGAAAGTATTTACCAGGGCTCTTTGAGTTGGGAAGCATTCAAGGGAGCTCAAAGTGAACTTGTTTATTGGCCAGAGGGCACAAGAGATGTTTTTTTCTGCTTTTTTCTCTCTGCCATAAATTAGGCACTTTTTTGTGGAGCTATTGACTGTGTAGTGGCAGTTAAACGTACCCTGTAATAGGAGCCAATCTATAAAGCTTGTACTTAAAACTTTAACCTGTAACACAGAAAGGCTTTGTGTGGAACTAAACTTAGGGCATCTAGTTAGAGCATGAAGCAACAATAATATCAGGTCATAGCACTATCCAACATCTAGTCTTAACCCTAGACACCACTCAGGTGGCCCCTGTAAAATCAAATCCTTAAACTGTAATAGCTCAACCTTAATACAGGTCCTGACAACATGGATTTGCCATTTTCTAATGTCTCTGTGGCCAGCTTGGTAGATATGGATATCCGGAGATAGTGCAGCAACTGTATCATGTACTCAGACAATCTTTTATCTTTAAATAAACTAACATAGTATGCGGGAGATGTACATACATAACTTCCTTGGAGTTAAAAATCTCGCATACAAAAAAAGGTTGTCAAGAATACATCCCTGACATATACCGCTTGCTCCACACCTAGACCTTCTTATGCTGTGTCACTTAAAAGAAACCTCTCCATAATTTCAAAGACTTACTAAGCTGTCAAACGGCAATGCCTGTCCTCAGCAATCACTAAAAGCACATACCAAAAGCAATACCTAATACTACACATAAGCCTACACCCAATGATCCCCCAAGAAAAATACTCATAAAGCATGCAAACACTTTAACTAGTACTGTTGTGATAGAAGATTCTATTCATAACATACACATTCCCTTCTCACCAGGCTGGACAAGACAAAGATAACAGCTGTTTGTCTGGAGCAAAGATCCACAGTTTCATGCATGCAATCAAGTTACTGCACCACAGCTACTGATATGATTCTTTCATAGTCCATGTGGATGCACATTTCTTGAGATGTACCTCACTGGACTATATGAAAAGAGACATTTTGGATTTCTCTGAATATGTTTCACAGAAAGTTATATGCCTTGCATTGAGCAGTATTCTAACTTCACCAAGGATGATGCAACAGTATTAATAGAAAATGGTTAATTTTAATAAATGGCTTAGCTTCTTTTTATGGTCTGAGCATTGTAAAGCATGTCTTGCTAAAGCGTTTTCCATATCTTTCTTAAGTATTGCAAAAGTGTGTTCATAAATCCTCTTTGCTAAACATCTAATGGTTTTCTCGATGTAGTAGCAAGGGCATGATTTGGAGTGGGCTATATAGACTACATGCATTTTTTGTCTTGGATAATGTCATTGGAGACAAATTTTGGTGGTGACATTGATAAGTTACTTGAATGTCATGAAGTGGCATAGCAGAACCAACTTAGATCAGATTGCCTGCCAGGTTTAAATGAACATATCAATATAAAATGTTTTCTGTATTTCCAAAAATTATATTGATGGTTTGTGGTTCAGTTTTTATATTTATATTTATTTTCAGATTTATGTTTATTTATTAGATTTTAGTGCACATACTTGTATTTTCAAAGTGAAACATTTTTATTTTGAGTGACTTTAGTATATTGATCTCTGCAGCAATCAGTTTGCTTGTTTGCAAACACACCTTTTTTTTGTTGTTAATGTGATTCGCTCTTTGCTGTCATATGACTTTTTGATTTCCTTTTTAAACTGCTGAACATATTAGCTTGCATTTCTGATGACGTTCAGTGTGAATAAAAAGGACACACGTGCTAAAATACAAGTTTGTATCAGGAAGTCTTGCCTTGCTGTATTTATTGGTTTTGGTTTTGTTATTGGTTTTCTGGTTCATGAATTTGAGTTATATATAATAACAAAATTAACAACATAGCAAGAAAAAATCTCAAAAAATGAAAGAAACATTAAGATTTGGCTACTTGATTCTTGGAGTCTAAACAAGTAACTTCAAACCCTACAAGCTCTGCTCGCTCTGGAGAATGTAGACAGCTGTGTTGTCACTGAGACTTTGATTAAAGCTAAAGAAAGTGCTTCAGTAGTGGAAGGCTTCAGTGCCTTCCACGCATTTAGGCCAACAGCAGCACAGATGGAACTAAAGGTATAGGTGTCTCAATCTACCAATGCAACTCCAGGTTTGTTAGAATGATGGCCTGGAGTTCATTGATGCCCAAGTCTCCATAGACAAGGTTCCTTACCATGTCCAGGCCAATTACAGGTCACCTCTGTCATCCATGAAGCTCACAACTTTTTCCTAGACATACTAGAGGTGTCTACCATCCGAACAAGTAATCTACTTATTTGGGACTTTAACTACCCCTCTGTAGACTGGGAAATATTCACTGCCTTTATCTCACAGACACAGCATTTCCTGGCTTTTATTAATGCAAACACCTTAGATCAGATAGTGCACACACCAACTAGAGGATCAAAAATATAGGACCTAGTACTCAACAACATGAGAGTATGTTGTACCCTCCTCACCCATGTTGCATCTTCATTGGTGTGGGTGGTCCACAAAGCTGCCTCCATCAAAATAAATATCAACCCAGAAAACCCAACTAAACCTGTAACAATTAGGAACTATTCTAAAGCAAATTACATTCTACTAAGTGATAGTTTTTTAAAAAAAAAAATCACACCTCCTTCAAACCTAGAGAACACATCTACCAATGTAGAATTATTTACAAAAACACAATACAAACATGAGGCTACCATCCCTTCTAGAAGTAAGCAGAAATCTAACACCAAAAACAAACCACACAGGTGGAATCCTTACCTTAACAAATTATATAGCAAAAGAAAAAAAAACATGGCAAAAATCAGAAAGAGCATCTCTCATAACGTCAATAGCTCTCTAATTCAACTAAGCAGGAAATTAAGAGGTCTAATAAAGTCTAGCAAGGTCAATTATGAGGTCAGGATAACTTCTCAGTCTAAGGACAATCACAAGGCTTTTTTCAGCTATGTTAGGAACTGTAAATGTAACACTCAGCAGTGTGCAGATGTTCAGGTAAATGACACAACCTTTACTGACCAGAGTGACATAGCAAATCTATTGGTTAATAAATTAAGCTCTAACCTCATCCTGTACTAATCCCCTGTGAAATCTCTTCTAGCATATTGCCCCCAACTATCAACAGAGAGCAGGTTCTGGTGGTGCTCACTAAGGCCAAAAACACCACTTCAGTGGGCCCAGAAATATCCCTAGTTGCTTCCTAAAAAGCCTAAAACATGACCTAGCAGGACCACTTGAGAAACGGATGGTCATAACAGTCTTCCCTCTTTTTAAGTATGGACCATCAACTAACCCCAGGAACTACAGACCCATCAGTCTGAAAAGTATGATATGCAAAGCCATGGAATGAATTATCATGGAAATGATAAACAAGGACATTGGTAACCTACAGACACTGGACCCATATCTGTTTGTTTTTAAGGATGAGTCTTGCCTATTTAACCTGGTAAATGTCTTTGAGAGGTTCACCAAACGTATGGGTTAGGGGAAAATGTTGCATCCACCTACCTTGGCCTGGCCAGTACATTCAATACAATATCCCACTTGTTGACAAACTCTCGGAACTAGGCAAAAATCTCTACATAACTCAATAGATTGCTGTCTGGTTCATAGATATGACCCAAAAAGTCAGTATTGGTGAGCCCACCTCAACCAAAAGACCTTTCACTAGTGGAATACCCCAGAGCTTTGAGCTAAGTCCACTCCTGTTTGGCATCTACTTATCAGAAGTAAAGGTTAATGTCAAAGGCCTCTGACTCACCATGTTCACAGATGACTGTAAATTTGGAGCTATCATAGATTCCCCCTATGACTGCATACAAGAGGGTCTAACACAAACAAATGACTGGTGGCAAAGCCATGGATTAAAACTAAATGTGAAAAAATGCATTATATTGCCCTTCAGGAAATTATCCACCAAAGCTAATTATTCCATCGATAAAACACCCTTAAGAGTTCACCCATTAGTTGGGGATATGGAACCATATGTAATTTGGCCTTCAACCAACACATAGCCAAGACATTATGAAATTCATTCTATGTCACCCAGCTCATAAGCAAGGAATGGCATTCTAGTCCAAGGAAGTTATGGTATAACTCTACTCACCCCTTATCAGACTATTCCTTGAATACAATGCCAGCTTTGGCATGTACCTAACCAGGCACTTGCAACAGCTGGAATGCCCTTGAAGGTTCCTCACAAATAGAATTCATGGTAAAAATACCCTCAGCTACATAGATTGCATTAAAACCTTATCTCTGTAGCTAGTCTCCTGTAGGTTAGTTTGTGGCAATCCATGCCTAGGATATAAGACATCCTCAGATCCAGCCGTGATGGATCTTTTGCACATCCTGCATAACAAACAGCATCAGAAACGCTAGATGCAAGGAACTTTTTGACATAAATAGAACACCAATATGTGTCTCAAAGGATCAATGAAATAAGCTCCCCATCTATATGAAACTGAGTTTGTCTCTGACCCTATTCAAATCAAACCTTGATCCCTGGATGGAACATCACAAATTTACCCCCAGGCTCACCACCTTTGTCTGTGATAGACAGAGGTCGACAGTAGTAAATTAATCCCCAGCTAACATACTCCACCCACATAACCCTTAGCTTCCTCTTTAATAAGATACTCCACCATATAGGCATATAAGGAACTCGGGGACAAAACTGGGTTGGGTTGTGCAACTAGGCTTGTAAAGAACCTGATGATCATTAGCCTAGTATAAACCTATGAATCCATGAATTGAATTCTGAGCCCAATCCAATAACTTATTCCTATAAAAAAATTGAGGAGGACTAGATACATGTTTAGTTTTCCTGTTTCTTCTTGACAAGAAAAATGGGCCAAAATTGTTATTAATTGCAGTAGAAAATTCCACAGGTATAGTTACAACATTATTTCAAAATAGGAAAGCCTTCCTTGTACCCTCTCCCAGAACCAACAAGAGTGGCTTTCCCTTTCCCACTGAGGGGACCCCACAGCCATAGAGGATGTGGCTAACCCCCTGTAGGTTCTACATCAGAGGGATCCAGGGTAAAAAAAATGAGCAGACTGAAGTACAAAAAATTATCACAGCAGAGTCAACCACCTGTGACTGAGGCAAATTGTTAGCCTGCTGTGGCGGTAAAGGCTGTTTGCTTAATTTTTTTCTTTTTTCTAGAGAGAAGATGTATAGGCCATGGGACCAACTGTTTGTTCCATGATCAAGCCAAAAATATGTCTCTTTCCTTTAAAAAAAAGGAGAAAAAGTTGGTAAAAGTCTGAAATCTTTAAAAGTCATTTTTACAGAAAAACACAGTAAATAACACTTTAAACAATTTGTCAATGCCAAAAAGTAAAATAAATACAATTTCTCCACAGAAAAATGTTTTTAAATAGTTAAAACAACTTTTAAACTGATGGGGAAAGGAGTGCACTGATTTAAAAGTACAATACATCTCATAATAGTCTGTTAAACACAAACTCCTAGCCTTTAAATAACTTTCCTGAAGAAGAAAATGTTGTCAAACAAACATTTTTTTAATCAGAAATTTGTTTCCCTGCAGGGACCTTCCCCAGGATTCATGAATCTTGCGCCATGCGCCGGAGTAGCGTCGGTGATATAGCACCAAATATGGCTGCCAAGTGATTCAGGTAAGAGCTTTTTCCATGTGCACTACCAGCGTACAGCAGAGCTGCACAGCTCCCGGCACATGTATGCTAATTACCCCATGCGCAGCAGTGTAGCATGTAAATGAAGGTATATCGTGATTTATGAAGTGGTGAAGGCATAGCGTAAGTATGTAGAAATGTAAACCAAAAAAAAGGTTTACATTTTGTCAAACATAAAATCAGAGCCATGAAAGCGGACCAAACATATGTCTTATAATGTTAATATATGCCAATGGCTAAATACATAGCCAATGGCATAAAACAACATGCACAACATATAAAAAATAACATTTAATGTCATGGCCACACCAACGCAAAGTAAAACAGCAGTGCATCGGTGCACAAATGTGAAAATATATTTAGATGTCATAAAACTGCAATGTAAAGCAATTCATGATATCCCCATAATAGTCAATGGCACGCATGCTACACCACAACCATAGCACAAGGGTTGCTAAGGGTCTGTGACAGTGTTCCATGCGGTAACTAGGAATTAGCAGTCAATGCCATGCAAATGAGTCAAGTAATACTGACTCGCAAACGCCCCGCCTGCGTAAGGATGTACCACATGGCGTAGCTGTACAACATTGAGGAGTGGCCTGGTGGTAAACATGACATCAAGTAAGGGGCGCGCCACCGTAGCTGTAAACACATTGGATCATTGCTAATCCATGTTGCATGTTGCTAAGCAAAGCCGCAGGATAGGGGTGTAGCAGTAGCCATAGCTTTTGTTAGCTGAGAGAACACAAGGTAACTGAAAGTTCATGTGAACGTGGACGAAAACGAGCATGAAACCCAGTAAATGGCTGTGTGCGGCATGCACCAAAGCTGAAAAAGGAAGGATATGGCAAGACAATAAGAAAATGCTGCAGCATGGTAATTGGAGTACAAATGAGTAATTAACACCTAGAAACTCACAGTGGGCCATAGACAACAGCTAACAAGGCTGCTAGCAGCTACCTGCAGAACAGGAAAGGGGAGGTGCTGTACAGCAAAGAAAAGAGAACTGTCACAGCAGAACAAAGCAAACTTGCAGTAGATCAGCTACATAACATATTTCCCAACACAATCTTGGGTTGTGAAAGCACAAAACAAGAAAGATGAAAGCTGGATGCATGCCTGACAATGAGAGGTGAATCGGGTTGAAAATAGAAGTAAAGGGCAATAGATGAATCATGGCAGAGAAGCATAAGTAAACACCAAAGGCCCCACAATAGCAGCACCTGCTGTAAAACCAATAATTAAGATACCCTGCAGCTAGAATAGCACAAACACACCCAATTACACCAGCATCATCCATTGCACAATAGTATAAGTTGTGAAAGCCCCACACACACACTTGTGTATTCCCAGACACTCTGCACCATTGGTGTATGCAGGCAGGGAACTTTTAATATGTACATGTTAGGGGCTGCCATAGCTTTGATTCACCGGCATGAGTTGGAGACTGACGGTGGTGTGGAAGATGATGCTGACAACCATCTCAGGCACCGGAGAAGGAGAAGAATGTTCAGACCCAGGGTAACTTACCAGGGGCTACATGATCTGGAGATAGTAGAGTGTTACAGGGTGGACAGGGACATCATACAGCAACTTGATGAGCTGTGCCAGCCATGCCTCAGAGCCAGAAGTAACAGAGGGGAACCCATCCCAGTGGACATGAAGGTATGTGTAACCTTGAGAATACTAGCCACAGGTACCTTCCAAAGGCCAACTGGGGATATCATGGGGATCTCACAAGCATCAGCATTCAGGGTACTGCACCAGTTCCCGGATGCCATGTTACCACATGCCGATGAGCACATATACTTCCCCTGAATGCAGGAGGAGTTGGCCAGCAATATGCATCTCTTTCACCGTGTGTCAGACTAACCGGAGGTACTGGGTGCAATAGACTGCACGCGCATACACATTAAGTCACCACCCGGTGAGCAGGGTAGACACTACATAAATTGCAAAGGATTCCCCTCCATCAACTGCCAGGTAGTGTGCAATGCCCAGGGCATTATCATGGATGTGTGTGCTGGCAGCCCTGGAAGCTATCATGACTCCCACATCTGGCATACCTCACAGGTGTATCAGGTATTTGCCAAGGGGGACATTCCATATGGCCACCTGGTGGGGATGCTGGCTATGCACTGGAACCGTGGATGATGACTCCCATCAGAAATGCACACACAACCATGCAAGAATGCTATAATGAGGCACACACAGTAACCAGAATCATCAAAGAGTGCGTGTTTGGGGTGCTGAAATCACGGTTCCATTGCTTGGACATATCTTGTGGATTCTTGTAGTACTCTCCAGGAATGTGTGCCCACATCTTCATAGTATGTGCCATGCTACACAATATGATCCTGCAGAAACAGCTGCAACAGGGACAGAATGGTGAAGGCTTTCACAGCCCACCACCATTGCCAAGGGACCCACAGGCACAGGGGGTCTCAGACCATGAACACCCTGTGCTAGCCCCAGTAGGCAGATGGAGGCGTGCTCAGTATGCCCATGCCTTGGCAAAGAGGGAATGTATAGCACACACACTGACAATGTAGGCACTCATGGACTGACACCCTTCTCCATCTGCACACACAGCAAACATGGATGGCACACACACACACGACCACCTGTAAATTGTCATGTATAGGTGGTCCACTGTGTGTATCCTACATAGGTAGCCCTCAACTATTGTACACACAACCACCATTGGCACAAGGTAAGCCAATACCTGAACAGTAAGTTAAGCTATCAGCATGTGTCCATACTGTATGTACAGGTTCATAGATACATAGGTAGGTACATGCCCAACTGCCGAGGCCACTTATAAGCATAGGCAAAATGTGTCTGCTGTCACCACCCCATCGATTAACTAACTGTCCCTCTGTGGAGCAGAGCCACATGCTTGCATCCCTGGGGTGTAGCCAATGTTCACCACCCACTCTGCAAGGATTCCCCAGAGTGTTAGTGAGGTGTTTTGTATAATGTAATCATGGATGTAGTTCCAAATAATGGAGAGTATCTCTGACAGGAATCTTCACAGATGTGTACATGTTACAAAGTATACCTTAAACACAGCTTGCATATATAAGTAGTTCTCCACAGAATAATAAACATGTGGAACACACAACCACTGAAAGATGCGTTAAACACCCTTGCACTACTAGTGCGTGTTCTGAGAGGTAAGATATCACTGCCAGGATTAGAACACACAACCATGTACACATTCATCGCAATAACATACCACTAAGCTACCTGAGATGTACCAATAGCAGTTGTGTATAGTGACAGGATAAAACACAACAGGTAGGAATGTGTTGAAATAGGACAAATCCGGCATGTACCCAATGAAAGGTGTATGTTACATATATATATATATATATATATATATATTATATCTATCTATATATATATATATATATATATATATATATATATATATATATATGTTCATAGGTAAGTACTAGGCTAACTGCCCTTGTGAGCCTAGCCAATTATCCCTTGTAAGAGTCAAGCCCTGCACCTTGTGTTTGTAAGGCAAACACCTTAATGATTAGGCCACCCTCCCAAACGGTATATATATATATATATATATATATATATATATATATATATATATATATATATATATATATATATATATATATCAATCATCAAATATATATATATATAGAGAGAGAGAGAGGGAGAGAGAGAGGGCGAGAGAGAGAGAGATATGTCGATATATGGGGATATACATATATATATGTAGATCTATAGATAGGTTAACAACATCTACATAACCATGGAGGTACATATAAATGGGATACCTGCCACATACCGGCTGCTTTACATACTGACGCGCATAATCCCAAGGCTTAAGGTCCGAAAGAACACAGTACCAAAACACCAGATGCGCGAGGTGTAAACTCACAATGTTAATGGACAGCTAGTCAGTGCTTCTGGTGTTGCATTTCAGGTAGGTTACTGTGTGTAAGTGTGTTTCTTGGGTCTGTAGTGTGTATAAGTGTGTGCTCTGTGTGTGGTGTTTGTTCTTGGGAGACTGTAATGTGTGGGTGTGGGTTAGCTTTGTGCGTCTGTTTGCGTGACCTAGGAGGTAGAATATTAAAGTAGGGGGTGATGTGTGGGGTGCAGACACCTACATGGGGGGTGTAGGGGCGCTTGGCCACCTCTTCATATGTAGTTTAGGATGGTTTGTTTGGATGTGTTGGGTAGCAGTTTGTCTGTGTGTGCGTGTGTGTGTGTTCCATGTTCATGTTACTTTCGCGAGTTACTGTCAGTGTCGGTAATGTGGGGTATGGGAGTCTGGTCCCGGTACTGTGTGCATCGGAACTCTGTGGTTTTGGGATTCCGTAGGTCTCCCGTATACAGCGGTTGAAGTGTTCATATATGTGTATAACATGGACCATAGCAATCACACATTCCACCACTACAAACCTTTATGAACAAAGGATATGGAGAGTATATGCCTATACACTATTACAAATATGTGCTATGGACATGAGCCAATGATAGTGTTACCACCTGTCCCACTTTCCCTCTTTGGGTGGTTGTGTCCCGACCAAATATATTAAATGTGGCAAATGTCCTGGGATTGTAAGACATAATTATGTCCCTATGTCCCATATGTGCTGTAATAATTGCATACAATAGTTATTTCTATATCTAAAATACCTACATGTTACAGGAAACAGGATAAGCAACTAAACTGCTGCAAGAATAAGCTTATATTTAGGCAAGAAAGGAAAGTTCTATCCCTTGTGCTGACTGTGGGTTTGTGTCGGCCTGCAAAATCAGGTGTGTGTCCTGAAAAGGTTCCACTATGGTGATATGAAAAGGTGGGAACCCTAGCCAAAGAGGGTCAGTCACTAACACAACTACGATGACTGCAAATACCTATGACAGAAATACACAGCTATCATGTAGCAACACGTTATTACATTCAAATGTATTACCTAAGGGATTCAAGGACTAACATCACCTGCATGCTATGCAGGAACCACATAACAGTGCCTTAATGAATCAGCCTGCAATTACCATTGTATTATTCCACAAAAGGATAGGTGCTCAAATAGGGAAGGAACCCTCACACATATAGCAATTATGTATAAAAGCAGTTCCTACACACATGCATCTGCTATGCATAACCACCATCACCCCCACACCCAAACATATTACAATACAAACTGCAATAACATCACAAATCATTCATTCACTGTACAACATCTTCAGAAGCCTTAACATACCTTTTCAGAGACACACTAACATGGCCCTATGTGAAATAGCTGCTGTTATACAATGGAACAGCTGCTGATGTAACAGGGTTTGTTTGCACTAATCCTGTTTCAGAGGGTTGTGCGTACACTGGGATGTGTTAGCAATTAGTGAGTAACAGCACAGTATGCTACACTTGTACACCAAATCAAGGATGTCTGGTGAGCACACTGTACACCACATAACAGTTCATGCATAGCCATACGGCCTTGAGCTGGCCAAACATCCTTGCCAGACTTAAACATTTGCAGAAGTATCAGGTACAAACAAACCCTGCCTAAGTAGCAATGTTCCGAAATATAACAGCTGTACTCACATGTAGAACTAAATCATCTAGCCATTACACACAGTCCACGGGAGTCATGAAGCTAATATATCTCTGTGTGTCTCCATATAGCTGTTGAAATATATCGCAAACAACACATCTAGGCTGTCTCCCTCGAAAGTAAGGCAAACGAACAATGCCCAAAAGGAGTACTCAGTTATACACCACTGTTGCCATGGTATCGGCTAATGGAGCAGCTGCACAGCTGATGTGCACCTAATTAACTACTTTGGAACAGCAAGTGGTGGATAGGATACCACATGTTACCGATATGTAACTAGAAAAGGATGTGTTATCACACATTCAAACCATCCGTATATACCAGCAGAACATTACAAAGAACATTGAAACACAAACTGAAAAGGATTGAATCAACAGTTAACGACACCTCGGGTTACTAATAAGGTATGTAGAACAGTCATTATGTCTGTGTATGTAGTACTTTTCTGTAGTATTTAAAGTGAACGCAATCCATATAGTGGCAACAGTTATCTTATAGTGATGTATCATTGAGCATAGTAACGCTTGTAGTATTTGTGTGTACTGCTGTAGGTCACAAAGCAAACACTGCATACACCACAAGGGATGCTATAAAAAGGACTTTGAACAGAAATACTCCTCACCAGTCGATGTCAGTGGCAGAGCTGGTCCAACAAGTATGTCCTATAACAGGGGATAGTATATGTTGATATATTGTAACTGTAGCCATCTGTATGGGTGTATTACAGAGAATAACATGTGGAAGTTTGGGCCACTGTACAATTATGATTTGCATTGTGGGATATTGTGCCAATAACTGTGTAACGTACAGTATTGTAGGCAGATATGTATTACAAGCTACATAGCATTACTGTAATGTTAGGCAAACATTAGTTATGTCAATTGGCATTTAAAATACACAATAACAGGATACATATGTCTTTTAGTCAGCCGACAGTTTATCAGCATGATGACAAAGTAAAATGGAAGAGCTATTTAACTATCCATGCACATAAGACATGTAATATGTGCAAAGGTAGGTACTAGGCTGTCTTACAAAGGGTATTTGTAAGCCTAGCTAAAGTGTGTTGGCTTTCGCCACCGCCATAGGTAAGTTCCCTGTGCCTCTGAATGACAGAGCCATCAGTTCCCTATGCCTCTGTCCAGCAGAGCCACTGCAGTGATCCCCGGGGTACATGTCTGTCTCCCATCCACACGTCAAGGTTTCCCTTGAAGAGTGCTAGTGAGGGGCCCTGCCTGATGTACATTGGAATCATGTTCCAAAGCATGGGGAATGTTTGGGTCAGGAATCTATCTGTCCAGCACATCCTACTCATCGTTGTGGTTAGGTGTATATCCCTAGAGCATGTGGCTCTCAGGGGCCACTGTTTAGGAGGTGCATATCCAGCAATACAGTGTTGGACATGGGCCTTAAATGTCAAGCAGAGATCACCTGTGAGTATGTGGCATGCAACTGAGTACAGCTGGAGTTTCTTAGGTTGGGCTGCATAGGTCATCTGTTTGAAGTCAGTAATCCTCTTGGTGTGGTACTGGTGTAGTCTTCCAAGCTGTTGCAGTTGTCTTGTAATGTATATCCCAAATGGTGTGTTGTATCCTTTAATGGGTCTAATATGTCATGAGTAGAGTCACAATGGCCCCTCTGATCTGGATGCAAACCCATTAGAGATTAGGGGGCCATGTCGAAGGATATTTTAACCACCTTGTTGTTATGGGTATTGAAGGAGAGATTGCCGTCTACTGGGGTTCCCACATCCCTTATTACCTTTTCTGTATGTAGGGGACTAGCACCTATGTGGTAGTCCGTGGGTAATTAGTTATATCCAAAGGGGATGACTATGCACTTTTAGGCATTCAGCTTGACGCCATGATATTAACACCAGGTATCCGTCTCAGTGCAACCCTTCCAGAGGGTGTCTGTAACAGCTGGGGAAACAATTATGTCCCATAGTTTGCAGTTGTCTGCAAACTTTTTCAGCCAAAGCCCTCCTGTACTTGTCTGTACATCAGAGAAGTATATACCAAACATGAGGGGTCCTAGGACTGAGCCCTGGGGATGCCTTCTGTCCGTGAGCCACTTTGCAAGCCATCCCATGATGTAGGGGTTAATGTTCAGGCGGATGGGTATGTTGATAATACCTTAAGGAGGAATGGTGTTGAAAGCCTATGAGAGATCTATGTAGGCTGTGTGAACATCTTTACCCTAATCTAATGCCTTGGTAACTGTCTCTAAGAACTCCACCAGGTTTAGGAGGCATGGTCCGCCCTTAACAATGCCAAGCAGGGAGGGGTCAAAGGTTTGGAGGTACCCAATATCTCTGTGACTGTGATCCATGATGTGCACCATAGCCTTGCAGACCAGGCTAGTCAGGCCTATAGGGAAATAGGTCACGTGGTCCATTGTGGCACCACCTTTGTGGAGTGGGATAACTGTTGCTGTGTGCTATTCAGGGGGCCCTATGCCCAATGTGAGGCTATTATTGAACATGGTGCATAGGTGGGGAGACAGTACGTTCTGAAGTTCGTGTAAAACATAGCCTGGGATGTTGTCCGGTCCCATGGATGCTGTGATATTGCCTTTGGAGTGTGCAGCTTTGAGAGGGATCTGCCAGGATGTTGCCAATATCAATTGTTTCTGTAATGTTTGTGCCTTTGTGCTGTAACTCAGAGCAGATCTGGTTGTTGACATTGAGATATGTGACATAGCTATAGAATGCTTTGTGGTTGTTGTTGGTATTAGTTGCGTTTTAGTTTTTGTAGCTAGCTTTGGAGGATCTTATAAGGGATCTCACCTTCTTACTGAGGCTGGCCAGGGAGCTCCTCCATGCATGGGATTGTACTTTCATTTGCAACAGTGTCTTCCTCCTGTAGTACATTTTGTTTATGGCAGGGGACCACCAGATTGGTTTTGTGAATTAGGAGTATAGCATCCTGGTTCTGTTTGGGATAGCACAAGCCATGCACTCATGTAAGTGCTTATAGAGTGCATTTGTGTAGGATTCAGCAGTTGTAACTGTACTGTCCAACTGCATGGGTGTCATGACGTCCATCACGTCTGTCTTAAGAAGCATGTAGTTGGCCTTGTAGACATATTATACTGTGGTTCCCTTAATGGGGGATGGGTGTGGGATGTGGATATCAACGGTGTTCAGCACATGGTCTGATCGGATCAACGAGGAGTTGGCTTCATGTGTGGAGCACCAGTCACTCATGTTGGTAATGCCTAGGTCTAGGATATTGTTGCCCCTGGTGGGTGTGTGGATATGTTGAGTCAGGGCATTGGTGTTTATGAATTTCAGAAACTGTTGAGCTAATGTGTTGGTACATGAGTAGTTTTCCCAGTTAATGGTGGGGTAGATTCAGTGAGACTTATGTGATGAGTGTGGTGTTGTGCGAATGTGTACCTTCTCCACATGACAGTCAGGGTCAGGCTTGGTTGGAGAGACCTTTACCTCCAGTTTGGCTAGATGAGTGCATCTCTCACAGGTTGTAGTGTTGGGTGGTAGGTGGAGAGGCTTGTCTGTGTACATGAGGCAATGTGTACATTGTCTCAAGATGTCCAGATTCATCAGATAGACAAGTGAGAACACTGGCAGTTGACTCTTGGACATGCCTGAATATAGAACTATATTTACCTAGATATGTGAGGAAAGTGAGTACAAGAGCTAAAGTACTCTAAGAAGTGAAAAAGTATGTATAAAACCTGTTCACCTTTACCTCTAGGTAATGAGGAAGATTGAGTGTTATAACAATTATTAGCTTACATAGTGCTTACACGTCCTGAACAAGTGCTTAGCATGAATAAGCAATCCAGATAGGGTCATGGATATCATAAACACATGCCCCCCCCATCAGGTACACAAGCATATATCCATGTACACCACAGGGCCCCTGTACCCACAACTGCACTCAGGCTGCATGGGACCTGTCCACATCACAGGTTGTATCATTCACATATGGCAAAACAAGATGCTCTCCATGTACGCATCATGTAAAACATAGCTCCATGTCAGGTTGTGTACACACTGAATGGTGCACACCAGCAGGTATCACAACCTACAAAGGGGAGAAACCACTGATAATGGGAAGTACTTTACTACTACCTTGCTGAGTCTGGTCTGGAAGGCCATGAACCTTGATCAATTAAGTGATGTCAGCAGTACAGATGTAGATGACAGTATGGTTGATGTTACATTGCATACCATAACCTTGCCAGGTCATAGGACATCATCACCCATAGTGTGTACCACCCACATTCGGTATACTAGATGTACATTCCTATGTCACAGGAGTATATTGCAACAGGACTATTGACAGAACCAACACTATAGAAAGTGTCTGAATAATACATGATCATCACACCAGTGGCAGCTACAGTATGTCAGGGTTAATGAATTTTATTCCCCCTCATTGTAGACCATACCTCACAGACAAGCAGAAGGCATCTGCCTATTGAAGTATGTGAATGACTCAGGAGTGTTGTGGACAACATACAGAAGGGGCTTTATGGCTGAGGTGTGTGTGACATATTGCCGCAATCTGACAGCTACATATTGCATTTTCACCCCTGTGTTAATAACCCTGTACCCATGAACTACCAGCTAGGCAGCAGTCACCATAATGGACATTTGCAGCTGGGCAGTTGTCTTTCCTGTGATAGCTACTTCACCACACCTGTCAGGTAGTCATATGTGGCAACCCTAATAATGATAGGGTGCCATTCATGAATATAGAGACCATTGTCCAGCCATACACAACACTCAAGTGACCCATATCAGATCACATATTTCCTTTAAGGGGTATTGGCCATGCGCAGATAGCCTACACCAGTCTTCCCATTCTCCATCTCCACTATATAGCATGATGCATACCCTGAATAAATCCATGTCCAACCCAGTGATGTTGGACATGCTACACGTACTCATCCTGATCTCGAACACATACTTCATTGACATCCACCTTCCACATGCTGGACAGATCCTTGTCCCATACACTTGACATAGTCCTGCCATACTATGCATTCCTGTCCATCAAAGCTGCACATCGCTCCCCTCTCAGACATGGTGTGATGACCGCATGGTAATGCATGGTATATGTATCATAACCCTGTGGATCAGTAACGTGGCACTGCTCCAACTGGCCCCACAGAACTGCCTGTCAGCTACTGCCAGGTAACCTTTCATCCTAGATTCATACATGGCCCATGGCATATAGCCCATTGGTTGACTTTGACTGTACATGCTATAATTGATACCCATTCCTGCAAATACCATCTGGCTAGCCAGTGTCCCATGTGTATCACATGTTCAACACAGGTGATACATAGCAGGATGTTGAATCGCTGTACAGTGCAATGTAGCTGTATATGGCAGAACACATACATGTAAAACCTTATGTAAGCATGTCTGCAGGGTCACAGGTCATGTCTGTTAAGGCAGTGTAAGTCCTTATATGTGACATATACACAGCATCAATGTCGACTGCATTAATGTGGACACATCCAGCCATGTGCTGATAGGTAGGAACACCAGTACAGGTAAACAGACATGCCCACATCAAGACAGCAACCACATGGAGTATGAGCAATGTAATCAGGTGACACACACACATATATGGTGATAATATCCACTCAACACTGGGTGTCACATGTGTGTGATACAAACATGTCAATGTCATGTAGGTTTGCAAATACAACTATTTAAACTTAATTAATGCGATACACATGTATGTTCAGCTGTATGTCTCTGTGAGTTACTGTGACCTGTCTCCATCATTATGTCTTCCAGGTATGCCATGTGCAAGGCTACCCTATTTTACCCACTTGGAGGATGAGGCCCTCATCCCATACCTACTCAACAATCGTGATATCCTGTTCAGCCATGTGCCACAGGATGCACAGCAGTGGGATGCCCTGTGGATGGAACTTCGCAGGAGGGTTAATGATGTGGGTGGCCACAACCGCACATACCAGCAGGTGCGCAAACACTGTACAGACCTCATTAGATAGGTGAAACAGCATGCAAATGCAGTCGTCAAGGAACAAGGTGCAACAGGTGGTGGACCACCAACCCAGCCCCCACTCACATGTACCGAGGAGCTACTGGCCAACCTGGGGACACCTGCAGAACCACATCCACAAGCCTTAGCCGATATTGTGGAGGTGGGTGTCTCTCAACCACTGAGCCTGGAGTTGCCTGGTAAGTCAGTACTGCACCTATAACAACTATATTCCATATAGTTGCATTTGTCACTGTACAATATGTAATGTAATATCATATGCAAGACATGTACACACACATGCCGCATACTATAGTATGCTACTCTGTGTATGCAAACATGTGCATACACCATAGTATAGTCTAATGTACTGGTGTATGTGTTATGTACATTGTACCCTGTAGCCTTTATACGGGGGTTAATTATGCTCATACTGCTGTGTTACTCCTATTTAGGTACCTCTGGCAATCCTCTGCGACAGCAGCCCATTGCAGGTGAGAGTGTTATTATTTATCAGGAACCGTAATGCACAAATCTATCTGCCATGTGGCCATATACAACATGTACACATAATGTATGGTCCTGTCACAATATACAGGTTGGACCTGCAATGTATCACAATGACTACCCATGTGCAACACTTGCAAACTGTGTGAATCATCTCACTGACATGAATCCTCACAAACTGTCATTGCCAGATGTGTGGACAGCTGTGCATACAATGGTAGAGGTGCTGTTTACTTTAGTGATGTACTACAGATCAGATCTACACATGTGGTGAATACAAACAGTGCTACACAGTGGGCTGGAGTATAGCCAGCACACAGGATTTACCAGTGTGGATCATAGCCCCGTTATGAATGTCACACAAAATGATGTGCTATCTTGACATGTCTATGACATCTAGCAGCCTGGCTGCTACACTGCCTACCTAACCTGAAAACATATCCCACATACCACCCTTTATCTGCATAACCCTGTTGTTTGTGGAGCATATATGTCATATAAGACAACACGGGCATGTGAAATAGATGCCCATCACAATAATTTGGACAACACATGTACACACATGGCCATGAAGGATGGCCAGAGACATGGAGCAACACACACAGTAAACATGTTGTGCTTGTGTGTACACCCTGTCGTACAATGGCTACACATGGTTCAACCATGGCCTTTGTATAATGGTCATATTGTAGATGTGGAACACTAGACATCCTACAGGCCTGTGCACATCTTGTGTAGACGTAACATCAATCCACAACATAGGATGTGTTGAACATCTTGAGGGTGTTGCGACATGACAGCAGTCACCTGTACAGTATCCACATCAGGCCACAGATACAGTACATTCCCGTTGCTGGTGTTGGACATCAATGTCATACTAGCTCTTCGTGTGTGTGTGTGTGTGTGTGTGTGTGTGTGTGTGTGTGTGTGGTACACAGATGTCATGTGTTACATGGCTTACCTACATGTTCACCATGTCTGGCCATAGTTGCCAGGCAGCAGCAATATGGTTGCAGATGTGCAGGGGTGTCATCCGTATACCCATCAGTGACCTGTGTCACAACTTCCACATCATGGTTTAGTGTGTATACACCTCAGTGACGTGGGTCACATTTCACAGTATATATGTATGGTACCTGAACACAGTCATGGCTATGAACCCTGTCTGTAACTCACATTGTATGGCAATAGAGATGCCTCATGATTCCCTGCAATGGCCATGTACATCAGCTAAATGTGCAGTATATCTGTAGGACGGACAGACAACACTGCATTGGTACACCATTGCCCCACTGTATATTTGACAGGACACCATTGTGTTAAACAAGTATGCATGTCATTGCACACGTTAGCAGATCACATGTCATACTACATGTGATTATCAAGGTCATATGCCACACATCAGGCAGGTGTACTGTTAACCTGTGCTGGTCCACATGGTGTAACACAGGGATGTATGCTAGCTACTACTATGATTGTGTAATTTGCATGCCGTCTGCTATGACACATGCATGCTGTTGTGTGTACCCCAGGGATGTATGATAACTACCACTATTAATGTCTGCACTACATGCCATCTGCTGTATCACATGCATGTTGCATGCCTTCTGTCATATCACATGTGTGTGTGTCTATTGTATAGATTGTAATGTGCAGTTCTTGTCTGCCCTAGCAGGTGATGTAGGTGCATTGTCCTCCTGTGGTACATCTGATGTTAGTGTCCCCACAGACTCTAGCAGTGATGATGAACATATGATTGAGACACAGGCAGAGTTGTCAGGGGCTGAAACTGTGCCATTGGTTGCCATTCCATCTATATCCCCCGCATTCCTGCACACAGATCCCATACCTGCACATACCCCATCAGCAGTGGTCATAGAGGAAAGACTGTTGGCACGTGGTAGCTTGGAACAGGAAAGTGTGGGGGCTATGGAAGGTGTGCCTGCACACCATGGTGTCAGCCAAATGACTGGTGGCGCCCCACACAGGCACGTGGCCAGTGCTGCTCATAGGAGGACCTCTGGCTCTACTGTAGCACAACAGAGTGCAGCAGCTGGTGTCACCAGATGCATGTTTCAGGCTGTAATGGAGGCACAGGCACATGCTGAATGGCGCAACAGAGAAGATCAGAGGCTACAGAGGGCTGCTGTCCATTCTTTAAACAACAACATCCAGGCAATGGTAAATGCTCAACATCAGATTGCTGAAGCTTTGGCTAGATGGTTGGGTGGCATGGTTGGAGTCCTTGATCATGGCATGACAATCCGCGAATGTGAGCTGTCTGTGGTGGAACATCTGGTAGGAGTGAGACATCGGGCACATGGACATAGGTCTGCTACATCAGGTCTATGTGTACGAGCTACCTCACATGCCTGCTTCCATAAGTGGCGGTAGCAGCAGCAGTGCATTTGGTGCTGTGCTATCCACACCACGACACAGCAGGCCACGTGCATGAGGCCCGGGACAGTCCCAAAAGGGACATGGTTCCAGTAGACAAGTGAAATCGGACAGTACCCAATCTGCACCTCTGCCTGGTAGTGCCCGGGCAACCCCTGGCAGGCACAGGTCACATGTCCGTGGCCGGACACCGTGAACTGTAAAACCTCACCTGTACAGTCTGCAGCTGTCAATAATACCCCTGTGTAGGCCAGACACATGGGAGAACTGTGTGCATACATACACGCACACACTGGAAACATATGTAGGGCACCACAACACACACATGCATAACATCCACACACGCCCAATTAGATCAAAGGCCCAAACCCACACACATGATGTTATCCAATGGTGCAGCCTAGGCCTCTGGCAAACATTAACATCCTGTGCATATGGTGATGCCTGTGTCACTTCCCTGACATCCACACCATCAGTGCAGGGGCATGCTCATATGGTCTGATGCACAGGATGAACAGACCAGGATGATACGTGTAGTTTAGAAATGTTGAGGACTGTCGACAGGCAGCAGATATATCATGTAGTACAGGTGTACAATACTGTTAACAGTGTGTGTCTTGTGTAACAACAGTGCAGCCTAGGCCTCTGGCAAACATTAACACCCTGTGCATATGATGATGCCTGTGCCGCATCACTGACATCCGCACCATCGGTGCAGGGACATGCTCATATGGTCTGATGCACAGGGTGAACACACTAGGAAGATACGTGTAGTTTACAATTGTTGAGGACTGTTGACAGGCAGCAAATATACCATGTAGTACAGGTGTACAATACTGTTAACAGTATTTGTCTTGTGTAACAACAGTAACTGCATGTTGGTCATGATGTTCTGCTGTCCTTCTTCAGGTCTAATTACATGTGCCGGTGGATGTCAGTGTTTGCAGTTAGTCTCCCATATGTCAATATGGACTACTCACAGGTATGTATGAATATACCAGCATGCACCGTGTAGCTGCCATATACCAGCAAAAATGTCCCACATTACAAACACGTCTACCTTTCCAAGAGCATGATAGCTGTGTATTAAGCTACTGTGGCCACAGACATGACATCCATAAAGGGTGACATCACAGGTGCAGTTACATGGAGTGGTGAGGTAAGAGAGTGGTCTAGCTGATTACAAGGGTAGAGGCCAGTGGGAAGTGTGATGCCTCATTGGGAATCAGTAATACACATTCCCTTGACAGGATGCCAACACACAAATGCACCCACACACTCAGGTATTGGCACACATGTATTCAGTGACACAGTAACACACCCACACACTCACGGATTCACCAGCACAGTAACACACACTCGCACACAGTTGCTACTGGTGGGATGAGGACCTCTGCCTATGTGCAAATCATCATTACAGTAATGTGCACCTACATGACGCGCCACAGAGAATACACATGTACAGGTAGTCAGTATGGCCTAAGATCCAGGACATCAACACGGATAGTAGAATGCATTGCCTGGATGGTGGGAGGGATCTTATCAGTTCAGTATGGTAACATGCATCCTCACCCCAGGGACCAGTCATCCATACATACACGCACTGTGGCATTCAGTAATTAATACACCTATGTCATGCACATACAGATACCTCACATGCGTGAGATACACGCCCCTGCCTATGTCCTTCTTTCTACATTGCAGTCTGTACAGATGTGTACACTAGTGTACAGGAGAATGAGTAACAATTGAGATGTATTCCCCACAATACGTGACATATATGGACACACACACAACCACACATGCCAATACTGTGAATCTCAAACCTGCCTAGCTCATGTTATGTTTGTCAGACGTACAGCAGTATTGCATGCATTACAAACTGTACTGATGCTTCCTGTGGCAACAGTGCTGATATATGCATTAGGGGCGTCATATCTATTAACAGGTGTCAAGTTATTTACCTTCACTGTCACTCTGACCGATGTCTAAGTTGTGTGTAATGTCCTTCAATTAACAAAACCATTGCTTACTGGTTACACAGGGTATTGTAGGACCACTTGTGACACACATGTGAGCTGTCCACAGCAAACATCCATCTGCAAAGATGCCCCACCACTTAGTTATTTCTACACATATGTCCATACCTGTGGTACATCTTTCTGTACATTCAGCATATCACCATATGCAGTTGGCAATGTTGAGGCTGCATTGCAACTGCATGATGTACTAGGATACACATCACCTGCATACATCAGCAACTGCACACGCATGTTATCTGAATGCACAACACTACGTGTACAGGTGTGTAGGTCATACAATCCTGACTTTTGGTCATGTTTGTAGGCATTGCGATTGGTGGATATGTGTAATGACATACATGACACATGGACTGTTGTATGATATGATGGGTGACCAGTACAGAGGGGATGTTACCTCTGTCAACATTGATATCACACCTTATGTACTTTTAGCATTCAGCAGCCATGGATCTACATTCCATGTGTATGTGTGTAATGGCTGTAGCCACCTGTTTGCACAAAGGACAACAGCTATTCTATTTACAGGTATGTTATGTGTGTGGCATGTACATACCCAGGGCCAGTACATGTATGTCATATCCATAGATGAAGGTGTGTACTGGTGTACAGCAGCAGTCATCTGCTAATGGTGGAAAGTACTGTGTGCCCCTATCAGGTGTACAGCTGACCTGGTCACAGACAGTGGTATCATTGCATTGTATAACACATAATGCAACTGTGTTAGTACATGTGTACATTCTACAGTTGATGTAGAGCTTAGTACAGTACACAGGTCAAGGGTCACATGGTGGTGTACTCTTCTATGTCATACAACATGTATGGTTACGTGTTGGTGGTCTGAGGGCACGGTGGTGTCTGAGGTTTACATCCTAGAATGCAGCATGTGACACTGTGTCCTGCACATGGCTCATCTGTGATGCCTTTCGTGGGGGGACCGGTCAGTACATGTGAGTGGTCTTTATGTATGTGGGTACACCACCTGGAGTGGTCCGTACCTGTGTTAAGGCCCACATGTCTGGTTCTGAGGTATATGGTGATAGAGCTAGGTTCTGAGGTATAAGGTGGTAGTGCTATTGTGCACAGCCATCATCCAGGTGTTCCTCACTGCACAGATGTCAGTACTCCCCATTGTTGGATCTACAGTGACCAGCTGTGAATATGGACGCTACACATCTAGCACTGGTTAGCATTAGAAAACAATGCAGTTGTCCTGTAGCTGTATGGGAGTTAACCTGTATTTAGGACATTTGCCTTGAAATTGCACTGTGTAAGCGGATGAGACTTGGGTAATATCCACACTCCCTTGTATCATGGATGCATGTGATATGTGACAAAGGCCTGCCTACTGTCAGCCATGTCATCCCAGAATGACAGCTGATGTTGTGTACAAGACCAGTGTCAAATATATGTAGAGCAGCGTTCCTGCTAACAATGACAACTGCTAACACCAGAGCCCATTACAATGTGTTATATATGTCTAGCTGTAATAGCATGGCCACTGTGGCCTTCCGTGTTTAGCATCTGAGTGCATACCAGTCAGCCCTGTGCTACCAGGGGTATGAGCATGCCCAGTATATCCTTGTGTAAATGGACACATAGTGAATTCCTAACAGCCCTGTGCTACTAAGTGTATGAGCATGCCCAGTGACACCTTGTGTCGGTTATGTGCCTCTGTGTATGGGCATGGCCATTGTAACCCTGTATAGTGGTAATAGTTGTCAATTCCACAGATGGGCATACTCCAGGTCAGGATGGATTCCTACTTTAAACACACAGGTTCACAGGTATGTACATCTTAACTGCCAGCATCCCTGTTGATGTCCGCATTCCTAGACGGTCATAATGACAGCCTTGACATGTGTAGTCTGTGTGGCGCAATTCGTAAGTATGTAGTATTGTAATAGTAATCTGTAAATATGCAGGTGTTCCATACCCGCCACTGGCATGTGTGTGTGTGTGTGTATGTCTGTCCCCATTTGCCAGTGGACTCTAAATTGCTTTTAGACTGCCTACACTCCATACATTTCTTATACCCACCATTAGCAAGGCTGGTGATGTTACCCATCTACAAATACACCTCTGGGAGTGCTGTGTCCAGTAATCTCGGTAGCGCATTCTGTAACTGCGTAATGCTGTAGTGTAATAAAGTAGTTAGGTCAGTGTTTTAGTCCCTCACTTGCCATGTGTGTGTGTGTGTGTGTGTGTGTGTGTGTGTGTGTGTGTGTGTGTGTGTGTGTGTGTCCATCCGTTTGCCTGAGGACTGAGTAATGCTTTTATACTGGTCACACTCCACAGATTTCTTATACCCACCATTAGCAAGGCCGATGATGTCACCCAGCTACAAATACACCTCTGGGAGTGCTGTGTCCCAGTAATCTCAGCAGCACGTTCTGTAACTGCATAATGCTGTAGTATAAAAAAGTAGTTAGGTCGGAGTTCTAGTTCCACACTTGCCGTGTGTGTGTCTCCATTTGCCTGAGGACTGAGTAATGCTTTTATACTGCTCATACTCCATACATTTCTTATACCCACCGTTATCAAGGCTGATGATGTCACCCATCTACAAATACACCTCTGTGATTGCTGTGCCCCAGTAATCTTGGTAGCCTGTTCTGTAACTGCGTAATGCTGTAGTGTAATAAAGTAGTTAAGTCGATGTTCTAGTCCCACACTTGCTGTGAGTATGTGTGTGTGTGTGTGTGTGTGTGTGTGTGTGTGTGTGTGTGTGTGTGTTTGTGTCCCCATTTGCCTGAGGACTGAGTAATGCTTTTATACTACTCACACTCCATACATTTCTTACACTCATCGTTAGCAAGGCCGATGATGTCACCCATCTACAAATACACCTGTGAGAGTGCTGTGTCCCAGTAATTTCATAGCACGTTCTGTAACTGCATAATGCTGTAGTGTAGTAAAGTAGGTAGGTCAGTGTTCTAATCACAGACATGTCAACTGTGTGTGTGTGTGTGTCTGCCTGTGTGAGACAAGTACAGTGCTTTGTAGTATTCGCCTAAACGCGTGTTGCTGCAGTGTGATATGGTAGGGGTTTTGTATACAGGACATGGCAAGTGTGTGTTTGTCTGTCAAAGCCTGTGTAGAGATGGCCGTGATTGTCTTACCATTGGACATGTTTGGGAGTGGGTTTTGTAGTTTTCCTATATAGTATCCGTCTTATGACACATTGGCCACCTCACGAGGAGTACAGCTGTCAGTCAGCCATGGCACTGTGTTGGCAAGCCATACACAATACATCTAGCAAAAGGGCTGGTGAACTAAGTATGTAGCCCTACTAGTACCCGGTTTATGTCCCACACCAATGTGCCATGCATATACAACCTTGTCTAGGATATCCCACTATGTTGCTAGTAACATGCATATTGAGGACAGATAGTAGGCATGGTGTGACTGCAGTGGCCTGCAGAGGACAAGGCACCCAGTACAATAGGCACATATATGCGGACATTGTGCCTTCACTATGTTCCACACTGAATGGCTGCAACATATGTGGTGCCATCAGATGTGATCCACTAAGGCCAGACAATGCTGTACACATGTGCCCTGTATGGACCCATGCCACTGACACCACGGAATACCTGTATCATTCTATCCATGCACGGCCGACCTGCTCACTATAAGCATGCTTCGCCACACCAGGCCAGTATTGGCATATTGGGGTATAACAGGCTGTGTATACTACATGTGTCTGCCAAACCAGGTACACCTGTACATGTCACTGTACAGTATTGTCAGACATGCACATCCCAGGCAATGTTCATGTGAAGGACTATCAAACAAAGACATGGCATGCATTGCAAAGCTATGGCCCTACACATTGGTAACCAGGAATTCAGGCCAGATAATGCAGTACCCATCTGTGTTGGACATTGCAGACACTACACCCCGCACTGCGCACCATTGTCAGGTGATGCGATGGCAAGGATTACCCCTCACCCAGCCTTGTACAGCCATCTTGCACAGCCAAATACTACACACCCATGGAGCAATGCATACCTGCATGCCAGTACTGGCACCCTGTATCTGCATGTGGGTTGTGATGCTCCCAACCACAGTCACTCCCAGTATAAACCTTGTTGGCATACCAACAGTTGCCAAGCACTTTCACATACCCTAGCCCATAGAACCTCCAGATATCCCCTGTGGTGCATGTGGTCCTGTGCATTACTGCAGTGTGGCAAACTTAATAGTTACATTGTGTATTTGCCGCCCTGGCAAAGGTGTCAATGCATGTCCATTAGAGTGTGGTTGTGGTGACAATAGCATCCATTCACATGGACTGACATGTGTGCCGCACCTAATGTATGTCTACTATATCTGTTGCAGATGGCACTCACTCACCTACACACATATTCTTACAGCACAGCAACATGTCGCCTTTGTGGCACATATAGTAACGTCATGCACATGTAATAGTAATGAGTAGTCAGGGGTTTGCCCCTGTACTATTCAGTGTGTGGCAGATGATGCTTATGGTTAAGTCTCCAAGCCCTTCCCTGGTATACATTGCCTGTCCCACATACACACACACTCTCTGGTGGATGTGAAGGTGTACACCTGCACAGCAGCAGCATGTGTATTGTAAGAAATGGAAATGGTCAAGTGATGGCCTCTGCACCTATTGCAGTCCTCCTCTAGCTGATTGCATGTGGTACAGCTGTGATGGTGTTCCCATAGCCATCTGCATGATAAACACAGGACACTATCTTGGGAAACATGTTATTATCTGTCCATGACAGTCACTGTGAGTGGTACCTGGATATGGTGTTCTGACACTGCATCACAGATGATATCTGGATGTACCTCAATCATTTTCCACAGTGGGAAATAGCCTAATGACAGGAGGGTAATGTGCCACACAACTACAGCATGTAAGTGTAGCTATGCTGCATTGAGACTACTGCCTGTTTAACATGTGTGTGGTAATGGCTATTCTACAAGTTATAATATAGACATGACAGTACTCTGTTCATGAGGGAACCCCATCTGTAGGACCATCTGTGAACTGGTCAGTGTGTGCAACCATTTGTTTCCTGTGTTACACACTGAACTCACTTCTGTGCACAGCAGAAGAATGGTGTGAGGATTGCAGACAGTGCATGATGATATGGATGTGTTACTGCCATCACATCCCTGACTGGACATGTGTCACATGAGACAGTAGTATGACTGACACTGTATGGGATTCCCAGTGATAAGCCAATGATGGGCAACTGTTCATAGCTGCGGTCACACTTCTACTACACATTGTATAGTTGGCATGCGCTATATATGCATGTGTTGTGCTCCCTCTGCAAATGCATACCATCTGTTGTGTTGGGTTGCTGGTGATATCTATGAATACTGTCGTAGGTAATACTGTATGATGTTGTCTATCACTAAGCCATATGTGGATTTAAAACGCAACACCATAGGCGGAATGGGTTGGTAGGTCCCTGCAGATCCTCCTGTCCCACTTCAGCTGACCATGGCACCGGGCACTAGAAAATCTGGGGCCCAGCCATTAACATCAACCTCTGTTGGCTCTGCACCACCTTCTGGTGTACCACCACTGAGGATGGAGCATGTCCCCCTTAGGAGCGGGACCAGACAGGTACATATCTGCTGTCGTGTGGTTCAGGACATGTTGCGTTGGTGGCTCCCTAAGGGGTTACAAAGTCAGATACACCAGTTCAAGGGTGGTGTGTCACATTTACAGGGTGATGCTGCCCCTCCTGGACAGCCCCCAGCACTGCCTCCTTTGCAGCTGTGTAGGTGCAGTGGCAGTTGCCCATGGCTGGGGACCTCCGTCCCACTGTTCCCATGGGCTTTTGAATGCCGAAGACCCATCCCTATCCAGAGTGTATCCCCCCCCCAACATGTGTCATATACCAACCCTGTATGCTGTCATTTCTGTGCTCCTACCTATCCTCCACAGCCATACCTACACTCCTTCCCCAACATCTGACCCTCCCCTATGGACACATAAGGCCATTCAGATCCTAGGTCACCATCTGCCCTATACATAGCTGTCCATTACACACACATGCCCACTGGACACATGAAACCCTTGTAATATGCATCATAGCATACTACTGTTATCCTCACCCTGTCCCTCAGGTGCACAATCCTGGTATGCACATCACTCCTACATGGTCCAGGTACACGTGAGGAGGACGAACCCATTGTACACAAAACACTACCGGTCCCTCTATGGTTACCCCATTTACCTTTATCATGATGATGATGTTGCACACAGCACATTGCAGGAGTACTGCTCACACATAATTGGACAGGTACTGTTGTGTTAATGTATATTACATGCCCAAAGTGATGTATACGACCAATGTACAACTATTTGCGTGTATGACTGACACATGTCTGTCTGAGGGAGTCTTATGATCACATAGAGCAACACCACTACATAATACAGGCATCGCTGGTGTTTCCTGTTTCATTCATTTGTAATGCTTTTTTGCCACATGGTATGTTCCTGATACACCTCTATATATGTATGTACTTATATGCTGGACATAAACACTCACATGTACATCTACATGATGGGATACATTCCTATACTGTTGAATGACTGTGCTGTATGATATCCTCTGGTTACAGCCTCTTACGCTCGATTAGCCTCTACATTGCTTAGTGCAATACTCGCATACTGGTAGCCAAACACGCTTACACCCGCTCGATCCCGCACTTGCTAATGCCCCAAAATTGGTGCTTGCATCTGTCACTCACACCCCTGGGTGTGAGTGAGGACCAAAATATTACCTTGTGATGCCTATTACATCGGACTACATGACTACAGTATCGGGATTGGCCACTCATTAGGCGATGGCATCGCGTTTGACTGTTTGGAACCAGCGGCCTGTCCAGTGACACAATCATATTTGTGTGTACCTCATACAATGTGCTCCCACCTTGTGATGCCTATTGCATCGGAATACATGAATACAGTATCAGGAATGGCTGCCTATTAGGCAACGGTATGGTGTTCAACTGTATGGAATCAGCGGCCTGTCTGGTGAATCATTCATATTTGTGTGTTGCTCTTGCAATCTGCTCCCATCTTGTGATGCCTATCACATCGGACTACATGACTACAGTCATAGCTGGCCTTAGGCATAGGCCTACTAAGCGGCCGCCTAGGGCACTGCTTTAGTGGGGGCACTTTACCAGTATTGATTTGGTGTAGATAGACCTGGATAGGGGCACTGGGTGGTGTGGTGGGGGGGGTGCCATTGTGCCCTCTGCCTAGGGCACCAGTTGACCTAAGGCCACTCCTGACTACAGTATCGGGAATGGCTGCCCATTAGGCGACGGCATGGCATTCGACTGTATGAAATCAGCAGCCTGTCCAGTGAATCATTCATATTTGTGTGTTCCTCTTACAATCTGCTGATGCATGGAAACCGAGACCCTGCATTACAAACAAATAGTTGGGTTGTGGTAGCCACATCTGTCGGATGGGTCATGCTACCGCATACCTATTATAGGTTTGCCACCTTCTCAATTGACCAAGCTAGGACTAAGGACTAGGGTTACCACCTGTCCCACTTTGTGAGGGACACTGCAAAAATAATCAAGACATAGCACATGTCCAGATTACAGGACATTATTATATTCTACGTTTCATTAATAATTGCATACAACAGTTATTTTATATATGACACTTCTATATGTTATGTGAAGTAGCATAAGTAATTCAAATGCAACTAGATTAAGCTTTTATTTGTGCAAATAAGTGTAATCCTGTACTATGCATGGCTGTAGGTATGTTTAGTCCTGGAATGTCTGACATTTCTACAGAACATGTCCCACTCTGGC
>NC_056741.1:932266806-932276806 GCF_019279795.1 Protopterus annectens | reverse complement strand
CAGTCTCCCCTTGGTGAATTATTACATTATCCATCACCCCCCACCCCCATATTCTACAGACACCATTCATTCCTTCTCTAGTTGATGGCCCATGGCACAGTCAACAGAACACAATGCATACACTACATATCTCTGGGACCAATATGGTTGTGAGGTCTACACTAGCATTTCTGATCATCCACATGCTGTACTTCACGCACATAGGTAGACGCAAATACTTATCTTTCATGACATGGTAGGTAGACCTGGGTAATACCCATTCATCTATGGGCTGTCCTGACAAAGACGACTTCGACGTGAATGGGAAATAGTGGGCGAATGCTCTGACCATTGGTAGGGTTGCCACCTTTTCATATGACCTGGATGGGACATTTTCGGGACACACATCTGAGTTTGCAGGCCAACACATACCCACGGTCATTACAAAGGATAGTACTTTAGTTTTATGCCTACATCTAAGCTTTTATTGTTGTAGTGGTGTAGTTGCTTATTCTGTTTTGTTTACTTGCTTATTTTGTTTCTTGTAACATATAGGTATTTTATATACGGACATACATATTGTATGGGACTATTACATAACATATGGGACATAATTATGTCCTACTATCGCAGGACATTTCACATTTATTATGGTTTTCGTATGGACACAACTGCCTAGAGGGGGACTGTCCCTCACAATGTAGGACAGGTGGTAACCCAAACCATTGGGCTAGGCTTAGCAATTGGCGGCGTGCTAACACGATGCATTTTGCTTCTACTTGGTATAACTAGCAACACTACAATGGAATATGGGCACGGGGTTTTAAATATCATTTGTTCAAGGGATGGGGACTCAGTATTCAGCTATGTGCCTTTGTGTTTACTTCTTATTGTGGTGTTTGCAATGATTTATTGTATGCTTTGCATATATTTCACTATCCATGGACACTGACAGGAGTGATTACTATCAGATGCAAGCTGTACTAGTCAGTATTGTAGATTGCGAGTATGCAGCTGATATGTTCATGCCTCCGTGCAGCGCTTGGACACACCCCCTGCAGTTGTACATGTTTCCTATGCACGTGGCCATTACGGCAGCGCACCTTCATTAATATGCATGCGGTGCTGCTGTGTCATCTCTACACTGCATGGTCAGCGCAAGGCTAACACCATCCTTATGCTGAGCTTCATGAATCCCGGGGCTTATTTTCCTGCAAAGGGACAGCACCATCCGACTGTTGATCCCTGAAAACCTTGCAGGAGCATACTTTTTGGTGCCATGGCACCCAAACCTTTAATTTTAGTCTACTCAGCTCAAGCTGATTAATGGTTTGGGCTTGTGAAAGGTATTTTGAAGCTTTGCAAGCTGACCGGCTGTTTTATCCCTGCAGAATATAACCCATATAGCTTTCACATTTTCCTTGGCCTTTGTTTCTGTGTGATTTTCCAAAACATTTTATTTTATTTTATTTAGTTAGTTAGTTAGTTAGTTGGTTAGGTAGTTGGTTAGTTAGTTAGTTAGTTAGTTAGTTAGTTAGTTAGTTAGTTAGTTAGTTAGTTAGTTAGTTAGTTAGTTAGTTAGTTAGTTAGTTAGTTAGTTACTGAGGCTGAAATGATCTCTTAGATAGTTTCCTTTACTGCATGCCTGGTGACTACCTATGTCCTTAAAGACTAAACATATTTAAATGAATCCAAACTACTATGTGGGGAAAACATTTTTTTTTTTTTTGCTATGCAGTATTGTTGGCAGATATTAGTTAAGGGGGGAATGTATGTCATTTGGGCATTCAGACAGGGTTACTAAAATATTGTTGTATGAGTACCTTTAGCTTTACATAAATGATAGATGGTGGTTGCCCTGGATATTGGAGCAAATAGCATGCGATTTTGCTTGTGTAATTTATTCAGTCTTAAGAAAGTTAGAATGTGAGAGTTGGGGAGAGTTTGATGTCTGGTAGCTGGTGTAGTGGATTGAAACTGTAAATTGTTGATAGGCTGTTTCTTATGGCCTGGGGTTTGATTCCTGTAGCTTTCATCTACCGTTTGGGTAAGTTACTTTATTTGACTGTGCTACAGATTTTTTTGTAGGGCTTTAATGGTCTCCCTGACTGCATGCCCGGTAACTACCTTTGTACTTAGAGATTAACACGTTTAAATGGATACAAACTACGGCATGACATTGGGCCAAAAAAGAAAACTACTATTTTTCTGTACAATATCAATGGCATATGTTAACTGATGCAAAAATATATGTGCTGTGAGCATTAAGATAGAGTTATCAAAAGATTGTTATATAGATACCTTTAGCTTCACATAAATATTGGTTGGTGGTAGCAACAGTTATCAGATTATATAAAGTTATTGCTAGTGGCAATAGATTTTAGAGTCTGTAGGATATGGCTTTGTTTATGGAACTTGAACAGTCTCATAAAATTTAGAGATGTGAATGTTGGGGAGAGTTTGAGGTCTGGGGGCTGGCAAGGTGTATAGAAACTGTTAGCGTTTGATAGGCTGCTTCTTGGGTCCAGAGTTTGATTCCCATGACCTTTGCCTACCTGCTGTGGAGCTTCTGGGAATTGTGATAGTCTCCTCAGTGGTATCCTTGACTTCATACCTGGTAATTACATATGAATCTAAAGATTAAATACATATTTAAATGGATGCAATCTAATACATGATTGCAATAATCAAACTTTTTTTTTCTTTCTTTTAGGGACCATTGTAATTTATATTTATTTTTATAGTATACTTATTTAGAATCTTTACAAAACATTTGTTTGATGATAAATATAGTGGTGTAAATATTTAAAGTAAGGGCAACTGGGTTAAGTGGGTGTAAGAGAGCACAAGAGAATTAGAAGTGTGAATAGGATTTCTGATCCTACTAGGAACCATAAGTTCCATAGAAGGAAATTGGTTTATTTGTAGTTTAGTTATCTTAATAATTGATATATTTGCTTTTTGTGTTGATGTCAAATAAAATGAGTTTACAGGCAGTAGTTTTCATTTCGTTTTGATGCTGCCTGCCTTTATCCTAAAAATCTGGATTACTATGTAAATCTCAGAACAATAATAAATAATAGCAATATGTATGTGACTGATGTAAGATGTGTTCTCTAAAATGTATTTCTTTAAATGTAAATTGCCTTTACAGTGGCAATAAAAGAGGTAGCTTGTTTAAATTTTTACAAATGCATAAACACATTGAAGCTAAAGTAAGTTTTATAGTACTAATGTATGTTATGTTATATGCAAATTAGCCATTAGTACTGTTGTAGTTGAATAAGGATTCAGAGAAGATGCTCTTTAAGGGAATCTTTGAAATCTTTAATTTTTTTTTTTTTTTAATATCAGTGGGAAGCTGGAACCAAATTGCAAGACCCAGCCTTGAAGAGGATCTTTTTCCTATTGTATTTTTAAAGAATGGCTATGCTAATAAGATGTTTTCATTTTGACTTTGCCTGAAATCTTGTATGTGTACATGAAAAGTAAGTCTCTAGGGGCAGTAACCTAGTTTTAAAAAATTGAATTGCTTAATAGGAATGAGTCCCTGTTGAATACAGATAACCATTTGATATCATAAAGCATTTTGCAGTGACTTATTAGTATATTTGATAGGAGGATACATCTACATGTTTTATTCTGAGTTGCCTGCATTGTCTGGTTATTTAGGTTGAGTGTAGCACCAGAAAAAGTAAACCATATTCAGGTTTTAAAAGCAAAATGTTCTTAGCATTGGATAAAGAGTCCGATCTAGGTAGTAGCTGGCTAATTTTCTAACAAGGTTTCAATTGTGAATTTTTTCAGTAGTGGAGTCTGTGTGTTTGGTGAATGACAAGGAAGGATCAAATATAAGACTAACATATTTTTGTTCAGATACTTTCCAAATGATATTTCCAAACATGATGTAGCCGAGGTGGTGCAGCGGTAGCGTTGTTGCCTCACAGCAAGAGGTTCTCCCGTTCGATTCTCGGCTGGAGTGCGGGGAGTGCCTTCTGTGTGGAGTCTGCATGTCCTCCCCACGGTTGGGTGGGCATTCAAAAGACATGCGTAAATAGGTGCGCCTTCGCTGAAGGTTGAACGTCGAGCTGGCACCTCAGCGTTCATGAAAATCTACTGCCAATCATTAGCGAACTGGAGTTCTGCTGTGGCGACCCCTAACCGGGAAAAGCTGAAAAACAACATCTTCTAAGAGAATGTGAGAAATGTCAGGTATATTTTTTGCTAGGTATATTTTTTGGCCGTGGTGATGACTATAACACTGGTTTTCTTTGGGTTACTCAACAACTTTTTGGAGCTAAAGTTTAGTCTAGTTAGTGACATGACAGCAGCTATCTCCTACCCAAGTTATGGAAAGTTGAATAGTAGTACAAGTATTGTGAGACACATTTACATCTAAACCAGAATATAACTCAATGGTGGAGTACTATGTATGTGCTGATAACCCAAAAAAAGGACAGTTAAAAGGGCTGAGTAAACTATTAAGGTGAAAAGATGACAGGTGGAAGGGACACAGAGGTTTTATTCAACTACTAAAAATGTGCAGTGATTACCAAGGGAAGAAGTGGATGACTTAACTAAGAAAATCCCCTTTCAACCTAAGTTACATTTCTTGGGGTTTTTTCATGAAAACTCGCTTGTGGTCTTGAAGAAAGGTATAATGTCAGATGATAAAGGCTGTACAGAATTTAAAAATACAAACAGTTGTATATTTCTTCAAGTATGTAGAATTTAGAACTGTTTTAATTATGTGAATGTTGTTATGGTTCTTTACTCACTGTTTCTTTCAGAAGTTGCATTATGTCATTATGGAAAATAACTGTCTGATCATTATGCAGTTTGTTTTGCAAGCAATGTCAGATGCTAATTATGCTTGATATATCTCTGACCTCTGAAAGATTTACTGTACCTGAGCTTTTCATGCCCTTTATGCTTGTCTGGAACAATTAGTTGGACATTGGTATTTCTAACTGGCAGACGAAGCTACATCAGTATGGGTAAGTTATACACATCTTGCACTATATTTTCATCCCAAGACTGCAGTCATCAACAATAAGTTATTGGAAACAGCAGTTACAGATGGCAGTTAAAGTTTTTCTGTCAAAAGTCCATGTGAATCCTTTTTTATTTTGTTGTGCAACTTCAGTACTGTTTTGTATATGAAATCAGATCTTTTAAAAGTAAGAGTTTTCATTTGAACATATAACATTCTACTGAAGGTGTCCTCACAGCATTGTTTTGAGTGTTGCTTTTTTAATGGATCACTGCGTTATTGTCAGCTATCTTAACATGATGTTGCTTTACTCATTGAAGAAATGATCAGTGACTGAGGTTTTGGTATCAGATTAACAGTCTGGTCAGTAGCTTTGTACTGTGAATGCAGGTAAAGATTACCCCTATTGGAAATATATCTGTGATCCCTCCTGAGTAATGCTGTGAGTATATGTAAATGAACAACAGTTTGGTTAAGTCTCAGTTGCTAAAGGTAATTTGACACTGATCTCCAACTCGGGTAGGCAAAATACTTGGGAATCAGTTATCAAAACCTTGTTCTGGAGTTGACAGTGCGCTGCTTATCTGGGTTTGACAGGTATTTGCCATAATCCAAAGTAGTAGTGAACATTTGCTGACAAGTCAACCTATTTTATACATATATGCATGGCCTATATGTTATAAGAAACAGAATAAGCAAGTAAATGGTTTATATATGGGGCTTCATAACTCTGCCTTTCTGTCCCATCGTCACGAACACAGCATGTGCATTATGAAAAGGTACATTTAACAATCTATGAGACAATGATTTTGGAATATCTGAAGCATGCACAAAAGAGATGTCTATTTGAAGCTTAACAATTTTGTAGATGGCTGGAAAACACTAGACTAATTCTATAGATATGCCTGAAAATGGAGCAACACTACATAACACAAAATAGCCTCTGGATGAATGTTGCTCCATAACCATTACACTGCAACACTTTGCTGTGTTTACTTTTTACACAGACTTGCTTTAAAATGTCCGTGTAACCTATTTTATACAGGTGAGACGAAAATAACATTTATAGTAAGAATGATGAAACATATTAGGGACATCAAAAATCAGAAAGAAGACAAAATTGTGCTTCTCATTTTAGTAAACGTTTTTTATTGCTACAGGGCAGTGTTTTAGAACAGATGAATTCTAAAGGGGAAGCTGAGATTTTTCTTAAAGAACAACTTTTGTATAAATAGTCTGTCTTCATTTTGAAGTATAATATGTTAATTCCTACAGATTTGAACTGCGAAGTTAATTGGAAGTGTTTTATTTAATTGTGTAATAGAATAATTGTTTTATTAGTATTTGTATATAAGGAACTGGTTTTGTGATTATTTTTATTACTCCTTGAAGATTTTTGACTAAGGCGCTAGAGAATAAATCTTCTTGTTGGATCTGTGCCAGTGGTTTTTATTTTAATTTTATAGATATGCCGGAAAATGGAGCAACACTACATACCACAAAAATATCCTCTGGATGAATGTTGCTCCATAACCATTGCACTGCAACACTTCTGTCTTTATTTGTATTTTTAACAACTGCGTTGCTTGCCTACTGACCTCTCTTTACTTATATTTGTTTGACTTTATTTTTAATTAATTTATTTTCACTTACTTACCTGAACCTTCTAAATCTCTTAGCCAGGAGATCCACTCCATCCAGTAGTATATACCAGTATCAAGATTCAGACTGTTATATGGGTGGAAGGGTCATTCAAAATTCCTAAAAGTTGCTCCCTCGGAAAGCCTCCTGTTACTACCACAGCAAGTTCTCACCATCCTATCAATGCCAGTATGTAAAAAGAAGTAACTTCTGGAAGTAGGTGAAGCTTGGTTGTGGGAAGTAAAAACAAGAAAAAAATAGGGACCTTATACTGACCAGCTAAACAGTCACTCTGTCAGCAGAATATAGCTATGACTCCATGTTCTTTTGTTTCTGTCAACCACCTATCTTTTTAGTGTTCATAAGTTCATAGGTAGGTACTAGGCTATTGGCCCTAGGGCCTATATAAGCCTAGGCAAAAAGGTACCCTGGCTTTCGCCACCCAAGAAAATTATTTTCCTGAGTCCCTGTCAAGCAGAGCCACTGAGGTGATCCCCGGGGTGAATTTCCTATTTCCCATGCAATCATCAAGATTGTTCTTGAAGAGTACTAATGAGGAGCTTTGTTTTATATAGATAGGTAGTTTGTTCCAGAGTTTGGGAAGTCTCTGGGACAGGAATCTATTCTCCCAGAATGTTTTATTTATAGTGGTGACAAGGTTTAGGTCCCTAGAGCGTGTAGTTTGGAGGGATTGAGATTTCTTTAAGTGGAGCATGTCCAACAGCTCTGGGTTTGACATAGCTTTGTATGTTAGGCAGAGATCGCCTCTGAGTAGGTGATATGCGATGGAGTAAAGCTGGAGTTTTTTGAGATGGTCTGCATAGGGCATCTGTTTGAAGCTGGTAACCCTCTTTGTGAGGTACTTCTGTGCCTTTCCAGTTGTTGTAGATGTCTTGTGAGGCACATACCAAAAGGGGTATTGTACTATATAATGGGTCTAATGAGTGATGAGTAGAGGTGAACAAAGACCTCTTTTTTCCTGGATGAGAAACATTTTGTGATGAGGTGTGCCACATAGAAAAATTTCCTGACTACTGTGGTGATGTAATTATCAAAGGAGAGACTACTGTCCACCTGTGTCCCAAGGTCTCATATCACACTTTCGGTGTTAGGTAGACTAACACCTATGTGGTAGCTCATGGGTACAGAGTTCTTACCAAAGGGGATGACAATGCACTTTTTGGCATTGAGCTTGAGGCCATGGCTTTGACACCAGGCATCTGTCTCAGTGAGGCCCTTTTGTAGGATGTCCACATCATTAGGAGTTTTGATTATGGCTCCTAGTTTGCAGTCATCTGCGAATTTAGTTAGCCAAAGACCTTCTGTGTTAGCCTGTACTTCAGAAAAGTAGATACCAAACAGGAGAGGACCCAGGACTGAACCCTGCGGTACTCTACTTGTCACTGGTCTGAAGTCGGATTTGGAGTCTGCTACTTTCACAGTGTGGGTTCTGTCAATAAGACAGTTGACAGCCCAACTTGTGACATAGGGATTTATACCTAGTTTAGTGAGTTTATCTATAATTCCAGAGTTGGGGATGGTGTCAAAAGCCTTGGCGAGATCTAGATAGGCTATGTGAACCACTTACCCTCGTCTACAGCTTTGGTGACTGCTTCAAAGAAGTCTATCAGGTTTAGGAGATACAATCTTCCTTTTACAAACTTGATCTGGGAGGGGTCCAGAGTTTGGAGATTACCAATGTCTTTGTTTATATGTTCCACAATTATACGTTCCATGGTCTTGCAGACCAAGCTTGTTAGGCTACTGGGGCGGTAGTTCTTGGGGTCTGTGGTGGCTCCCCCTTTGTGGAGTGGGATAACCATCACTGTGCACCATTCATTGGGCACAAAAGCCTAAGGTGAGGCTATGACTGAACATGATGCTTAAGTGGGCTGCCAGTTCATTCAGTTGTTCTTGTAGAACACAGCCTGGGATGTTGTCAGATCCCATGAATGTTGTGTTCTTGGCTTTGGAGAGTGTGGTATTTAACTGTGCAGCCAAGATTACAGGAACTTTGCATTCATTTGGTATAGAGATGGGTCATTTAGGAGGTGATAGAGGGGTAAAGTTAGCACTGAAGCTATCGGCCAGGATGTTGGCAATATCAGTTGGTTCTGTATATTTAGTGCCATTGTGCTGTAACTCAGAGCAGATCTGAGTGTTGCCAATGAGATTCTTGACATAGCTATAGAACAATTTGTGGTTGTCTTTAGAATCAGTGGCGATTTTGTTTTTGTAACTAGTTTTGGAAGATTTTATGAGGGATCTCAGCTTCTTACTGAGGCTGATCAGGGAGTTCCTCCAATCATGGGATTTTACTCTTTTTTGCAACAGTTTCTTTCTTCTATTGTAGAGTTTGTTTATGGCAGGGGGACCACCAGATTGGCTTCCTTTTTTTTGAGGATAGCTTCTTGGTTCTGTTAGGGATAGCACGATCCATGCACTCATGTAAGTGCTCATAAAGTGCATTAGTGTAGAATTCAGCAGACATACCTCCATTGTCCATCTGCATGGCTGTCATGAAGTTTGCCACTTCTGTCTTAAGAAGCGTGACATTGGCTTTGGAGAAATATTTTACGGTGGTTTCCTTAATGTGGTGTGGGGGTGGGATGTGGATGTCTAGGGTGATTAGCTTGTGGATGGATCTGACCAATGAGGAATTGACCTCTGCTGTGTAACACACTGGTCGACCAGGTTTGTAATGACCAGGTCTAAGATATTGCTGCCCTTTGTGGGGGTGTGGATAAGTTGATCCAAGGCATTGAAATTAATGAATTCTAGAAAACGTTGAGCAAAAGAGTTGTACATGAGTAGTTTTCCCAATTAATGGTGGGGTACTTGAAATTGCCCATGATTAGCATGTTGGATTGTACCCTAATGTTTTCCAGTGTATCAAGAAATGAGGATTGGGAATCATGGGGCATGGTGGGGGATCTGTAGCAAGTTACAATTTGGATTGCGGTCTTGCTCAGAGTTAGTTGCACTTGGATAATCTCAGATGCATTATGCTGAGCAACTAGCCTGGAGGTGTGGATATCCTTAATGAATATGGACATGCCTCCACATTTAGTGTTTCCAGCCCAGGTTAGGAGGCCGAAAGGTGTGGTATGAGTTATAGCCTGGTGTAATGCAGGGGTGCTCTCTGAAGCCTTGAACCAGGTCTCTATCACTGCACAGATGTTGATGTTCTCCATTTTAAGGAGTACCTCGAGTGAATGCATTTTGAGGTTTAGACTTCTAGCATTGAGTAGCATTACCCTCAGATTTTTCTTGCTTGTACCTGTTATGGTGGTGAATTTGTCATTTGGACCTTGCCTAAAAAAGGCACTATAGGGGTGGCAAGAGCCTTAGCCAGTATCTGGAATCCCAGGGGCGACAGGTGCAGGC
>NC_056741.1:932201806-932261806 GCF_019279795.1 Protopterus annectens | reverse complement strand
TTAACAATCCATTGGTCCAAGTTGCACTTAAATAGGGTTAGCTGCTTCAAATGGATGGTGAGCCTGTTCCAGAGAATTTGAATTCTCTGAGAAACATGTCCGTCTGTCCAACCTGTCCTATTTATGTCTCAAGCAAAATTTAAGGTTTTTGATCTAGTAGTTTTGATGCTGGTTGTTTTGGAGATGTGCAAAAGGTTCATCAAAACAGGGACCAAGAATGCCTTGTTCACCAAGCAAAGAGACAGGGCTTTGAGAAGATCAGTGAAGGACATTTTGTTTATTCACTGCATTCATTTTACTACGAACCTTTGTGGATTTTGCAGTTGCTGCATGTGCCTTGGTCAGACACATACCAAAGGGGGTAGTATACTTTATGATGGGCATGATGAGGGCTGAGTACAGTGATACAGTGACATCTCTGGACCTAGATGCTATGCCCTTACATATAAAATGAGCAACATAGAATACTTTTCTTACCACCTTAGACATATGTTGCTTCAAGGCTAGGTTAGTATCTATAATAGTTAACAGATCCCAGAGTAGTGAATCAACTTTTGGGGGTGTTTTATTAATAATGTAGCTACCACAGGTGGCTGACTTCCCAAAAGTTACTACAATGTATTCCTTGGCACTGAGTTTAATCCATGGTTTAGGCAACAAGCATTTGTCTGTGTTAG
Source organism: Protopterus annectens (assembly GCF_019279795.1). Taxonomy (NCBI): domain Eukaryota; kingdom Metazoa; phylum Chordata; order Ceratodontiformes; family Protopteridae; genus Protopterus; species Protopterus annectens. Next base: position 932,261,129 of record NC_056741.1, on the reverse strand, counting down.
ACCTGCCTGAAGGGTGTTATCATCTTGCAGGGATTGAATGAATGCTCCCAGTTTGCAATCATATGCAAACCTGGTCACCCAGAGGCCTTTGCCATTGCCTTTGATCTCTGAGAAGTAGATGTCAAAGAGGAGTGAGCACAGTATAGAGCCCTGAAGGATTACAGTGGTGATCAACTTCTTTGTGGAGGTGGACTCACTGATCCTAACCTATTTGGTCTTTTCCTTGAGCCAACTAGCAAATCAAAGTGTTATAAAGGGGTTTATGCCTAGTTCCATAAGTTTACTGACAATGTCGAAGTGGAATTTGTACCAAATTATTAGCCAAATCTAGGCACGCAGTGATGTACCACATTTCCTTCATCCATTTCCTTACTGACCTTTTCAAAGACATCCATCATGTTTAGTAATCATGACCTTCCTCTGAGAAAACTAAATTGGGATGGATCCAGTATTTGGAGGTCTCCTATGTCCTTGCTGATAATTTCCATGATAACTCTTTCCATGGCTTTGCAAATAAGACTAGTCAGACTTACTGAGTCAGTAGTTTCCAGGATCTCTTGAAGATCCTCCCTTATGAAGGGGGATAACAATTGCAGTCCTCCATTCTCGTGACTCAATGCCTCTTTGAAGACTATACTTAAATATTGACTCCAGGGATTCTGATAAGTCACATTTTAGACTGTTCAAGAGATGTCAAGGTTTGCTGAAGGTGTGTTTTTGGCTTAGTGAACTTAACTGCATGCTCCCTAGTTATAGTTGGAGGGGGGTGGTTGGGGGTCAGAGGAAGGTAAAGTTGGAACAGAATTTGTTCATGAACAGGTTTGTTGTATCACCAGGCTCAGTGAATGTGGCACCATTAACCACCAGTTCAGCACATTGCTGTGTGCTGTCCTTTAGGTTTCTGACATAGCAGGAAAAAGGAATTATGGTTATCTTTCAACTGGGAGGCTATCTAATCTGGAAAGTTGGCTTTGTATGACCTAATTAGCCCTCTTAGTTGCTTATCTATTATGATGACAGAGTTTTTATCCTTATGAGGATTACTTTTCCTGATTTTTGCATAATTGTTTTTCCTTTTGTTGTATATCCAAGTTAATTTGGGATGCCACCAGGGTATTTTCTTTCTGGGGCTAGTACTGGGCTTACTTCTGGTAGGTACAGCAGCCTCCTTGCAGCTACTGACATGTTTGTATAGAGTTTCTTTGAGCATCATCGTAGGCTAATGTATTCTCTGGGTCTGGAGAGGCATTGAATGTTGACATCTATCACTTAATGAAAGGTAGTTTGCCCTGGATTAATCATAACTGTTACTGGTTTTACTGTGGTTACAGAGATCATTTTGATTTTGAAGGAGACAGCTTTATGGTCAGACCTTACCGGGTAGGATGAGACACTGGAGGTGTGCAGTGTTCTGCAGTATTTTTGAGTATGAGGTTCAGTATTCTGGAGCCTCTAGTGAGTATCTTCAGTATTTATTCAAAGGTGTTTGTATTTATGAAGTCCAGGAATCTCTGTTCCTGTAGACGAGAGGCTGTGTAGGATTCCCTGCCTATACAGGGTTAATTAAAGTCTCCCATGAGTAAAATGGTAGGTTGGATGGCAAGTGTCTCCACAAGGTCCAAGTATGAATTGTGAGCTTTTTGGGATATGGAGGGTGACCTATAGCGGGCTAGGATATAGTACTGGATTTTGTCTATGGTGATCTGTATAATTGTCATCCTGTTTGACCATCTGTGGTATGCTTATTATTGATTTATATTGAGACACCTCCACCTTTACCTCTTGTCTATGCATCTACTTGTCTGTAAGTGTAGAAGGCACTGAAACCTTGCACTGCTTGGGTACTTACTGTTGCTTTAAACCATGTCTCATTAACTGCACAGATGTCTATATACTCGAGTATGAGGAGGGCTTGGAAAAAGTTTAGATTTTTATTTAGGCTCCTGGCTTTGAACAGTAACCCCATGAACTTCAGATTTGATTTTGTTATGTCAGTAGGTTTGTCAGTTTGGCATTGCCTAAAAAAGACAATCCTGGGGTATAAAGTTTTAACCAATATTTGAAATCCTAGAGGGGACATGTGCAGATCATCCTTAGTAAAGCAATGCGGTATCTTAATGTACTCTCAAGCTGACAAATATTATATCCCCTTAGAAAGACACCAGGAAAGACAGCCAATTGTTAAAATCAATCATGTTTTACTTATATTGCAGCTCATACCAGTCTGAGACACATAGTCTGAAAGCCCCATACATCTCTCTTCACATATGCCAGAGAGGTAAGCCTCCGGTCATTTACACCTACATGGACTATGATTGAAGCATACTGGTACCTGTGATGTATTGACTTGATTATGTCCATCATTTGGCAGATCTTGGATCTAGATAAGCAACTAACTGTTATCTTCTCCTTGTTCAGCTTCATCAGAGGTTCTTCAGTATTTTGTATAATAGAATCCCTTATAAAAAGAGTCCTGGGAAGTGTTTGCTTGCCTCAGGGCTTAGTGGTTGAGTGTGACTGTATGTGTGACATTAGCTGTGTTTTTTCTGAGTGCCTTTGGGCTTGCTGAGGTATTGAGTTGACAACGTATGGTCTAGGCCTTATCTGTTGTTTAAGAAGATTGCTTTTTAGTGCTTCAGAATGCAGTAGTCTATTTTTGCCCCGTGTGCTTTGTGATATGTTATTTACATGCTGTGTGTGTGTGGTTTCAACAATCTCATGTAAGTTTCTATGCAAAAGTTTAGCCTCCAGTGTCTGTGCTATTTACAAGAGTCAAGAAATAGTCCAAAATGAAGATGTGCCTGGGCTGTTGTAATTATAAATGCATAATATCTTTTGAAACTCTATGCCGAACAATTATACAATAAATTTCATTTGGCCCCATTTTCCTTATACTCACTCTGATACAGTATCACTTGACAAGTATTTAAACATTTATGATGACATTTTAGCATTTCTAGGGTGCATGTTACAATGGTCTTGATTCTGAGCATGCTAATTTTAGGGTCATTCAATGAGTAATTTCATAGTTTCATAGAGTTTACAAGGTCGAGTCAGTCCATGAACAATAATAATTTTGCCAGTACTCAATTTTAAAGGTTCCTTCTGGCTCTAGAAGTGCAAAAGAAGTTAGGCCAAGGATGAATTTATGGGCCCCCATCCATTCATCAAGGTTTGCCTTTAAGGTACCTACTGCCTCCAGAAGTGCAAAATAAGGTAGGCCAAGTTTGAATTTATGGGTATCCATCCAGTCATCAAGGTTTGCCTTAAATGAAGCAAGGGTAGCATTCTAATTTACACATAAGAGAAGATTATTCCAGAGATGGGGATGCTTTTAGTAATAAATCTGTTCCTCTGGCATGTTTTATTTATCTGTTGATGGAGATTCAAATATTTTATTTGAGTATTTGCGAAGCCTTTTGTTTTGTGGATGTGCAATTATAAAGTTACTGGAATACAGACCTTTTCATTAGGAAAAGTATATAATATATGTTTTGTATTCAATGAATACTGCATTAAATACAATTATGCAAATTGGTTGTTTCGGATTGGTTAATTTCTTTAAAGAAGGTACAATGAAACTGTTTAGAATGGAGAGTTACTTTGTAGTGTGTCAACAATGGCATACTTAATTACAATAAACACATTAACATAAGTTATTCATTTTAGAATATTTTTATTCATCAGTTCAATTTTTCAAATAATACATAATTAGCTGACATTCACAAGTCAATCTAACATTCAGTATCTGTTTTATAATCTCTCCATTATTTAACATTATTCAGTGATTAAACCATACTCTGTAACCCTAAATATAATTTACTATGAAACAGAAGAAAAAATGTTAACACATTATGCATTGAAATCTCTGAACTCCTTCTTCTTCTTTCGGATTTTTCCACTTAAGGGTCGCCAAAGCAGATCACCTGTCCACTCATGACTGGCAGTGGAGTTTTCCAGTGTCGAGTTGCCAGCCCGGCACACAACCTTCCACAGAAGGCACACACATGCACACATTCACGCCTATTTTATCTTAAAACAAGAAGCAAAAAGAAAAAAAATGTGGTACAAAACTCACTCACACTTACTTTACAAATATTAAAACTTCTTTTAAAATGACCAGACTGTTTACATCCAATGAAGCCACAGCCTGAGCCACTGACCTGTCTTTCATGGCTTATCTATTGTAATGCAGTTTACTGGTATACCTTGCACTTCATATGCCAGTCAGTGACCTGTAAACCTATTCTAACTCAGCACCTGGACATCAGTTATTTCCTTATATCAGTATCTTATCCCATTTTTATAAGTTCTAGTCCCTCAATGGAGTCATCCCTTAATTTGGAAATAAACTGCATGTTAAATAGTGGCTGTACTTGTCCCCCCCTCCAGTTTTCTGTGCAACTCTTCTTTTTCCAAGTTCGGTATTGCTATTGATTGATAAGAGTTTAAAGTCTTCCAGATTCATATTATGCATGTAATGCTTTAATATATCAAAGACACCTTTTACCTTTTGCCCTCTGAATGACACAATGAGTCAAACTCTGTAGATCAAACTAATTTCAGTAGAAGTTTAAAGGATAATGGCCATAGAGATTGCATGACCCCATTTACCTTCAACCAAAATAGAGTGGGAATACTATATGACCAGAAGATTTGACCCCTAAGTCTGTTTTTGCTTCTGTTATAAAACCAACATGAAGACATCACTGTTCTAAACATGTGTAATGCCCATCGCTATGTACTAGTATCATTACTGAAGGCATTTAACATCATTAGTTTCATGTTTTTAGTCAAGCCGCGGTGGTGCAGCAGTTAGCATTGTCGCCTCACATCAAGAGGTTCTCCCGTTCGATTCTCGTCTGGAGCACCTTCTGTGTGGAGTCTGCATGTCCTCCCCATGGTCGAGTGACGTTAAAGACATACAGGTAGGTGCGAATATGAATGGGCTTGCCTTCGCTGAAGGTTGGGAGTCGGGCTGGCAACTCGGCACCGTAAAATCCACTGCCAATCATGAACGGACCAGAGTTCCGCTGTGGTGACCCCTAACCGGGAAAAGCCGAAAGACTTTTAGTTTCATGTTTTTAGTCAGAGATCATTCCTGTGTAAGCCAAAAGAAGGTGGGTTTAAATGGAAACTTAGTGTATGATGTAGCAGCTAGCAAACACTGACACTCAAATGGCTTTCCCTTCTAACTTCCCTGGGGATGCAATCTTGGTCCAGAGACTCTCCATTGTTTTTATGATAAAAAAGAAAACGCACAAAATCACATGTGAAATAATCTTTCTGAAATAAATCAAACAGAAACAAACACACAGAATGTTCAGGTATTCACACTTTTTAAAAATATCCAAAGAGTACTAAAAATGCATGAATCATACTTAATTTCTATGTGTAAAATTTATGAAGAGGGGCTTTTGATTATTATGCAGACCTTCTCGTTGAAATATTTTGACACAAAGTTTTTTATGACTTATTTCCAAGATAACCAAACGTTGCATATGTAAAACCGATCTTATTCTGTTGGATGGTCCCTGGATCCTCATCTGTGTTTAGTAGCCACTGTGAAATAAATGAAAGGGAATGCAGTTAAAAAGTGATGTCATTTAAAATATGCAATGAAAATCAAATAATCACATATAATATAAAATGTAAGATAGATGATCCACACAGTAACAATCTTCCACACTATTTCATGTGACAGAATTCATACTATGGAAAAATATAATATTTATCTTCTAAACACATTACATTATCTTAAAACTACTATATTTCACCATTAGTGAATTTGATATGTAAATCCCATTTAGATAATGATGCAATCTGTAAAGCAGAATATTCAAGCTGCATTTGGGAATTATTATGTTTAGGGCCTTATTTTCAAGAAAAGACCAGTAATAATTCCTAATATTATTAATGAGTCCCTATTAATTATTTGAACATTTTAAAGTTCGAATGTAATATGATCAACACCATATGATCAAACTTTAAAAAGTTAAAGGTGAAAAGCAATGGCTCTGTACAGCGCACTATGGGAAAATTTCCCTTTTCTGCACTGAAGTGCGATCTTGGAGTAGGTATATTTAAGTAGGGGGTGTGTGGGGGTGCAGGGGGGCTTGGCCCCCTGCTCAGGGCATTGAGGTAAGTTTTTTTTTAATTTTGTATTATATTTTTGATGTTTCAAACTTCACTCATATGTTGGCGAACATATGAGGTTAGAAGTTTTGAAACTTTGAATATATAATATAGACCCTTATTAATTGGTATCTGAGGTTACTATAGCCTGAAAGATAGTTTTTCCTTCTTGAATCATTGATTTCTTTTATATCAACATCAAGTGAGCCATAAGAGGTAATATGAATGAGCTGCAGACACACCAACTGTATATGCACATCCAAGCATTCAAGCTCACAAGCAAACATGAACATACACCCTAACTGACCCATATAGACACATTTATTCTTTCGTTTGCACTTATGGTCAGAAAGAAAGACTCATTCAAAAATGACAGGATGCTATTGTCAGTCCAGGAAAGGGAGTGCCTGCAAGTTTAAAAAGGGCAGAACATCTTTATTTGACTGTAGTACAATCATATTTGATCACCGGGATGTTTGAAATATATATTTTACATGGTAGGTGGATATGAAAAGCAGTCCACAAATATAGTTGACGTAGCTTATGAGATGGGTGCTAAATGCATTAACCTTCTGGCTAACTGTAGTAGCAGAGGGTTCTGTAACACAGTATACAATGAACATCAGACAAGTAACCACTCAGCTCACTACATACCTGCCATGTTCTTTTAAAAACATCCCCAAATCTCACTGCATTTTATATTGTATTGGTGCTCCTCCATCCATTATTCTTGGTGTTGCCATCCAGCATTTTCTTCCAGTTTTCTTCAAAGTTAAGGTAAAATCTTGTTCCTGCCTTCTTTGACTTTTTTGTGTGCCCATGATCATTAGTATTATGGACTGCCATGCCTGTGTACTGGTCAGTACTGCTAGATATGCTATCCCATGGAAACTGGAAGCTGGAGGTCTGATTCATATAAGTAACTTACAGAATGACTTAAGATCAGTTAATGAGTAATGAATAAATATAAATGAATTTGCATTTCATTATATTTCCCAAATGGCAGAGGGTTTGCAAGCTAAGACACTTGACAACCCCTTTCCTAATTAGGGTCTATGAATAAAATTTAAAAGGAATTAAGGCAGGCGCCTGATTCATGAGTCAGGCATAATTCTTTGCTGTCAAGATATGAACATCAGGGAGATGGTATTTGGGGGTGTGTTTCTGCAGCTTGCCATTTTGGATTTAACTTCATTGTTTCAGTTTTACAGCCAATTACCAGTTGAAGATGTCTACATACAATTTTAAAGTTTACAGTCATACTGTCACAGCCATAAAACCAAACATTTTATAATAATATAGATAAAATATGGGTTATAATGTATTGTCTATTCCATTGAAATATAGGCTATTAAACAAATAAGGTTTACTATGGCAGAGCTGAGCAAGCTGTGGAAATCAACCAGGTGTCTGAAATTAAAGCCCTAGTGCAAAACATTGCTTATCAGTTTTTCATTAACATTTACAATTTTGTAAATAAGGTCTCTGTTAGATTTAGAATTTTTTTGAATGCTGATAATGAACTGATGCAATAACATGGCTAAAACTAGCAATTTTAGATACATTATTTACATAATGTTTCTGAATTATGTAATGCATGTTACCATATAGTGCCACTTTATAAACTTTCATTAAAATAATTTTTGACAAAAGCTACTTAGGACCATTTTTGTAATGGTATATCTTGAAATGTGTACATTGGTCATATGCTATGCAACAGCAAGAAAATGAAGTAAAAAAAAAACTCAGACTAATTATTTAATGGTGTGACCCAGATAATTTCATGAAACTTATATTGATTATCAGAGTTTTCATTCATTCATTTAAAAATCCCAACGATAAACATGTATTCTCCTTGTAAAAAAATGATAACATATTAGAAAGAAACACATAGCAATAGTGGTCTTCCAGTTTGTAATAAATCATTCCATTACAATGATACTGTGAAGATGTCATCATTATAAACAGGATACAATAAAGTAAGCTAACACCAGAGAGATCAACATAATTTCTCATTTTCAGCAATGTAATACAGATAATACAGTTTTAGATGTCAAAGACAAGACAAGACATTGTACAACCAATGACAGTACCAGTGTTGAATTTTCCAGCAATAACTGAAACAGAAAAATGGGGAACCACACCATAAACGGTATGGCAGAAAATTATTCATTTCATCAATAATGCCATTTAACACAGTGTTTAAGCGGTATGCTTAAGCACTGAGTACAATGGCCACACATCTTAAGATCCCCTTACAGTTGAATCCATTAAAACCAACTGATATTGCCATTTTTTGCCCGTGTGCATAAAGCTGAAAGGTATAGATCCCACATGGGAGAAAACAGTGGTCCCATTTGTGAGAATGAATGGTTAAAATTAATGATATGTGGCTACCTACAGATGCTGGTTCCCATAAACAACATGCCACAAAGTGAACTTCCATGATGAACATTACAGAGCTGCAAACGAGACTGTCTGCTGTAGCAGAAATGCTGAAAACCAAAATGGAAGCTATGTGTGTCATTGAATAGGCATAAACTCGGGATCATCTGATTTGAAGCTCTGTAAGACTTAGCCGTGCTTCTTCAAAATGAAGTCACTCACCAAATGCACAATTCACAGCTTTTCTCCGACAAGCTGTGACAAGTAAGAAGGATAAGAGTCATGAAGAATTTATTCAGTGCACAGGTTGTGGACCCCTGTCCTATAAAACCTGAGTGAGGTTATTGAATCACAAAGAGAATGCTCCTGTCTACTTTCTTTATCTCTTTGACAATCCCACTTTTTCTTCACCAGCCTCTTCCTGTGTATACTCTCCTGTACATCCTTATTCCACCACCAGGTCTCCTTGACCTCCTTTGTCTGTCCAGATGTCACACCAAGCACCTTTCTAGCTGTCTCCCTTACCAGCTCTGCTGTAGTTACTCAGCTATTCAGTAACGCTTCACTGCCCTTCAGTGCTTGTCTTAACTCTTCCCTGAAATCCACCTCACAATCACCCTTTTTCACCTTCCACCATTTAATCCTTGGCTCTGCTCTCACACTCCTCCTCCTCTTCTTGATCACCAACGTCATCCTACAGACCAACATTCTATTCTGCCTAACTACTCTATCAGACACTCTTTTCACCTCCAAAATACTCTTGGCATACTTTTCCTTCAGGATAACCTCTACCCCATTTCTCCTGCCATCCACACTATGATAGAACAATTTGAACCCACCTCCTATACACCGGGCCTTACTCCCCTTCCAAGCACAATATATCAGCCTTCCTTCTCTCCATCATATCATCTATCTGTCTCCATATACCATATATTGCCAACAATCAAAGTTCCTATCCTCACTACTACACTCTTAACCTTCCCCGCCTCTTCCTGACATTGTTAAATGCAGGGAATTACCCTGGGCTCAGTGATACTTTATCAATTAAACATATTTTGAAAATCAAATTCTATTGGAGGAGTGTAAATTATCTGCAAATAACATGATGTGGTTGGCCTTGCTTTTTTTCTCCTTATTCTCATTGACGTGGTATTTAAATTGTGTGTCTGTGTGCTAGTGTGTATTTATTTTCTGATGAAGTCTATTAAAGATGAGAACTTTTAAAATTTTTGTTTCTAACCAAAGTGTTTCTGGTACTGTATGATTTCCTGTATGTTTTTCCAATGTTGGGTAATTGTTCTGAAACTTTAACATATAATGTGGTTCATTAAAGGAGAACCACACCCAAAAACTGAAAAAAAAAAAAAACATATGTTTATTGCTGTAACTTGAACTTTTCTGCATTACTAAAGTTTCTGTATCAAAGTAAGTGGTTATTATATTTTTCTAATTTGTTATATCCCAATATTTCCTGAAAGGGGACTACAGTCAATGTCTTAGCCTTCCTGATATTATTTTAGCGGGATAGACAGAAATATGTTTGACAGGATCCTTTACTGTGGTTTTCCCTGTCATAAGCTTACGTACTGTGACTGCTTGCTTTTGACTGTCCGCACCAAACTGCATTTTTAATTACTATGCTTCTTTTGGTTTTTGTTACAGCAATTTAAGGAATGCTTGAATGACAGGCTTGAAAATATAGCTGAGCTAATTTTTCCGTTCAAAGGAATAACTGTAGTTCAGTGTTGAAATGTGAGAAGTCTGACATCTGTGATTAGTTGGTGTTACTTGGGCTAAGATGGTTTTTGTTGCATTCATTGTTTTTAATATTGTAGCTAGAATTTGTCTTTGCTGTTAATCTACATTCCTCAACCCACTGACTTGTCTCAATAAAAATACTGTATGTTATGCAAAGATGCTGTATCAAAACAACAGATGAAAAATGTATTCATGTGAAATATAGTGTGACATAACCAAAATTGGATTGTCTACACTAAATCCTTCATTTTACAGGTAATCCATAACTTCAGTTTCTATTTCTTTAACCTCTCCATTATTAACCCTCTATTCTACATTCCTTCTTTATTTCTCATTTTTTATTGTGAAAATTTCCATATTTGGCCTAGATGTCTTTGCTTGTATTTATCATCAAATAATGTTTGTGCTATTTTTTTTTTTTTTTATTACCTAACTCTCTTTGAAGGCTTTCTGATATAACAGATGACACAAACACAAGAAAGAAAATCAAAATGAAATAAATTTAGACTTCAGGCAAATGGAAATTATTAAATTATGTTTTTCTATATGTCACATATTTAGTGTTGTATTACAGGGAAGGAAAATCACTTTTTGGAAAGAAAATCTTGACACTTGGGTGAAGGTCTCCTTTAATGCAGCCTGCAAACATCATTCATTGCAATTCTGAAATTTTTTTACGACTTTTAAAGTGCTATTTCTCTTTATGACTCTGTAGATACATTTGATTCAGTAACATGCATAGTGCTCAATAAGGCACTTCAGTAATAGTATATAGCCTGCATAGCACCATCTTTCTTACTCCTAAGAATGCCCATTATGCATTTCATCATTAAGGAATCTCAGCCGTATGGTAGGCACTGATGTCTGTTAGGATGTCAGAAACTGACCCGTGTGCCATTTAGTATATTAATTTACAAATTATAGGAGGCCTGCTTCCTGACAAATATGTGAAATGCATATAGATAGTATGTTTCAGTATTAACTTGTATTAATCATTTTAAAGTCAATGTTGGTTTTCAAATACATTGTCATGTAAAATATTCCTTAACAAATAATGGTTTTGTGCAACTCAAGTATCAAAAGATAGACTGTTCATGTCTCCTTTTAGTACTTTTTGCTTAAACTACATATCTATTAATAAAATCTAACCATTAATAGAAAATGTCTTAAAGTGGTGATTCTTTTTACCTCATGTAGTGCAAGGTGTTATAATAACTGCCACCCATGGGTTAGCCATGGCAAGAAAGATAAACAGTAAAAACACAGACAGAATGGAACAACAGTAGCATGAAAAAACAGCTGAACTGGCCTGATCACCTCTGTCGTGCATGGCATACTGCTGCCATCTTGATAGTACATTTAGTGCATCCTTGAACTGTTTCTCAGTTAAAATCAAACTGAAACATCACATAAGGTCGAGGGAGGAAGAAGGCTACATGATCTGCATTAAATATTTACCCCTGCTTTCCATTTGTAGGTGTTGCTATCAGAATGTGCTATGGCTGTCCATGATTCTGCTTCTATAATCATTTTAAATGTGCTTGTCAGTTTTGTTATTTCTTCCTACTAATCTATATGACCATTCGTAGAATCTGCCAGGCTACTTAGAGCACCTTTTGTAGATATATATATATATAGTGTGTGTGTGTGTGTGTGTGTGTGTGTGTGTGTGTGTGTGTGTGTGTGTGTGTGTGTGTGTGTGTGTGTGTGAGTGTGTGTGAATGTGAGCGCGCACACATGAATGTGTGTGTGTGTGTGTGTGTGTGTGTGTGTGTGTGTGTGTGTGTGTGTGTGTGTGCATGTGTGTGTGTGCATGTTAAAACAGCATGACTAATTCATCTCCCTACTTCCTCTAGACCAGCTGCTGCAGTCCCTTGGTGTCATACCTCTCAAATGTACCTCATTATGAGGAACGTTCCTCATTTTGGGTCTTAAAAAGTCCATCTCAAAGTTCCCCAGTGAAAGACTCTGTCAAATGTTCAGTGGTGGAAATTGTTTTAACTGATATCCATGGTAAATACTACTGAAGCATATTAATTCACCATAAAAAATTTGTAAGTATAAATCAGCACATTTTAACCATCCTGTGACCTTCCTGGTTGAAATTGTTAGGTTTTAGAAGGTGTTCCACATTTTGGCCATTTATTCCACATTGTGAGAGGAAATGTTCCTCATTTACGAGTGGAAGATTGAGACCTATGCTTGGTGTGCTAACTGTACTTGGATTCCTCCCTCCACCAATGGGGCTGGCTTCACAAATAGATATAATGTAAAACTTTTTTCTCTGTAGACCTGTATGGAAATAGGGTTTACCCAGTCAAACTTTCCTTTCAAACAAAGTTGAAAGAATAAATAAATTGATAAAAACATACAAAGAAATATATAATACATATAGTTTATATTCATCTGTGCTGGATAAGAGGATAGGGAAGTGGACTAAATATAGATAGAATGGGTAAAAATTGTAGAAAGGATGGAATTACATATATGGGTTGTGGTGAAGAGACTTTACTGCAAAGGTGTTTTAATGACAATACAATTAGTCAAAGGGCTAAAAAAGTAAAGATGTAAATGTTGGCAGTTGAAAAAGAGGACCAATAACCTGCATTTTGTATAAAACACACTTAATGAATGTCTTACTCAGCATAAAGATGTGCTACTAATGATCACCTAATAATGCAGTTCCAGTATCATTTTCTGTCTATTGTATCCTGCCAAATATGATTTTGCATTAATAATTTGGACATGTGTAATATGCCTACAGCAATACCTCTCAACTGTCCGAATATTTGCAGAATGTCCACATTTTTGCTTCACATTTTTGTCTTATTTCACAGAAAAAATAGTTTTTCTGGCAACTTATTGAAGGCAGAAGTCAATAAATCATGACAGAAATTTAAGTTTCAGACTTTATGTGCTTTAGAAAATGCATACTAATGGAAAACATATAATCTTAGCAACTTTTATGTATTATGAGATTTTTAGCTATTACTGGAACACAGCAGAGACAAGGAAGGATGCTTCAGCAAAACACCACCTAATTGTGTAAGATCAAACAATATTCCAAAAAAACTACCAGAGTCATTGCATTATGTAGTACACTAATGTCAAGGAAAATAGCTCGGCATGTACTGGATGTTTACTATGGGGAAGGGGCATATCAATATAATAAAAATGGTAATACAGGGCTGCAAAAATCATTTCTCTAAGAGACTTTCTTTTCAGGAGCTGGCATTTGTATTATCTTAAGATTATTCAAGATATTAGTAGCTGTAATAACTTGTATTGCAGTCCGTCATATTGTAAAACAAAGCCTGATAGTAATATAAAGATTGTCACCGGCTGCACTATCTTGTAAAACTTACCAGTATGAAAAGTCTTTGGACCTCCACCCATTCAGAGAATCTGAAACATTATCAGTGATAGTTCCATCTGGCAGTTTTGTGTCATCTGATTCATCTCCATTGAAGTTTCCACAAAGGCTACACAATCGGCTGGCCATTGTCCTGCCTGCTAAAACTGTAATCTCCCCATTTGTGGTAATGGACACTTCAGTCTTTGAAGAATGTTTTATTACTGTTGTATTCACTGTTGACATTATATAAATGTCATCACTCACATTTGCTGGAAGATGCACTGGATGCCCATTTACCTAAAAAAAAAAGGAAGATAGTCTTAACTTTGTCACATACACAGCGAAGTTTTAAATATAAGTAGATTCTTCATTGACTGTAAAACATGATCATTAAAATTCAAGCATGGCTAATATAAAACACAACACAGTTTCAATGACATTAACAGAAATGTTAAGGCTGACACCATAACATTGATTATGTTATGTATAGTCACAAAGTACTGTAGCAAAATATGTCAGATCATTTTAATATTAAAGTATCCCGGTCAGTACTAATGTAGAAGTTAACCTAAACAATTCCCACAATTTGCAATTAAGCTGAGCATCATAATTAGAAAATAATCTGCATATGTGGAGCAGATGGTAAATACTGTACTGTACTTATATAACATAGGATTGTCCATTTTTATTTAATGACATTCTGTGATTAATCAACAACTATATAGTGAATTAATTGAACTTGCAGAACTGTGGGAGTAAGGAATTATTTCCTTGCCCTCAGGGTTGTAATACTGCAAAATCAATGTAGTTAGAAATATGGAAGAGGGGGTACAAGAGGGTTAAACCCTTGCAAAAACATTGTTCTGCTGCATTTTACTTAATATCAATATTCATATCCATTAAGATCATACATAGTTCATTGTTCAATGATATTTACTACATGTGTATGACATTTTGCATTGTTTACTATATTTTAACTGCATCTATTAGGGTCATACATGGCCCATTGTTCAAATACTAATTATATATATATATATATATATATCTGTCTATATATATATATATATATATATATATATATATCTGTGTGTGTGTGTGTGTGTGTGTGTGTGTGTGTGTGTGTGTGTGTAAATATCTCATTATTTCATGAACGGTAGAAAATTCAAAAAGGAGAATAACGGACCCCCCATTTTACTTGTGTGCTAACCCTAACCATAACCCTACCCCTGACCCTAACCCTTACCCTACACATTACAATACTAAAACCACTTTCCCTAACAGTACGATGGCACAAGACAAAAGGACACAGAACAACAACAGCACAAAACAGTCACAGCACTGACTCTATACCTTTACCTAACTGTAACCTGTCAACACTTTCATATTCACCACATCTGCTATAGCACTATCTAGCACCTTTTCACAAGAACATTTTCATTCAGTCATTGATTTTTATGCACAATCCTGCTTACCTACATTGTATAACATTTAAATTTAACCAAATGTGATTCAAATGAGCATTCACTCATTTCAGCATGCTCTGTTTTAACACCCATAAAAACCTTTCTACCAAATGTGCTAGTCTTACCTTTTGACTTACAACCAATTAAATAATATATATGTGTACATAATATATATTTATATATATATATATATATATATATATATATATATATATATATATATATATGTGTGTGTGTGTGTGTTTGTGTATTTTGAGTTATATGTATTTCAATATATTTTAATATATTGTATGTTACAGATATGGATCGTATACTAGGTTTTAGTATAAGCTTTTTATTTCAAGACACCTTTAAGAACGTAATTGATTAAATCTGTAGTTTTAATTAATTATAGGTCAGGTGACCAGCAAATGATTATATAAAGCATTGGGTTCTCTTAACATGCATCTTGATAAAGCCTGGCATTAGCCAGGCGAAACCACTCGTTTTTATATGGATTGCTGTTCGTTTTTATCTTTGTCACATCTATTAAAGACAGTTTTCATTATACTTCGTTGGTCGGTGGTCTTTTACTGTGGAATTTTCTCATTTCTTGGTTTTGTGACTTACTGCACCTTTATATATGTATATATACATATACAAACGTACCACACACACACATTTGTGCATGCGTGTGAGATCTTCAATGTTTATGATGTAGGAAATCATAGATTAAGTAGAAACATGTAAGTGATGATACACAGAGTTTTTACTGTACATGTATGGTTTTCAAATCCCTCACTCTGCTATGCCAAAACAATATATCAAAACCATTTTAGAAGGCATACATCAAGAAACTAGTTTCAGAACATAAGGAGAAGAATGAAATACTGAAACAAAGATTCACTAAGTGAATAAGGAATATGCAAAATGGGATAGAGAAGAAATGTTGTAATCTGCCAACAGTCTAAATGACTGCACAGTCATAGTGATATGCTAAAAGTTAAGGATATCAGTCAGGACTGGCCTACTGTCGACTAATTTAGACACTGGTGTTTACAAATGGACAAGGAAGAAAAGGTGCTCCATCCAAATTGTGAGAGATGCCATTGAAATATTTAGGGATGAAGGTATGTCAGAGCTCTAGGTATATATGCAATTATACTTGGTCCCTGTATATATTAATTGCATTAATAAAGATTATGATTTTGAAAAGAATCCTGTTTGATCAACATATTTAGAGTAGTAGACAAAATGAATGTGAAGACAAAATATAACACATTTCTTAAAGCTCTGTATGGGGAATTAGCTACATTTTGCAAACGAGAGGATGATGTTATAAAACGGAAAATAGTCCAAAATCTTTTTTAGTGAAAAAAATATATATTTAACATTCTGAAAAATCTAAGTGATTGAAAATTCCCAGAAAACATTTCAATCAAATGGAAAAAATATGTGAAAGAAAGACAGTGAAAAGGAAGATGAAGATGGAAAAAGGTCTATAAAGAAACATTTTGTTTTCCTTAACTGGAATACAAAACATTTTACAGAAATATCTAAACTACACAAATTTGGCACCTTAAGAAAGCACAGTAGGAAATGGCACAAAAGACTAAAAAATTGGTTATGTAGGCGAGCTGTACTCTTTTGCTCCAGTGTTAAATTTCTGCCCCTAAACATTTAGCCTCTATACTGCTGAGTTGGACAGACATGAAGACAATAGAGTTTTTAAAAATAAGAAACTCACCTTTCATCTCAACTCTGAACTGTAAAAACTCAAAATAAATAAAACACCTGTGATAAAGCAAGCTCCCACATACTGAGACTCCTGTAAAACAATACCATTTTGCATATACAGAATTTTAAGGACATGTGACAAACAGTAGTGCGTTCTTGACAGATACATGCAGAAAAGTAAATAGAAAAACAGAAGAAGCATGACCGAGGAACCAGAAAGGTTATCACTGCTCAGAATAGATTTACTAGAAATCATTTTTCAAAGTAGAGAAAACGACAAGGAAGACAGTTGGCAAGCCAAATGTAAAAATAATGGTGAGGGATAAATGAAAGGGAATGGACTGCAGATTTTAGACTAATTAAAAAGAAGAGGAATTACTCTCAAACAAAAAGAGTAATAGAAGGGCTGGCATTTATTGACAACTGTTAAGAGGTGGATAAAGACAAAGCAGTAAGGGATTTCAAGAAATAGAACTAAGGGAGTTACCACTTGTATGCAGCAATGCAAAAGTGAAAAAAAGCTACATCAGGATGATAAATGATGAGGCATCTCCTTTCTTCAATGTCAGTTTAGTCAACAGCATTTTAAGCCCATCTTCCCTAGTCTCCCAGTAGGCACATAGCCCATTCATTCCTTGGGATGAAGGTCAAGCTAACTGGAAGTTAAAGCCATCATCATCTTATTTAAGGGATTAGTGCTACCAATCTTCTACTCATGCCTGAAATGTGAAATGGGTTGGCAGGTAGTGGCCCCATCATCAACTTATTTAGAAGATTAGTGTTACTGATCTACTACTCATGTCTGAAATGTCAAAGGGTTCCAGGTAGGGGGCCTGCATGATTTATGTTCATGCCTCCACATGAACTAATCAGTTGGCCTTACCCCTTTGTAGGTAGCACTATCATATGATCCAGTGTTTTCACTTGACAATGTGCACTGCTGATATGTCTGCATTCCTAGAGGTTTTATTCTCATAAGTGTTAATGCTGTGACCTGAATCCAATATTTGAATCATTAATTTAAAAAAAAGATTTCAAGGTTTAAAAAAAAGTCAAAGGAAGAGGAGATCTCCATAATAAATAGGAGTGAGAGAATATAGTTTGTAATGAAAGGTTGGAATAATTCGGTGGCCACATAAAAATAGAAAGAATGGAGTCGAGGGAATGGAGGAGGCATGGAAAACTGATATAGCAATTTGTTTTGAAAATTTACATTATTTATTAATTTACAGACAGGTATCAAATTTATAGTTATCATGCAATATTTTAAATGCTCTACTAATTATTCCTTTTTTAATGGTAGTTTTTGTTCTAGATTCTGCTAAAAACTCTACCAGTGCTGGTATTTCATTTACAGCCTACCTGTTTCTTTCTCTTGCCTGTAATCTGATATCAATCCTTGATAGGGAAGACAATCTCTAAACTGCAGTCCAAATAAATTATTGGCCTCTTCTCATTTCATTACCTTTCCCTCTCTAGTTATTTGCTCCCAATACCTTGGTTCCTTTGCCAGTTTTCTCCAATAAATTCCAGCCTCCTCTTTCCTATTGTCTATATCCATATTTGCAGTAAGCCCTATCAGCAGAATCTCCCTTTTCTATTCATGTACTGGCTTAGTTCTTAGAATACTTTCTGCTGCTTTATGGATATAATATTTTGTATGATTATTATTATTCTCCTTAAAAGCCTGCATCCAACATCCCAGTCTCTCCTTGTTTCTTGAGCTTCCCCCTGTTTTAACATCATCCCTTTCCTCTTTAAGTTATAGATTTTGGCTTGTGCTATGTATAGGTGCCTTAACTGTGTAGCTCTGAAAAAACCCTTTAAACTGGGTAATTCCAATCCACTCTGCTCTACTGGAAGAATCAGCTTATCCTACTTGACTCTTGCCATCTCCCCCTTCCAGGTAAAGTCCTTCACATTTGAGAAATATAAAAGTACATTGTTCCTGATACTCAGAAATGGAATATTCTGCAGAAATATAAGTGCATCATCACTTTTTTAGCACATAAAGTAGGTGTCGGAGAGCTGTAATGAAACAAAAGGAAAAGGAGAAAGTTAACAGGTGAGGATAAAAGGTAGAAGTGCATGAATAAAAGGAAACTTGCTATGACTGAGTGTAAAGAGTAAAGTTAATAGTACACTGGAATGGGAGGATGTACTAAGATAAATTATAGGATTTGTTCCAAAAGAGCTATGCCATTACATAGTTCAACAGTGCAGATATAAATAAAATCAGGTAACAAAAATAAGAATTGCAAGGTCTTATTCTGAAGTGGTGGGAGGAATGTATGATACTTTTATGCACTTTACAATACAGCACCAGCTGCAGAATATGATCTTTACCTACTAGGGAATGCATTTCATTGTGCCGCATCTTTAACTATCATGAGTCACATTTCATAGTGCTGTTTCTGCATTTTTATTGAGGGCATAGTCATGACCTCAGCAACATATTCTGATCAGCTCTATCAAGAAGGCCATACATCAGGGCCATAACTGCATAAATGGTACCTGATCTCTGTGACATGGATATTAATGACCACAGTAAGGGTTAGTCCTCCCCTACCCAATCATTCCATCATCATGACTATAAAATGCAGCAGTCATTCATTAAAAGGCAAACTTCCTAACTCCCATCATGTTTCAGTGAACGTTCACAGTCCAGGGTACACCTCACCCTCTCCCAGTCTTCATATATTTTGATGTACATATACTTGATACTTACATTTTTACAATGGAAGTGATGTTTAAAATTTCAGCTGATTTGTTTCACTGTTTATTACACTTGACTGAGATGATGTATTCCTCCTAGCAGAATTTGACCTACGGAGCATAGAGACATGCTTTTTTTAACAGATCGGGTGGTCAAGAACAGAGGAAGCACTTGGATGGTGGCCTGCCTAATTTTTGTAATACTATCACCCACAATACTAAACTACAGTCAGATGAAAAGGGGTAATTTTTCCACTGATGCCACTTTGCTTACTAGAATGCTGTAACAGCATGATGAAAACAAAGCACAAACTCTAAGAGCCCTAAAAACAATAATACAAAATAATATATATATATATATATATATATATATATATATATATATATATATATATATATATATATATATAAAGACAAACAAATAAAAAATCAGGAGATATTAGAGAAATAGAGAAATAATGCAATTGAAATATTTTTCTTGCCTTCCACTGTTTTACTTAATAATTTATCTTTCTAGGGATTTGTGTCCTACTAGAAGGGGTACATATACGAATGAATGAATCTCACCAACAAAATTGATTCATGATGTGTATTGACATGACTGGTTATAAATAATTCTTTATGAATCCTAATCACAATCTGCCATTTTTTCTTCAAAATGGGAAACATTTAATATTTAATGGATTAATCTGCTGCATATTAATATGGTATTATTATTTTTTTTTTGCCAAGCAGTTTAACAGTTTGACAATTGCATAATTAATACACAATTACTTACCTACACTAATCCAACATATTAAGAGCTGAAACCCAAACTGACATAAGTGCCTCCTGCTAGTCCATTAATATTAATGCTGCAGACATGGCTGTGTTCATTTAGTCTTCCACACTACATATTTTTAAAGGCTGCAAAACAAACTTTTTTTTTTCACACAGGCAAGCTTTTGCATGCATAAAGATTGATGCAAAAACTTTTGCGTGTAAAAAGAAAAGTTAATTCTACGCCTTTAGACATGATCTTTAAGCAAATGATTGTGATTAATTGCTTAGGTCCAGTTATAGATGGAATCTTCTGATTTGATCAGCAGTTAAGATGGTTGTAAGAGGGGCCTTTGATATGGGTCATATGCTACACAGAGAGATTTCTAGTCTCTGTAGAGATTTCACTGTGCTTCTCTGCACCTCATTAGTTTATCCAATCACTGAGTACAACAGTATCTGCCTAAATGAGCAAAACATATGATTCAACTCTTGATGCTTTATATTTTGGCAAAGAACTAGCCCCTTCTCTTTGATAGTGGGTCTAGAATGAACACGCACGAGAAGGATGACTGAGATGCAAGATATAACTAACCTCAGAATCTTATTAACAATTGCAGCAAGGATGACAGTTGTAATTACCTAATTTCCCTGCCTTTGGCGTAAGCTTTCACTTTCCTTAAAAGAGTCATTCACTCCCAACCTTTAACGTGAATTAGATAATTACATAGGGACCTGTAAATTTTTTTTATGGCATAGCTGTGTCAAGCATCAGTAAGACCACAACTCTGTAAACGTAATGTTATACTATCCATTTATGAACTTATGAACCCTAAGTAGAATAATCATATCATATTACATTCATTATCAGATGCTGTTTTCATGATATTGTTCACTAGAATGTCTTTCAAGAACAGTACTCCCTTTAAATAAGATATTTTGATATTCAGGTGTCCAGGATTTAATAAATAAAGCTTTCAGCATACATTACAGTTAAACATTAGTAATTATGTTATGATTACAAAACATTTGCTTAACATCAAATAATTATGTAAAGATTTACTGGATTATGTATGTGGATTGTACATGCTCTTAGATTAAAGTTAGAGGGCATAAGAGCTAAAATATGATTATGAGTCATATGTGACATGTTCCTTCATGATGTAAAACTTTTACTTGCGGTATCTTTTATGGTGTAAGTACTGCCTTACAAAGAAGTCTGCACTATGAAGGTAGCACAAAACTTTTGCATGTGCTGCCATCTGCTGTTCCCTTTCATGAAGTAGACAGTGCTTAGCATGACTGACATTAATATGTGCTTAAGTAATATAATATTTTCCGTATTGGCTATCTAGCTTGTTTTTTTAAGCTTGTTATCTTGTCTGTTATTTTAGACACTTCTTCAATCATGCAATTAACCTGTCCTTTGTCACCAGTAGCGAATTTCCCATTTAAAGATTATTTTTTTTTTTTTGGTATACAATACCCATAGTGTTTTTTTTTTTTTTTGCTTTCATGGCAACAACAATCTAATGATTGGCTCCATAATCATCAAAAGGTATGTGTCGCTTTCATGTTAGGACACAAATAAACGAGTCACCGTGAGTTTTTTCAAGCAGCTTTATTTTATAGAAATGCATCACTATAGAGGCTTACTGACTATAACTTAAGTAACTTATATACAAACCAATAACTGCGATCATGTGTGCTCACTTTCTGGCTGCTTCTACAGAATGGCACTAGGGATTGCACTTATCTGAAATTTATACATGCACACGCAGCCTTGCATGCTTCTTAAAGATATAGCACACACACTTTACACTCTGATCTACAGCCTCCCTCTTTGAGAAATAGATCATGTCATTTGTCATGAGATTATTTAGCATGCAGAAATCACAGGTAATCTACAGACATGCATGATACAATACTAAATACACATGTATATACAATCAAGTCCACATTGCTGTGTATTTCACACTGGGCTTAAAAACCTGTCCATAGCATGTGACATAAAACTGGGAATTAGATTTAACAACTGGGACAGTCTCTGCAAAATGGTTGACCTGTGTAATGTTCGAATTACTGTCTGGAACAGAATCAGACTTTTGAACACATTCTGGTCTGGAAACAATGTCTGACTCATTCTTTGATTTAGAGTTTGCATCACAGATATAATGTTGTGATTGCAATGGTAATGATTCTGTTATAGGAAGAAGATGTCTGTGATTCCTCCTATATTCCACACCCTCAGAATCTACCAAATAGGATCTTGGCTTGGCACAGATGCCTCTAATCTGTCCTATTCAATCAAAACCTTTTGTTGTCTGGATTCGTACCATCTCTCTTTCCCTCAATAGACAAAGTAATCTGCTTGATCTGTCATAACTAGATTTTTGGATATAACACTTCTTAAACAATTGAGCCTTGATGGTTTTATTGTTCTTAAGTTTAGGCTGCAACAAACTTGAAGTAATAAGTAGCATAGTTCTAGTTTGCCTGAAAAATAGTTTTTCAGCAGGTGAGCCAAGAATATCATCACGGGGTGTGTTTCTGAGATTAAACAAATTCAAGAATATGTTGGTATTATCATGCTTTGACCTTTCAAGCGATCGCTTTGCACTTTGCACTGCACGTTCAGCTAGACAACTGGAGACAGGATATTCAGGACAAGTAGTGACACGTACAAAGTCCCATTCTTTTGCAAATTTCTGAAACAACTGGTTGGAGAATTGATTACCAGTGTCAGAAAAAAGTCTGTGCAGACTACCATGAACTGAGAAATGATGTTTCAACTTAGAAATAACAGCAGTTAAGGTTAGGTTTGGTAGCAGAGTAATCTCAAACCAATCTGAATACGAGTATACTAAAACTAAGTGGTGTTGATTGTTCCACTCAAAGATATCAGTTGCTATAGTAGACAAAGGTAGTTCAGGAATTGGACTTAGGTGAAGTGGTTCTTTTTGCAAATGCAGTCTAGTACTATTGCATACTGAACAAGAAGAAATAACTCTATCAATGTATTTTGATAATGAAGGCCAAAATACTAATTATGTTTCTCTTCTCTTACTGGATGTGGATCCTGGGTGACCACAATACAAAATCTGAATATATTCGTGTTGTAAGGAAGCAGGAACAACAGTTTTAGGACCATTGAAAATAATGCTATCTTTCATCAACAATTCATCTTTGTAAGGAAAATATCTTTGCACCTCAGGTGATACACTAGATTGCTTTGAGGACCATCTGACATTGATATAGTGATTGAGCTTCTGTGAAACTGGATCAGTCTGAGTGTGACCTCTTAACTTATCAAGTCTAGCGGTGGAAAAAATATGCACTGACATCACACTCTGCATCAGGCTGTTCTGGTGTATTTCTATACAATCTTTATAAGGTATCAGCCAGATCGAGCAATATGCCTTTAGTGTAGACCATTTTGAAATTATACTTTTGCAATTTGAGCATCATTCTTTGTAATCTCGCTGGAGCAGAATGCATAGGCTTCTTTAGCATAGTAACTAGAGACTGATGATCAGTTTTAATCTGAACAGCTGGACCATAAATATAATCATGAAACTTGGAACATGCAAATACTATAGCCAAAAGCGCTTCCTTAATTTGAGCATACTGCATCTCATTTTGGGTTAGTATTCTAGATACATAGGCTACTTGCCTGCCCTCTTGCAGTATAACTGTGCCTAGGCCAAACATTGAAGCATCACAGGAAAAAATAACTGGTTTGTTCACATCATAGTATTTTAACATAGGTGGGTGGCAATTTTCTGCATAAGGTCTTCAAATGCCTTCTGATGAAGTTCCAGCCATGACCATGCAACATTTTTACATGTTAGTTCTCTTAAAGGTGATGTCAGCTCACTGAAGTCTGGTATAAATTTACCTAAATATAGTTGACCATGCCCAGAAATTGCTGTAAACCTTGTACATTGTCTGGCGCTGGCATCTCTAGAATAGCTTTTTGCTTGGTCAGGTCAGGTCTCAAGCCTGTACTTGTAAACAAATGTCATATGTATGTAACTTCTGGAAGTCTGAATTTGCCTTTCAGATGAGTGATCTTTAAGTTCATTCTCTAGAATAGCTGCTTGCTTGGTCGGGTCAGGTCTCAAGCCTTGTACTTGAAAACAAATGTCATATGTATGTAACTTCTGGAAGTCTGAATTTGCCTTTCAGAGGATTGATCTTTAAGTTCACTTCACTTGCTCTATCTAGAACTTTCTTAAGGTTTCTGCCATGCTCTGCTTCGCCATTGCTTAAAAAACAATAGATCATCTACTATTATAGCAGAAGGATAACCCAAATAATTTGCTCCATTGCATGCTGAAAAACTTCACTTGCAAAATTTATTCCAAGTGGCTTCCTTAGGAATCTGTATCTGGCAAATGGAGTACCAAAAGTAGTTAGAAATGAGGATTTGCGATCAAGCAACACTTGCCAAAATGAACTCTGCATCCAAAACAGAAAATACAGTGGCATTCAGTATTAGAGCTGCAACTTCTTCAGCTCTGTGCATTGGATGATATGGTCTCTTTAATGCTTTGTTCAAATCTGTTGGGTCAGTGCATATTCTGTTTTCATCTGAGCCTATTTTATGAGTGGCTACCATAACACCATTCACTTGGTTCTGTGACAGGACAACTCACACCCTGATGCACAATTTTATCCAACTGACCTTTAACTTTATCTTGCACAGCTATTGGAACTCTTCTTGCTGGTCTGACTACTGGAGTGACCTCAAGGTCTAACTTCATGGAATACACAACTGGATATTTGCCCAATTTGTCATTGAAAACATCAGCATACTCTGAGAAAATGGCTTTGGAGAAACTGGAACTTGGAACTGCACTCACTTGATGAACAACTTTAGCAAAAGAAAGCAGAATCATTCTTAAACTATCTTTGAGACCCAATAAAAATTGCACTGGTCTTCAGACTATGTATAATATCAAGTTGTAACAGTTCTCCCCCAGATAACATGAAGCATTACTGAACATTCAGTTTAAATTTTTTCACCTCTATAAGCAACAAGTCTCGCACCACTGGTCACATTGAGTTGTTCGTTAGTTCTCACTCTTGCAAATGTGTCTGCTGACATAACATTACACTTTGACCCAGTGTCTACTTTGAGCTCTGTGGATTTTCCATTGATCCAGACAGTACAAAACACTTCACTTCTCGTTAATATGTTTACTGCATCAGCTCTTTCACCAAGCACCGATACACAGTCTACATAGGAAGTTGACTGTTTCGGGTCTACTTGATCAACTTGATTTTTTTTTTGCGACCTTTCTTTATAACTGTGTGAGACTTGATTTACAAAACTTTTGGAAATGGTTTCATTTTTTACACTTGTGACATTGCTGACCTAATGCTAAACATGTATCTCTTTTAGACTCATGATTCATACCACTATTGCAACAGTTAACTATAAAGCTAGATTTTATTTAATTGTCTATTTATTGCATTTGTTTACCGGGAAAGTCCACTGGGCCTAAAAGAGCCCATTACAAAGATATGCATCTGGAGCATTTCTCCCCAGGCTTCCACTGAAAATTGGCTCTTTCCAAGTCGGGCTTTCCCGGTTAACAAATGTAAAATAAAAAAAAAATAAAAAATAAAATAAATAACATTTTCTGTGGAGGCCCGGGGAGAAAAGCTCTGACAAGAACATAGATACAGAAAAAAAATTAAACATTAATTGCTACAGAAGTAGAAACAGTGTTACAGATAGTAGTTACAGTAACATATACAGAATATATACATAAGTCAGGAATTTAGTTGGTTTGATTACAGTAACATATACAGAATATATACATAAAACCAGGAATTAAGTTGGTTGCCAGATGAATTCAGAGTAGTAAAAATGGAAATAAATGAATCAGCTTTATTGTGCCAGTATCCACAAGTGATGAAAGAAAACAAAATAAATATGGATAAAGTATCATCAGTCACTAGTAGTAAAATGCATAGGAATTTAGTTACAATATAAGGAGAGGGAAGAGGTTAGGTTATAGAGCAGGTACATAGCCAGGAAGAGTTTAGATTATTTTTCAGTGTTTTTTTGAAGGTGGTGGTGCTGCCCATATTTCTTATAGAAGGAGGAAGCGAGTTCCATAGTCTGGCAATGGTGAAGGAGTAAAGCAGTTGACCAGCCAGTAAGGTGGGCTTTTCTACTTTTAGAAGTAGATGATTTTCAGATCTTAGTTGCTTGCTGGGTTGGTATGTGGCAAGTAGAGTTGACAGAGCAGGACAGTCTGTGGGTCTGTAGATTATTTTGTATGCTTTAGTTAAGTGGGCGAATGAGAGATGATGAGGGAGTTCCAACTAGCCTAATTGTTTCAGTGAGTTACAGTGGAGGGATGAGAATTCGGCCTTGGTGGCAAATTTGGCTATTCTGTTGTAACACATATATGTTTGGATTTTGTAGAATTTTGGATATTAGTGAGGAGAGGGCACCATAAAGGAGAGAGGGTAATAAAAGTGTAGTTACAAGGGTTTGTCTAGTAGAGAGGCTAAGAAAGTGTTGGTGCCTGTACAGCATACCGAGCTTTTGGTGTGTTTTTTTGATGTTACTGTTTATGTGTAGGTCAAAGTTTAGGTTTTCATCTATAATAATGCCTAGTAATTTAGTGTGTGGGACAATTGCTATAGCGGTATTGTCTTGGGCTTGTATACTGAAGAGCTTTTTATCTTGGGGATTGTTTTTCTTAGGGCTAAAAATTACTAGTTGAGTTTGTTTTAGATTTAGGGCAAGATGGTTGTTAAGCATCCAAGATTCAATAGAAGTGAGGGCATTCTAGGTGATCTTCTGGGGTTCAGAGCTGGAATTTGCAGTGCATATTATTGTAGGGTCATCAACATACTGGATTACTGAGCAGTGTGGGAGAGTGGTGTGAAAGTTGTTAATAATGATGCTAAATAAGACAGGACCAAGTATGGAGCCTTGGGGTACCCCGAGGAAGTATTGAAGAAGGGAGAGTAGTGCTGCCTATTGGAGAGATAGCTACTGAACCACAGTAGGGTAGGTGGGGAAATGTGGAGAGTAGATAGTTTAGAGAGGAGGATAGTGTGGGAAATGGTATCAAAAGGTTTGGAGAGGTCGACGAAAAGAGTAGCGATTATTTTACCAGAATCCCGTGCCCGGTTAAATGTATCAAGGAAGGAAAGAAGTGGTGCTGTGCCCTGGTCTGAAACCATGCTGAGTGGGTGACAGAATTTGATTTTCAAGTAGATGGTTGAGGACTTGGGCATGGATGCATTTTTCCAGTATTTTAGCAAGGGGTGAGAGAATAGCTATGGGTCAAAAGTTTGTGGTGTCTGTGTTGGTGCCACCTTTGTGTAAGGGGAGAATGAATGCTTTTTTCCAGATTCTGGGACAAGGGGCTCCTTAATTGATCTGTTAATGAGTATGCTGATGAGATAAGCTAAAGAGATTTGGGTTCACTGATTCATGTTTATGCTGCACTGACCTGGAGCTGAAGCTTGCACTTTTCCTGTAATTTTCTAGAAAACCTTGTGGTTTCTTTGGAAATCCTGTTGCTGCCACGTGTTTAGGCTCGTTCCTGTTTGTCACATGTTGCATGCTACCTATACTTGCTCTGGAGTCAACTGAAACCATGCACTTGTCACTCACAAGCATTCTTGTATGTTTTTCTATCACTTCATGGAGCTGAGCTTTGCTCAATGTTAAATCACTGTCACAAAGTAAAATATTTCTCACAACAGCACTATTAATACCACATACAAGCCTGTCCTTTATCAGCTCATCTTTTAGATCACCATACCGACACATTTTAGCTCTGTTTCTCAAGTGAGGTATACAAGCTGTAAATGTTTTCCCTGGTATCTGATTGCTTGTGTAATACAAGTGCGTCTCTAATGTAATATTCGTCTGGAGGCTGCACATTTCTCTGAACTTGCACTTAAACACATAGAGTCTTCCCTTACTTCAGCATGTACAATAATATGGCAGTCTCCACCTTCTTTTTCATACACTGCTGGTGCATACACAAATGAGTGCTCTCTTTCTATGGCCTCAGACCCTGCTAGATTTAGCAAAATGAATACCTTGGTGCACGCATCTCAATCTGCATAAGCTGTTTGTATGGAAATATCTTAATCTTGCTCAAATATTCTCCATTTCTCTGCAATATTCTAACACACACACATACACACACACACACACACACACACACACACACACACATGCACATATGCATATGTTTCTGGCATAAACAGTATATGCCCAATGCTTTTGTGCACTAAACTTATACTTTTGTCGGGCTTATTGGAATTATGCAAATTAACAAACTCATAGTACTTTTGAATAACTGGAATTTGCAAAATAATCTTCTCGGGCTGTTTGATACTTTACTGGACTTTGTGAGATAAACTTCTCGGGCGTTTCAATAGTTTTAGAATTTTATCATTAAAAACAGAAATGCTAAACTAATACACCATCACTTGCTACCCTTTTGGAACTTTATTGATGAAGGCAGAAAAGCTAAAGTCATGCATCATCACTTGCTAAATTCATCACTTTAAGAGAAACATTCGAGAACTTTACAATGTGACTGAGTAATTCACAAGCACTGTAATACTCTTGTAATTTTGTCTTTTGCAAGAAAGCACCTCTTATCAGTGTAAGAAACATGTCAAGCAATTGCACAATATGAACAAATTGAACATCTGTTGCCCAAAATGCAATAACTTTTGAAGTAATTGCACTTTGCGAATAACTGCATTCAGCACACTGAAATGTCCCAAAATGGCATTACCTTGCTAGGCAACTCTTCACAGTACAAGAAGCACTCTGTAATGGAGGCACCAAGCACAAGAACTTTTCAGAATAGCTATACTCTGACTGGATTGCATGATATAGTTGCACTTTGCACAAAATCTTCAAAGTACATGCACAGTAATAATCATACACTTTAAGCACTTTTACACAGTGTGAGATACTTTGAATAACTTTAGTTACGTCCTTGATACAATACAAAGTCATAGTTATGTCCAAACGTAGCACTTTGCCCAAAACATAAACAGTTGCCTTGCTTTATTTTTTGCTTAATATGCCCTCTTCTTTTCTTATTATATTGGTTTTGCTCATTTAAGCCCTTTTCATGCCCAATGTATTTTTTGTGCTTGTTTTACTCTACACATGACCAACTTTGCCTTAAAATAATTGTTTTGCTTTAGATATACTCATTTTCTGCTTTACTATTAATTGTTTCATCAAATACTTCTATCTTAAACTTTTTGTACTTTCTGATTGCAGAAAATGCAGTTTGTGCCCTTTTAATGCCCCTTTTTTGCATCGAGTACATAATTTGTGTTATTTCTTATTATCTTTGATTCCTTCTGGTTTTCTCTTGGTTTTACCTTCACTGTCATCATCACATCTCATGGCTCCAAATATTCTCCTCTCTTCATCCCAGTTCTGACACCATGTCGTTTTTGTGTTAGGACGTGGATAAATGAGTCTTCATGGGTTCTGTTCAAGTAGCTTTATTGTATACAAGCACATCACTATAGAGGCTTACTGACTATAACTTAAGCAACTTATATACAAACTAACAACTACAATCATGCATGCTCACTCTCTGGCTGCTTCTACAAAATGACACTAGGGATTGCACGTATCTGGAATTTATGCATGCATGCACAGCCTCATATGCTTCTTAAAGATATAGCACACATTTTACACTCTGATCTACAGTATGCATATCCATATCTTTTGTTTAATGTGTTGTTGGCAAGTGTTCTTATATATAAATTATTTATTGCCCATAGGTATTTCTCATAGCTCTAAGTAGAGTCAGTAATTAAATTCTGCCAAATTTATACACTTTATATCATTTGTAATGATTAAATAAAATAAAAGATAATCAGTGAGATATCATTTTATAAATTTATCCAAAGCATTTGACATCGATTCAGTAGAAAAGAGCCAAGCAGGTACAACCCCTTTGTACCTTTCCCTACTTAGATAAAATGTTCATACTCTGTGTCTGCTTTTCAGTCCCATGTTGTCCAGGTCACTGTTAAAGCGCTAGCCATCTGTTTATCTGTTTTTGATGTTTGGGGTATAAAACATTTAGTGTAGTTTTAATAAAATCTGGAATTCATTGTATTTATTCCTTTCATTTCAGTTTATTACATTTGCTTGATGGTAGAAGGAGACAGTAGGGCTATTTAGTTTAATTTCTAAGTGCATTATGCATTCTACCTTTCTTCACTACCAAGCTTCAATTGCCTTCCAATGCCACCTTGCCTATGCTGTCTGGAATGCATCTTTGAACTCCTCTTTACCACTCATTCTATTAGTCCATTTCATGCATTTATAAACCTCATCGTGGAGAGGTATTTCATCAATCCTGAAAGTGTTTAGGCCTTTACAAATTGCTATCTGTTGGGCCTTTCCATCCAATTTTTCTTGTTCAGGATAAGCACTTTGTAAATCCCTGTCATGATGTTGTGTACCCATATCGTCTTTTATTGCCAGTTTGTGACATCTAATGAGAAGTTCTTTCGCTCCCCTAATCTCTTGTCATATCCTTTCTTCTCTGTCTCACAATCCCTCATTGTGAATTTCTTTCTGGATTCCTTCCTGCAACTTGATATTACACTCCTTGTATGACCTCCAAAGTTTCTCATAGCATTTCTGTAATGATTAGAGCTGTGTAAGGTGTTGCCATTACCTCTTAGTTTTCAACATATAAAATGCCGATTCTAGGATGAAATAAATCTTTTTGCATATGGACACATTAGGTCTCATTTTGAATTATTTAAGCTATATTATCTAATATATGTTTTCTTTTAATAATCAATTGGTTATATACTCACCTCCATTACAATTAAAAAAATTTATACTCTGGGTTTCACCAGTTGAGGATTTTTTAAATATATTGTTCAAAAACTTTATCTTTGAATATCCTTTCCAGAGTTTCGTAAACTTAAAAAAAATATTGAGTGGGTTATTGCCAGTTAACATGCTTCAGTAAATAACTAAGCAGTGGGAATGACATTGTTTCTAGTTTCTTAGTAGTTGCAGCATACTAATTTAACAAAAATACAGCAAATAATGCCAAAGCGATCAAAAGATATTTAGGTTACTTCCAGTAAAACTGAGGAAATTACAGCAGTCTGCACATTGACTTACCCAACACTCTTTGTCTTTGTTTATGATGATGAAATGATTACCAATGAAGGCAAAGACAGTTGTTGCTGAAAGGGACTTCTTTCTGTTGCAGAACTGGATGTCAACGATCACCCTGAACCAGGCAGGTGATTTAGCATCACACAGTGAAACTATTTCATATGCTCCACTTGTCTGAAATTGCACTGTCAGGTCATCAAAAGATAGCAGCTGTCCACCTTGTTTAATTAAGCAAGTTGCTTCTTTTTTAAAACATCCACGGACACCATTTTTCAATGAGCAGATCAGAGAGTTTGAACATGTTATGTTTTCACAAATGACACCATCATTGGCATAGCAGGTACATGATTCTG
Organism: Protopterus annectens; assembly: GCF_019279795.1. Lineage (NCBI taxonomy): Eukaryota > Metazoa > Chordata > Ceratodontiformes > Protopteridae > Protopterus > Protopterus annectens. The sequence continues at coordinate 932,229,317 of NC_056741.1, read as the reverse complement.
TACAATCCGGATTAACTACTGTTTCATCAATCTAGAGGAAAAACAGAAAAAAAAGTTAACCTATTTAAGTAATAGAAGATGTTCAGTATTTTGTCTGCCTTGATGTCTGGATGTCTGAGTACCAAATCATTCTTACATGTATGTGGCTCTGTTGTAAATCCTAGCGATTATGAGCAGCAGGTTTTTTTATGTAGTGCAACTCCTTTAGTTACTAATTAACAATCTTTTTAGATATGTTGACGATTGTGGAGATATAGATTGGCAAAATTATTTATGTACCAAGTACTTGCTCTATATAGGAAAAAAATCAGAATAATATACATTCTTTTCTCACATTAACAAATTCTTTCCCCCCATTTTAGTCCTTTATTTCTATTCTTTTGAGATATATCTTGCTGACATGTGACATTCTGCTAGTTTGCTTTTGTATCGGATTATGTATATTATGCACATCCACATTTTCCTTTATTAATATTTCTATACTTTTCCATATTAACATTGTTATATGAAAGTAGATTGTGATTTTACTGGTATGTACTCTGAGCTTTCTCCCATTTCCTCTGTCTCTCTCTTTCTCGTGGTCCCCTTCATGTTTCAAAAAAAAAACATGGATTAAATGACACCCGTATTTAACAGTGTAAGGTTGTACAGAATGACCCATATTTAACAGTGCAAGGTTGTACAGAATGATTAACTTCTCATTCATTTAAATCCATAGAACTTTAATAAATTACCACACACATCTTTCAAAAATGTATCTGGCATATTAGCATGTATGCTTTATTTTTAAAAACTATCACTCTGGGTCTAGATATCCATGTAGAAAAATGCACTTTCAAGGAAATGTAATTGCTTGACTTGTCTGAAAATTTCTGTGAAATTTCAGAATATTTAAAACCATTTTAGCTAAAACATTTTAGATCATAGGATCATAAGTTATATAAAGCAGCTTGACGAGAGCCCATATGTACTTTGCCAATAACTGCTCTCCACTAATAACATCACTTTCAAGACTTACAAGGCCCTTAAGTCTCTGAAAAATATTAAGGGTACCATGATGTTGTTCCAAGTTATCTTTGCAAACTGACAGGGAATTCCACTGCTTGACTTGTAGGAGGAGCCTTATTCAGAGTTCAGAGTGGCACTGGGTGTTGAACCTATTCCTCCATCTAGTTTTACTTATTTAGAGATGTAGGCTGCATTTTCTTCTTCTAGTGTTAGCTGCACTATTCAATTCATTGAGAAAAATTATGTTAAGACTAGCAGGATCCCTGAGGGCACAGTAAACAAGGTGTATGTCCCTCCTCAAGAGCATATATAGCACTGAGCAAAAGTACCAAGACTGCAGTCTTTCCTGGTAGTTAAGATTTTTCAGGCCAGAGTTAACTTTTGTTAGGAAGCACTATGTTTTTTTTTTTATTTTTTTTATTTGTCTAGTAATATATATGCCATAGGGTACATTGTATTCTATACAGAGGTCTAACCAGGTCAGATTATAAGGGAACAATTACTTCCTTGGGTTAAGAAGAGATACTTTTGACAATTATTTGAGAGTTATAAGCATTATTGTCTCATGATGATGAAAGAAAAGGGGAACTATCGATCTAGCTACTTAAGTCTCTTATTATTGACTTGCATGATAGTTTTTTTGTTGTTAATGTAGTAGTTTGAAATAATTTGCTGTTTCCTGAAAGGGATGATGGTGCATTTCCTGGCATTTTTGTTTAAGCAGTTTTTCAGTGCACCTGGTATTGACTCAAGTTAATTCATTTTGAAGGATATAAGTATCTTGGGTTGACTTTGAAAGTACATGCAAGTTAAAGCCATTAGCAAATTTGGGTATTCAGAGATCATTGTAACAAGTTTTGAGGCCAGAAAACACAGCTCCCTAGGGAACATCATAGGTCACCATTTTCTGGTTGAGGAGGAGGAGTCAACTCTGACAATGTGGATTTCTTTCTTGAACCAGTTTGCTATCCATCTTAACATGTAGGGATCATCAATGCTAATATCATTAGTTTATTTGCGATTCCTTCATGTGGCGTATTGTCTAATGCTTTGACCATTTCAAGGCATCTTAGACATTATGCTCGCTGTCCAATGCCTGTGTGAACCTTTCAAGAAAGCTTCCAAGATTTAGTAGGTATGACTTACCCTTTGCAAAGCTTAATTGTTGTGTGTCACGCCTTATCAGATTTGTGATGTTATGATTAATGAGGTCGGTAGTGATGTGCCCTGTGACTTTATACATAAGACTCATAAGACTGATGGTTTTGTAGCTTCTAGGGTCCATGTTGGGTCTATCTTAGTGGAGGATCATCACTACTGCAGTGCCCTAGGATTTAGGGTCATAACTTTTAGGCTTATGTAGCAAAAGTACAGTTTACAGCCAATATCAATTGCTTTTTGCACTACTGTGCATTAAAAAACTTTAAAGATGTGTATTAATTTTTTCTGTTGCCAGCACAGTAATTTTACATGGATTATCATGATAAACACTGAAATAAAATTGCATTTACCAGACAGTATTTTTACAGTACAAACTTGCTTTAAAGACTAATAATAGGTGGTGTATTACACTTGTCATTTTTTGTAAGGACAAGCAAAACATTATTTTCTGGTTATCAAAACATTCAAATCAAAGAAGCAGAGTTAAAGTAACATGGCATAATCATTAAGAGTGTTGAAGTTCAAGAAAAAGCTTATTAAGAGATTAAAATAACATAATCAGACTCATCCACAATAAAATGATTGGAAAAACTCTCATAAAATGAAATTAGAATACTTAGATTACATCAGTAGTGAGAGACCTGGCAACACAAGTTGACTGTGACCTATTGTTTAATAAATAGTTCCTTTTGGTATGACTGTACTAGACACCTGCAGCAACTTGAGAGACCTCAGAGATTCCTAACTAAGAAAATTCAGGGTCTCTAGCACATGTCTTATATGGGCAGACTAAAGTCACTCCGTACTCATCAGTGTATAGACAACTTAGAGGTGACTTATGTCTGGTTTACAGGGTTATCTCTGACCCAAATCTAATGGAAATGCTGCACATCTGTAAGTCAAATGGGACCAGAGTCACCCATTCCAGGGATCTCAATCTAGCCTGTGACATAAACAGGACCTGCTGGACAGACAGATACATCTCTCAGAGGTTGCCACTCCTCTGGAATAGACTTCCAATCCATATCAAGCAGAGCACCTCCATGACCCTATTTAAGCACAACCCAGATGACTGGATGGAAAACCATAAATTCCTGCTGGGGATTGCCCAGCTTCTCTCCTCGACATGGGTAGTCCTTGTTAAAAAAAACTTAGGCATAGGTGATATCTCTCATCTAGTATTATATGGGGATTTAACAGCTAGGCTTGTAAAGACCCTCAGGTCAATAACCTAGTAACATCTGATGAACCTATGAACCTATGAAACTGTTTAAGTACTTGTGTCAGCCAGTTCTTTTGGTAGAGAAAGATGCAGAAACAGAAAGTGAGAAAGGGGATATGGGCATTTATTCAGAAACATATTGTTCAAATGTAGCTATATTTAGCAAGGAAGTTGCTGAAGCTGCATTTTAACAGTGTGCTTCTGTAGGGGGCAATGAACCCAAACTTTGTATATATGCTGCTGTTCCCTTGTAGTATTCCAATTATAATCAACAGTGAGGTTACTGAAAAATGGAGGGACGGAGAATGGAGGGAAGGAAAAACCTTTGCTGCTGTACCTCAGTCATAGAAATGAGCATTTTTGTGCATTATATAAAAAGTAAGAGTCTCACAACTAGCCATCCGTAAGTTCAGTGACTCTAAAGAGAGAGAGAGAGAGAGAGGGACAAAAAGAAAGAGAGACAAAAAGGCAGAACTGGTAAGAGAGAGGTGCAGTCACATGTGCCAGGGTGATACAGATCACTACAAACACCATTACTGACAAAGAGAGCAGTCATGTCACAGAGATAAAGCAGTGACACTAAGCCAACTGACTATATTGACAATTTTCAATGAGAAAAATATTTTCTTTAACTATATGAACATAGAAACAGCAGTAAATGAATCAATGGTGCACTTTAAACTCTAATATGTCTATATTTAATTCAAGTCTGTTTTTGTCACTTTTGAAAATGGTGCCTAGAGGAATGTTATCAGTATAGTTTATAAAGAAAATATGTCACACTAACTGGATCAGTATATGCATTTATAACAAACCTAGAAGATTTAAGATTTTGGAAATGTTTGCATAGATATTTTTATAACCCAAGCAGACTCCAGAGAATTTTTCCTCATATATACAGCAAATGTTGGAGGTGTGACAGGGAAGAAAGAAGTAATTAGGAACATATTTTCTGGGAGTGCAGTGAGTTGACGAACTTTAAGGATTTCCTCCAGGATGTACTACTGGAGATGCTGGGTGAGCAGGTCGGTGCAATGAGGGTGGTATTTTTTCTGAGTTATGAAACTGAATCGGAATTGCCTAGACATGGTAAGGCTTTGCTGTCTCTAATTATGGTGGCTGCCAAAAAAGCAATTACATGAAAATGGAAATCAAAATCTAAACCAACTATATTAGAAGTAGTGGATATAGTAACAGAGATAAATCAACTGGAATTGAGATCTTTAGAAAAAAGTAGGAGCAAACTAAATAGGAAAAAAATGGAAATTGTGGGAACAATACATACAGGGGGAGGATTGAGGTTTAAAAGAAGGCAGTGATTAAGTAATCTATGTAATGTTTGACTGAAAACAATTGGGTAGATTATAAGTGATATATAATGTTTGCAACTGGGAGTGTGTCAGTATAGTTTGTTATGTAAAATGTTTGCAACTAGGATTGTGTCAGTGTGGTTTGTTTTCGTTTATATAAGCATATGATAGCTTATGTAATAAATTATGGTTTAATAAGTAAGTTCTTTTTTTTAAAAAGGGGACAGGAATTGAATAATTTATGTAATGCTGCTTATGTTTTATAATATATAGCAATATATGTGAAGCATAATGTTTGCTAAGTTTAACTTGAAATTTATTCCTCTCAACTGTACAGATTTTAGCAGAATGTCCAGATTTTTGGCACATATTTTTGGCCTGTTCCTCTTTTTTCCTGGCAAATCACTGGAATGATCTCAGGATTGAAGTCACTAAATAATGACATACATTTGAGTTTCAGACTTCAAATCCTTCAGAAAATGTATATTAAAACAAATCATGTTACTCTAGCAACTTTCTAAGTTTATAAGAGGAATATTCAAAATATGTTCCTATTTGAACCCCCATTTTGTCAAGCTTTGTCCAGATTTTTTGCATTAACAGGTTGAGAGGTAATATGATTACTTTTATATAAATGTGAATGTGCCTATGTCACAGGTGATAATTCAGTAAAGGTGTTAAAAATATATATCTGCATTAATAGCCAAATTAGTTAAGCAGACCATGGACACTAGAAAACATTAAGTGTCACAGCAGCAAACCCATTGCTATGTATTTAAAGAGATTTATGACTGGGAAATGGGCAGCAAAAGACTGAAAAGAAAGAATGGGGGAAAAAAACTAGTATTAACATTAACACTGCTACTTCAGAACTCATATATGTTGAGAATGGTGCTTAACAAGAGGCCAGTCTTTAGCACATTTATGTATTCGAGTAACATGACATACGTAATGATTTTTTTAGCTAGAGGTATACTGAGAGTAATTTCTGGGCTATGGTTAGTTATGGGCACTTGCAAATATCTAGAACATCATGTATTACTTAAATGTACATCCTGCAAAAATGCAAGGAAGAAAATCAGTGTAATATACAGATCAGTTAACACAGCTGATGAGCTCAAAATAATATTCAAGATAGTAAAACATAAGATTTTATTAATGTAATAGGTATGTGCTTTCATGCCCATTCGGTGCTTCATCGGACAATGCTCAACAGGAAAATTAAAAGTATTTAAATATTCGCTCAGTGAATTAATGTACATGATTTCAGTATAGGTTTTAAAGACATAACTTCATTCAAATCCATCCCCTTATCAGCTTGCAATTCTAAAATCCATTTAATCTCTAAACATTCAGTGTGATTAAACTCATCCCCACCCCTAGAAATGACATGTAATAATTGTAAAAAAAAAAAACAAACAAAAAAAACAAACAAACAAATGATCTCTGCCTGCCATATATACATGCTTTGCTAAAGCATTACATGTCTTCTCTCTTGTAATATCATATAGATGTTCTAAAATTCATTCACTCCAAGTCTGGTTGGATTTATCTATGTAGAAACATTGGCATTCTTTTACATATAGCTAAATAAACCGAATCACTACTCTTACAATTAGCAAAAAATTAAAATTGTACACACGTCCACTGACAGGATGAGTGAAATTCGATATAGTAAAAATGTGCTGTCAACCGTTGCAGATTTTCCATGCAAAAGTACCTAATCTGGTATATATAAGATGATATTTAGATCTAAGAGAATTATAATAGAGCCTCCATTTAAGAGTTGGACCATTCTTAAAACAAAATCTAGGTTGCTGACCTAGTAATTCTGTAAGTTTATCATCAGCCATTAGTAGTGACAAATTTTTCCTAATAGCATTACAAATGAGGCCAATGTCATTAGACTATGTTGAAATCATCCTGAAGTTACTATTATTTCTTAACTTCCTTTCTATACATCTTTCTTGATACAGTTGTTATGAAAAGAAATGCTTAGCAGAGTCATTTCTACATCTAAGAACATTTTGAATCACTTTATCAACTTTAATCTCAGTATACCCTCTAGCTAAAAACTCATTATGCATGTCAGTAAATAAATAGTCATAGTAGTATCTTTATCATTAAGCCTAGTGGCTCAAAGGTACTGTCCATTTAAGACATTTGCATTTACATGGTGGGGATGCATACTTGTATGAAGTAGAATGCTATGTTTCTTAAATGTTTTCTTAAATAAGGTAGTGGAATGTGATCTGACATGGTTCTTACCAACCAAAATGTATAATAAGAAAATAGAATTATCTGAATTTTTAACACCAAGCTTTAAGAAAGATGGGGGGGGGGGTCATGTAAATATCTAACAAAATATTGTAACATTGTATCTGACCCAGTCCGAATTATAAAAATATCATCCACAAAGCAACCATAGTATTTAATATGCTTAGTAAATGAATTCCCATTCAGTACCATGGCAGTTTCCCAAAAAATCACATTGGTGTAGTGGTTGGCACAAACTGTGCCCATTTCTATGCCAATTTTCTGTAAGTAATATGTGTTATTAGAAATAACATTATTGTCCAAAATGAGATCCAGTAAAAAACAGATTAATTCAATTTTGGATTAAATATATTTAGACCTAGGGGACAAAAAAGTCTAATATATTCTCTACCTTCATCATTTGGAATTACAGTAAAGAGAGTTCACATCCATTGTGACCAACAAAAAGTAACTTAGACAATAATCCCTGGACCAGAGATATAGATTTGAAACAAAATGTCTGGTGTCTTTCAGTACTGTATTAACATTATCTAATATTGGACATAGCATTCTGTCTATGTTGATGGAAAACAGTTCTATTATCCAACCATGACATCACACTGGTGGTTTTAAATGTTTTTTATGGGTCTTAGGTAAACCATATATAGGCAGTATAAAATAATGTTCCGTAACAAAAATTCAAATAATTGCAAAATAGTGAACCCACTCTTATGGAAATCATATAAGTTATCATAAACTTTCTTAAGTAATGTATTAGCCTCATATTCCACTAGAGTAGAAACATCAGATTACATCAACGACATGCATTCAAAGTAAAACCCCATATTCATAACCACTACGGTACCACCCTTGTCTGCTGGACAGATCTGAGTAGAGGTCAGCTCACATAATTCACACAATGCTGCATATTCACTAGGTCTTACATTCTGAAAACCTGACCTGTGTTTAGTATTGAGTGTGTCTCGAACCTCTTCTTCACATGCTGTCTGTTTATTTCTACCCTGCTTTTTAAACTCCATTTTTATTTTATTTCAATCAGTAGCTATCCATTCTGAAGAAATTTCTGTCTTTCTTGATAATTCTTGAACCATTTCTAAAACATATTTCTTGAATTCCTCTTTTTTTAACAGGTAACCAAGAAAGTGCCACCATCTCAGTTTTATTTTATTACCTTGTCTTTTTATCTTTATGAAATAGTTATTGGATATACGTCAAAGCTTTCAATTAAAGGAGAACCACACTCCAAGACTGAACATCACATTAAGCTTGAAAGACTCCAGGCTACACTATTTATCTGAGGTGTGATGCTGACAATCTGTGACTGATAGGGCATATTTAAAGGCCATTTTTAAGAACTATTATTTTTTTAATGGCTCTGTAGTTGGCATAAATGACTTGACCTAACTACTTTATCACCCTTTGAAGCCTTTATAATGTAACAGGTGACAAGGCAAACAGAAATAAGTTCAGACATAAAACAAATGAAATAATTATTAAATGGTGTTTTTTTTCTGTATGTGACATGTTTATTGTTGTATTCCAGGGAAGAAAAATCATGCTTTGGAAAGAAGAACTTGATATTTCGATGGAGCTGTGCTTCAAATACACATGCTGTTGTGAAATGTAATTTATATACAACCTAATCAGAGAATAATATGTAAATATTTGAGTACCTACTACAAAGCTCACAAGCTCCATGTCAAATATTCTGTATATTTCAGCAGAAAAATATGATCTCTAGTTATATTTTACCTTCTACACCAGCTCCCAAAACATCCTCAGTATTGCAAACCAAGTTCCAGTCCTCATTATTAAAAATATCCCCTGCTGAAGTCCAATTATATCTCCTAAGATCGCCTTAAGCTCCAGCATTGGAGTTTTAGGTGGAATATACATTATGCCAGCATAAGTATCTTCCCTTGGCACTAAGCCCTTATAGACACAAATCTGTCATTATTGTCTTTTTCCCTCTTATTTCATTATTGGAGCCCCCTAGGAATCAGTTTTATTACTGCTTTTTTTCTGATATCCTGCTGAATGTCCACCCTAAATTCCTTTGTCAAATTCACATTCTCATTTCTATTCAAATATGTCTCCTGCAATATTACTGTTTGCACCCTGCATTACTTGACGTAATTCAGTCTTCTTTTTTTTCTTTTGGCTGTTCCCATTAGGGGTCACCACAGCAACAGTTTCCATTTCTTCCTGTCCTCTGCATCTTGCTTTGTCACACCAACCACCTGCATGTCCTCTCTCACACATACATAATCCTTATCTTAGGCCTTCCTCTTTTCCTCTTACCTGGCAGCTTTATCCTTAGCATCCTTTTCCCAATATACCCAGCATCCCTCCTCAGCACATGTCCAAACCAATGCAATCTCACCTTTCTGGCTTTGTCTCCAAGCAGTCCAAACTGGGCTGACCCTCTAATATACTGTTTCCTAATCCTGTCTACCCTCCTCACACCCAGTGCAAATCTTAACATCTTTAACTCTGCCACATCCAGCTATGACTTCTGCCTTTTTGTCAATGCCACTGTCTCCAACCCATGTAACATAGCTGGTCTCACTAACTCTTGTAGACTTTCCCTTTCACTCTTACTGATACTCGTCTGTCACAATTCATTCCTGACACTCTTCTCCATGCACTCCACCCTGCCTGTACTCTCTTCTTCACCTCTCTCCCACACTCACCATTACTCTGAACTGTTGAGCCAAGTATTTAAACTCATCCACCTTCACCAACTCTACTCCCTGCATCCTCACCATTCACTATCCTCCCTCTCATTCACACACATATATTCATAATTCAGTACTCTTCACTTTTTGTCTATACCTGTAAGGCCATTTGGATTCCATGACAGTATGTGTAGAGCAGCCATTTTGAAAGAAAGCTGCTACTCCCACTTATTATACAAGACATTTGTTTTGAATGTATATTTCCAGGTTTTAGCTTATATGCACTCGTTAATGTTTGGCAGGTTGAACTCTCATCTAGCTCCTTTTTCTCATCTTCATGTGAAACAGTGTCACTATTTTCAGAACCATGTACTTCAGAGAAAACACTCAAGCAAGGAATTAAATACATTTTTAGAATCTATCATCCCCTTTTAACTTACATCAAACAGACAAAACTAAGTACACTTTCAAAAAAAAAACAAAGTTTACTCATCCATAAAGGAAAGGTTTCCCCAAGTCAGTGACTGCCTCCACAGGCATTAATTATTTTAAAATTAAAGTTACCCATATATGTTATAGCCTATGTTCCTACAGTGTCACCCTTGTCTACAATTAAATATTTCCATGTACTCAATGCAATTTGAACAACTTACTTATGAATACATTAAATACCATGAACACATTCATCACTAATGTCATATTTCATACATTTTATTCATACCCAAGAGTATAAGGCTTACAAGGTTATAATTCAAAAATGTTCTTTCCTGTTCAAGATAGAATGCCATTCATTCATAGGAATCCCTTTAGTTTTCACTCTTTCTACTCCAGCAAAGGAGAACACTGCATTATTGTGTTTAAATGCATTAGATAAAATGGTTTATGCTCTCTTCTGTAATTAATATAGTTTATACGAAGTGAAATCCAGTGTTTCAATGGTCTTGTCATTTGGCCTGCATAAAATGCATTGCATGAGCATACTACCATAGATGCAATATGTATTCCATATAATCCAGTGCTTAATCTCAAAGGTTCTGCTAGTATTAACTGAAGTGAAAAATTTTCTCTTTCATATTCTTGTGTAGTGTATATATTTTAAACATAACTGTAAAACGAACTAGGTCCCAAGAAGCCAAGAAAAGAAAAGCAGGAGCACTGATACGATCCAATAAACTCTTCACAGTGGGATTCCAAAAAAATCTTCTGCGTACAATAAAAGATTTCTTTATTGCGATACAAAGTAAACAAACTGCACGAACAGACAACAGAGTAAAACACAGTGTAAATCAAGCGCTTTCACCCGTACTATGACGGGCTTTTTCAAGATGAAGCACAAGCATACCCGGTGTGCTTATATCGCACCATCAATTAAAAATCCAACAATTAGGAACCCATTAATGGCTTGAAGTTAAACAGTTCTATTTAAAGTGCTACATGCTTTGGATCATATTTTAAAAACAAAAAGTTGCAGATATTGTTCCATGCGGTGAAAAATAAGATATGACAAATTCAATTCACAATTAATCAAATTACATTTTGATTAAAATGCTAAACATGTGTTATTAAAAACATAAAACTAGCACAAAAACTACGTGTTCAGAATTGTTGAAAGATGTGGTTTAAAAGTTAAAATAATTAACTTTATGGATTGCTCGTCATAAAGTGTATCCTAGTGAACGTAGTTGTTGTCAGAACAGATCACACGTTACTTGCATTCAACAATTTAAACATGCAAAGTAACCTGTAGGTTCATACTGAAAAGTTGTCTCACCTTTATGCCTCTATCTTTTATACCAGTTAAGATATTGGCCAGTATTTTTATCCCTTTTAGAACTAAACTCACACCTGCCTGGAACAAGTATACTGAAATGCTAATAATTTTCTTAAATGTACCAGTAATGTGATATGACCTCTCTAACCTTAAAAATTACTAACATAAGTAGTAACTAATCTAACTTTCCCAGTCCCTACTTCCTCATTTCTTTTCTATATATTTTCCCATGTATTCACTTCTGTGGTTTTCATGCACTGTGTGGATTTTATATGTGTGTGTGTGTGTGTGTGTGTGTGTGTGTGTGTGTGTGTGTGTGTGTGTGTGTGTGTGTGTGTGTGTGTGTGTGTGTGTGTGTGTATATATATATATATATATATATATATATATATATGTATACACATACACTGTTTACTATAAAACTTGGAAACTGCATTGGTCAACTGGCATATGGTTGACTTGCAGTTTCCAAGTTGACAGAATGTCAACCCAAAATCGACTACACTACAGCGAACGGGTAGTGTAGGTCGATAATTTGGGTTCAACATTGTGCAGAGAGGTCACGCTTCAGTGAGGAACAGAGAATTAGTCCATTTCCTCACTGCAATGTGATCTCGGAGTTACTATATTTAATGTGCAGGGGGTGTGGGGGGTGCAGGTGGGCATAGCCCCCCTGCAAAATAGTACAATTAATGTACCGTTGACTGTAGAATTCAACGGTACATTATTGTGCATAGCAGGAGGTGACTGATTTCACCTCCTACTAAGTCGAATACATCGATCCACGGTGGTCGATGTATTCATTTTTGCTTTGGGTCACTATTCAGAATTTCACATTCAGCATTTCAGGTCAAAATTTTAAACAGTTGACTGAAGCTGATTCGAAATTTCGAGAGTAAACCCACATACACACATATGCATGCATATACATACACACACAAATATTAAGGAGCTGGCCTCAGCAAGATTAAACAGAATGTAAATCTAGCCTAATAATTAGATGATATATTTATTTTTTTCCAAATGAAAACATCCAAATACATTTATTTGCATAAAAATATGCAAAATGTTATACCTTGTAATACCGTCCTTGGTGGAAACATCCACACTGATCTATTGTTACACATTCTTCACCATTATAAATAAATCCGGGGTTGCACTCACAGCCTTCAAAGCATTTTTCATTGCATCGCAAAGGATCAGTAATACTAGCACAGGTATGATCGCAGGTCCTTGTACAGAGTTCGTAATGGCTGTTGACTGGGCAGGTTAATGCTGAAAGTAAAAATGCATTATTTTACTATAGGTGCAGTTTTGCTTGATAAGGAATGAGAAACGGGCTAAAACATTAAATTAAATATCAGGCACATTACTAAAATGGAAAGTTACTGCATTTAATTCTATATTAATTGTCATCATATGTTATGTTTTTTTTTTTAATGTACAAGGCTAGAATGGTGCACATATTCTTGTAATTCTCATCATGACATAAGTTTATGACAATCAAATAGTGATTTTATTGAAATTATCGATCAGATAATTGCATTATTTTACTGAAATCAAAGGTAAATGACTGGATATGTGACATCTCCTGCTGGTTTCTTAATTTGGAAGTTTATTAAACTGGAATTTTGTATGGAGGTAGTAAATAAAATTACATCTGGAGATGACAGCAAGAGACTTATAAGTCATTGATAGTCAGTTTATAATTGTATTATAGTTGCAGAATGGATTTCTCAAAGACAGAATATAACAAATATATGTAAGAAAAAATATCATGATAGAATGCTATTAGAACAAAATGGGTCTATATCATGAGATCGACATCTTAAAATGTCGACTCTCAGTAGTTCGACACAAAAATGTCGAACTCCAACTTTCCTGAATGATCAAATCACCGATTTCTTTCCAAGAGAAAGAAATTGGTTGGCCAAACACCAATACCACACAAAAACAAACATGTTTAAGTGGGGGCCTTCACCCCCCCCCACACCACCCAACATGGGAGGCTGTGCCCCACACACCCCCCTAAAATAAATATTCTAACTTCGAGACTGCACTACAGTCAGGAAAAGGGCAGGTGTAACAAAATGGCCATCCGATTTCCGAACAAAATTATAAGGTAAATGCCAAATTCAAAATAAGCATTCATTTTGTTATAGTTACACTGATTAGGTACGCAAGCACCATCACTGTATTAATCCCTGTAAAACATAATGTACAGAATTAAGTTATTTTCTTTATTTTTTAGTTTTCATTTTATCGGTGACTTTTTTGAGTGATAGTTCACAAAAACTATGGAATCTTCAGTAAAATAAAAGGGGCAGCAATACACCAAATAAACTCTGAAGCAGATTATCAGTACCTTATAAAGAAGGACTATGGACAACTTATTATAAACCTGATTAAACTAATTATATAACTGGTGAATATGGTTTAAAAATGACTTCTCTTTCTGAACCTTATATTTTAATTTCATTTATTGTTGAATGTTTTGAGTGATTCTTTCAAATAAAAAAAAAATGTTGATGTACTAAAATCTTCTCTGTACTAACTGCCCTGTTTAAAAGAGTTATTTAGCAAAATGGTAAGAAAATGCGATTCAGATTTTCATCTGACCACAAGAAGGAAAGACCCCATTATCATCTCATTACCATGTCTCTGAAGCAAGCAGGGTACTGTCAGAGCTGGCTGCGGTCGTGTCCGCACGTTAACAAATGCACCCCTACACTGATACAGAAACACACACACACACACACACACACACACACACACACACACACACACACACACACACACACACACACACACATACATTCATGCAGCCTCATTCATGCTCCTACAAACATCCACATGTACACTCACACACACACACACACACACACACACACACACACACACACACACACACACACACACACACACACATACACACACGCACACGCACACAAACACATCCTTACAGCCACATCTTCACTGAACGTACCTGCACTGTGAGTACTGCCATAGAACTGAATGGGAAACTGCAATTTTATTATAGTGATCACTTTTCTTTATACCATAAAATTTTACTCAGTGGAGTTATTCTCAGAATTGTTTAACTGAGCAAACTGACAATCATGGACATTTCCAAGGGACAGCATAGCTAATTAATTTTAGCCATTATCCTGGACTGTCACATTATCAACTAAACAAGTTAGAACCTCCCCATCTATTAACCTACAGCCAGCTCATCTCTGTCCACAGACTCGTTTACCAACCTGAAAGAACCCCTGCTCTACAACAGATATTTATTCCATATTCCATCACTCAACAACTCTAATCTTCTCATAAAACTCCCCTAAAGGTATCAAAAAGTAACAGCAAGGCTGGAGACTCCTAACTATATAACCAAAATCTGGAATACTATTCCAGAACATTGTAGACACTACTAGCCCACCCCAATTAAAAAAAAAAAAACTTCAAAAAGAATACCTCACAAATAACTGGCCTGGCTAATTCCTCAAATCACAAACCTTATTGTCTCTTCATCTCTGCCTGCTTATCACCTTCCCCACTGTATCCTCCCCCTATTACACTATATCAGTTCCCCACTGCCTCTCACCCTACTTCATCCTCCTTCTTTCTGCCCACCTTTCTCCACCACTAACCGAACCTCAATTTCCTAATTGGCGTCTGTAGTGTTAATCAAGTCCTAACTGCATATCCTAGACAGTCCTCTTCCATATGAAAGTACAACTACCCTCTGACGACCATAACTTGTACTTACTCCAGCAAAATTATTTATATAATTATTATGCATGACTCTATCTTGCTGTACCCTTTTGATTTGTTATTATGACACTCACATTTTATTATCTGACCAATGGAGTTTTTCTCCCCAGGCCTCCGCTGAAAACGGGCTTGCAGCCAGTTGGACCAACCTAGTAAACAAATTTAAAACAAATAAATAAATAAATAAACTTTGCACAAGAAACCTCTTTCTATGCTGACACCCTCCCCACACTGCAGGGAATGCTTCAGGGTAGAGTTAGAGAGGTTTCTGAATTTAAAATGCTTAGCACAGTACAAAAACTTTCAGAGGTAAGTAAGGCTTCCGCAATGCATTAAGCCTTTTTGAATCCCAGGGCATATGTTATTTAAACTAAAATTTTTGAGAAAGCTTTGATGTTCTTTTCTTGTTAGTTAAGAAGTAATATAACAAAGAATATGTAGATTAGATGTTTTTTTATCTTGTACATTTTACAAATGTGGAGGAGCCCTGTGGGAAAAATTGTGTCATGCCTCTGAGTTTTCAATTATTTGTGGCATTTTTCTTTTTTTCTTCTTTTATTTTCATTTTGTTGATAAGTGTTTTAATGTGATTTCTTAGTTGTTTTATCCTTTCATGATGTTTTAATCACCTTATTTATTTGTTTGTGTAATTAGTTTATTGAGTTTTGCCATGCTAAAAAAAGGTTCATCTGTCTAGCTAATCAGAATCTGTTTACAGTGGAAACACATGAATAAACTCGCCATAGGTAATATTCTTATCTTCAATATGAAATATAATTAAATAGTAAAGAAATACAATTTTGAAGCACATGTAAAGATTCTATATCTATTTAGTAAATATAATGTACATGCACTGCAGTATAATACAACTGAGTATATTAGTAGAGTATATATAGTCTGAGCTAAGGACTGAAATAAGAGTGCTAGCACCCGGAAATCTTGTACAACTTCAGCGCATTTTAAGTGCATCTGATTAGTGATTAATGTATAAAATCTGAATAAAAAATAACAGCTATTGTCATTTTAGTTCATCGTCAAAAACATTAGTAAGATCGTGTAGAGAAATATGTGCATTTTTCAGAATATGTGCTGATATTTTCCAGTCAATGAGGAGGTCGGCAAGATTTATCTTTTGTTCTGGTTGACAGACTATCATTGTTATTTATTTATTTTATTTGTTTATTGACATTTGATTACTGGGAAATTCTGACTCGGTAAGAATCAATTTTCAGTGAAATCTTGGGCAGAAAAGCTCCACGGTATTACAACTTATTTTAAGAACAATGATTTCACAATCTTTAAAAATAATGCAAAAAAATCTTCACTTTAAATAATTATACTAACTTAGACATAATATGAAAACATTGGTTAAGAATAGCTGCAAGTTATATGACAATGATTTAAAATTTAGAGACATTTTAACCATTTTATGAAAAAATTAAAGGAATGTTAGTATAATACAAATGGGAATTGCAATATAAAATGAGGGAAATGCACGCTTATTGTATATCTAGAGAGAAAGCCAGGGGAGATGAACTGATAGAATTAAGAAATTGAGTGAAGAAGGCAGAGTAAGGAGATGTAACGTATGAGCAGGTACTTGTTCAAATTTAGGGATAGCCTGGTATTGAGCAAGAACAGAGGCAGCTTTTAGTAGGAAGTTTTTCAGAATGTTTTTGGAGTAGGGGAGGTTAGGTATTGACCTGATGGATACAGGTAAGGAGTTCCAGTCCTTAACAACATGATACAAGTATAAACAATGCCCAGCATATCTGATAGGTTTGTGGACAGAGATTTTGGTCACTGGATCATAATGCTGGACTGGGAACAAAGTTGCATTAAAAGTTATTTAGTGCTGGGCATGCATGTGAATGTTAGATAAATTTATAGGTAGCAAGAAGCTGTGTATATGTTAGTTTATGGGGAAGTTCTGACCAATATAGGCCTTTTAGTGCTATACTGTGGTGGGTTCTGAACGGGGTATGTGCTGCAAAATTTGCAAATATACTATAATAATAACAGTAATAATAATAAGAAGAAGAAGTTATACTTTACTGTTGTATACTTACAACAACCTGAAGCGGTCCTCCAGTCTTTAATCTCTGCACCAGCAGATTGACATGCAGTAGCGTATGCCTGTAGGTTTGTACAAAGAATGTCTTGTTTCCCATCCACAGCACAGAGATCATACACGCAGTTATTGAAATAAATTGTTGGATCAACCACAGGATGACAGGAGGTGAAAGGCCCATTTTTGGATGATATTTTTCCACATTTATTTTCATTACTGTACAGTTCAGTTTTAGTCTGGTCACAGCTGGGACAGTTATTTGTACAACCATCATGACACTTCACTCCTGAAATGTTTATCTTCCAGGACCCTCCAAACACATTAACATCCTTTGTTATACTTCCATCAGATAAGGTGAATTCGTCAGAACGGTCATCATTAAAATTGCCACAAAGGCCGCACATCTGGCTTTTGTAGTTACTTGGGACTTCAAGATATACATAATAAACAGTATCATAAAGGACCTTCATACCAAAACTGGTTTGCAGGATGATGTTGCTACCTTCCTGGTTTACCCAGAGTTGACCATTAGCCAAGAAGATTGGGAGAATAATAGTTTCTTCATTTACCTTCAGAATGAAAAAAAAAGGAAATGTGCATTAAAAAAAAATATCATCCGACATAAACTGTGAAAATATTTTTTCTCATATACTCAGGCTTTGTTGTCATTACAATAGACATTTGCATTATTTTCACATAGACTATGTGATTCTTTCAGTACTTTAAGTATAAGAAAATATATGTAAATACAATTTCCCGTGACAAATATCTGTCCTGCTCATCAAAAAAAAAAAAAAAAATCCACTGAAAATACACCTCACAGAAAATAGATTACTTTCCCTGACATTAGAGAGCTTAATAACTTTTGTCGTTTTTCATCTCCATTATCATTTTGTATTCCATTACTTATACTCAGGATCCTGTTTTATCATAGTACTAGTCAATGTTTTTTTACAGAATGTTTCATATTTGTGCACTATATGAAACATGTTAGAACTATCATGTCATTTATAATATGAAACCCAAAATGGAGTTAGTTGATTTGGATAAAATTGTTGGTACTTTTTTTACTTCTTGTGGTCTTCAAATAACTTACATGATTAAAAGTAAAGCACATTTATTTTCATAAAGTAATTAAGAACATATTTTAGCATAATATGACTGACTTAAGAAAACTGAACATATTAGCAATTCATAACCAAAAAGAAATACAGCCCTCAAAAAGCATTCCTGATTAAGAGTAAAATGTGTAACATTACTTGTTGAAGATAAGTATATCCTCATGTGGTAGCAGAATACACGTTCATTATTGTATACCTGATATATTATCCACTTTTAAGGTAGAATTTAGAAAGCTAGATAATTAAACTTGCAACTCAGAATATGTTTGCAGTTCATATTATTTATTGTGCATTACTCATTATATGGTCAATGATTTATCATCTGTCAGCCATAACACTAAACATGTAATATCTGATCCAGTTAGACCCCCAAGATACTTCTGACTAGTAATAATTAGAGATCTTTGTGCATTTCATCCAGGCCATTTAGGAATGTGATATAGCACTGAATGTGCCACTTCTGACCTGGATTTATTACTAGATGTTTGTTTTGGATGACTCAGCTAGTAGGGTTAAAAGTGCCCTACTCAGTTTCGTAAGCCATGTGGGTTAATATGGTGCTGTGGCCTAGCTTTGCAAGCACCACCTGTTTCTGGATTAATAGCAAATTATGAAAAGTGACAGCACTGTGTAGATGCTTGAGCTGGACAAGGTTTATGGATGTGGTTACTCATGCCCTTGCATTTTGCATCCTGTTCTTTCATTGTACTACCTGGTTACTTGACAGTGGATAGTTTGGTGAGTAACTACCTTGTTATTACTTTTTTGTCCCTTCTGTCTGTAGAAGGTTATGGGACTCTAAAAAGGCAAATTCATCTGGAAAGGGATGCTGTTTCTATAAGGTGATAGGGTAGGGTAAGATGATGAAACGATTCCCTGGAAACAGTAGAGCAGGGGTGTCCCACTCGTAGCCCTAGGGCCACAATCCATCCCACTAAAGCATTTTATATGGCCTCAGTATATCTTGCAACAAACAGTTTTGAATCAACAGATACATACTGGATGTGGTAATGTGGTCCCCCAAACCTTGCCAAGTATGCTAAGTGGCCCCTGAACTGTACGGAAAGTGGACCTTGAGAAGAAGAGGTTGAACATCCCTGCTGTAGGGCCATGGTAGTCAAGGCTTGAGAGAGGTGACCAACATATAAAATTTGCTCCAGTGATGGTATCTAGGAGGTAATTTAAAGTATTTAATGATGCTGATACATAGATTGCAAACCTTGTCCTAATGGTTAGCTGATTGCATCACCTTTTGTTGAGAAAAGCATGGATTTACCTTGTAGTGGCAAGTGAGAGTACACGCAACCAGGATGGCTTCTGTTTCAACAGCCTTCTTTAGTTGTGTCTCATTTTAGAGCATTTGTAAGGCAGCTACTTGGTCCTCCATCCATACTGTTTTTTTGAACACTGATGTTTAGTCCAGGAGCAGAGCAGGATTTAGAGCAGCAATCCTGCAGTACTGGGAGGGGGGGGGGGGCACTTCTTTGTGAATCTCACCATTTGACATCAATTCTACTGCAACAGGCATCCATAGGTGATAGGCATGGTAGCTCAGTGGGTAATTTTGTTGCCTCCCAAGAGGAGGTTCTCCAGTCTGATTCATAGCTTGGGTTTCTTCTGTGTGGAGTCAACATGCCCTATTTGTGTTCGCATGTGTTTTTAGCAGGTGTTTCAATTTCCTCACACATTCCAAACACATGCAGGAGATAAATTGGACTCCCTAAATTGGCCATACGTGTGAGTGTGCATGCATGCGCACATGTGTGTGGTATGGAAAGACAAGCACAGCAGGGCTAGCCACCAAGTGATAATGGTCACTGTTGATGTGACATCTATACCCCATGTAAAAAATGGGGAAAAGAGGGGGATATAGATGGATGGATGGATGGATGGATGGATGGATGGATGGATGGATGGATGGATGGATAAATGAGTTTTGCAGGCAACTTGTTCTTTTGTGAACTTGTTTTGACAGCAAATAGGTGACTGCATCTTTGCTTTACAAGGCAAACAGAGAACAAAAATAATCTGTAATCATAAATTAATATTCTCAAAAAGTAACCCACAAAGTCTCTTAAGATGCATATGTATGGCTACTTCCTAGACAAGCAGCATGTTTCTCTCAAATTTCATTTCGCATACCAGATTGTATTTGAATTTTAACAGCTGCTTACTGGTAGGATCAGTGAGTGAATGGTTTTAAATATCCTGAAAATCTTCATTGAACCTCTGCTGTTTAAATTATCCACTCATACACAGTTTTATGGACTAAATTAAAGGGAATGCCAGGCTACTGTAACAGCCTAATAAATCCACATCTAGAAGAGAGATTTCTGTGAACCCATCTACTTAATATGTAAGTATATGTATATATATATATATATATATATATATATATATATATATATATATATGTTTGTGTGTGTGTGTGTGTGTGTGTGTGTCTATGTATATATGTATATTTATATCTATATCTAATCATCTAATCTATCTATGTCTGTATATGGTATGATGTTACAAAGGCTCACACTGCGTTAACAAGGCTTATTATAAGTGACAGTTTGGGAATTTGGATGCCACTAAAGTTAGCTGATAGTTGGTGCATTAGTGTAGTAGTTATTTAAGTTACACATAAAAGTCTTAGTGAATTTTAAACATTATTTCAAACACTTTGCTTCACCTCATGGAACTGTTTTTAACTTATGCACTTGTCACTTTTTATGTGTTTGCTACGAATGATTTTAAATAAAGGTGTAAAGCTCTTAATAGTAATAGGCTGTTTATGAAATGTAAATGATAATGATAGAATTCTCTGAAATAAGACATCAAATGGTAATATTAGGGCTCATTTCTGTTATTTAAAAAGTATGACAATGATATTTAGATGTATAAATATATGACAAGGATATAAAAGTTTTTTCCTGTACATTGTGCTTTGTAAAATAAATTTGAATTAATTCCATATATATTTTATTTGATATATATTATGATGAAAAACAAACATTGCATCCAGTATGGAGCTTAAACTTTATTTTGTGCATTAAAATAAGAAAATTTTCATTTTTGCAGAGTAAGCCCTTTAACATTTGGTTATCTGTGAGTTAACAGCATTGCTCACTAAAATTATTACTTAATTTGTCATGTAGCTAAAACTAGTGTACTTGATTTTACTTTAAATGACTTTTAATAAACAGTGGTGCAGCAGTCGTAATTTTCATCTCACTGCAAGAGGTTCTCCAGTTCGATTCTCGGCTGGAGCGCATTCTATGCAGACTCTGCATGTCCTCCCTGTGGTTGAGTGAGCTTTAAAGACATGCAGGTAGGTGTTTGCATGTGTGGGTGTGCTTTCTTTGAAGGGTGGGCACCAATCTGGCAACTCGACACCGTAAAAATCCACTGCCAATTATTAGTGGACCAGTGTTCCGCTCTGGTGACCCCTAACCGGGAAAAGCCAAAAGAGACTTTTAATAATCCATTATCCACAAATACAGTAAGAATCTTGTTAAAAAAATTGTTGCAGCTGGCCTGGAGACAGCATTTTCTTGATATGCAAACTATTCAATGACCTGCATGCCTAGCTATTCCTCCATCGTGCTTAGCCAAATCTCAGAGAATGATAAGTTCTAGATCATATATTCTAGAACTGAGGTTTATGACACATCTATTATTACCAAAGTAATCTTTAACCTTGAACCATTCCCAGCTCTGTTAATGTGCAAGAATAAATTCACCAAACTAAGCAACTGTCACTGATAACTTGAGTTTTCTTACTTACTGCCTTATGTGGTAAGATATATGTGGCAGTATGCAGCTGTAGTTAGTTTATCACATGCCTTACATCTGCCAGTATTAGTAAGGCAGCATGTATTATTTTTATTTATTTGTTTATTGATATTGTTTGACTGAGAAAGTCCACTGGGTCAGAAACCCATTTTCAGTTAAGGCCCGGGCAGGAAAGCTCCACAAAAAATTTTGAATACAGAGTACTTTAAAGATAAAATAGACAATGAGCATAGGATTTGTAAAAATTACATTGGCTGTTAGTATATAATGTACAGCACTTTAAGAATAAAAAAGCCTTCAAATAAAGATTGTAGTTTGAGTTAAGGTAAACAGTTCTTTAAATACTTGTCCTGAAATCAGCATATAAATAAGCAGTGATGACATGTGGAGGTGCAGCTGTGCTGTGTTTACCCACAAACAATGCCTGTTGGATCACAAAAAATATTTAGTGATATTTTATTCATTCCCAAGCATGAACATTTTGCAGTTAACTTGGCTGTTGTTTTGTTATGTAGCCAACTATTTTTATTTCACACACACACACACACACACACACACACACACACACACACACACACACAAACAAATAACATTCTCTAGTGAGATAACGTAATCAGGGTGCATATTTATGTGGATTTAGTTATTTTTAAAAGTTACCATCCACACCCACTTTATTTATTTATTTATTTATTTCTCAGTTGGCATACTCTAAAATGAGGAATTTCGATGTATAGCTCTCACGGTACATTGAGTGACATGTATGATATAAATTTATGTAGACCTTGCAAATTAGCAAGTACTTGGAATATCTACACAGGGGGTTGACTTGATATGTATACCCTTCCAGTTCAGTCAAAGTATTACATGGGGATCATTCATTTTTTTCTGAATTAAGACATCTGAGGGGTATAGAGAAGCGGCTACAACTGGTGAGCGGGGCTGGGAACTGTCTATGGATTAAAGTAACTGACCCTGTTGTCAGTTGTTGAGTTAAAACAACCTCTGATCTGGCTTTGCAGGTGTGGTTTGCACATGTGTAATGTAAGATGGAATGCTTTGTTATTGTCACATTTATTTATTTACTTTTAAACACAATCTGTTGTTTGAGGTAAACATAGTAAAGTGGATTTGATTGACAGCTACTTTTGCCACATGTGGTTACAAGATACTTACCCTGCTGTTGTTTGATCAAAATTAAACTGTGCTCAGTGATTTGGGGTGACAAGAGTTGTCAACTGGTATAAAATCAGTATTTCTATGGCTAATGCTTGAATCTGCTTGTGTGGAGAGTGGTTGCACTGCATTTAAGATTAATAAGTCAGCCATTTTGTTCACTTTCCATGACAAGCATCCACACTGCATGCTAATAACTAGTTATCCTTGGTGATCTGGCAGGAGCAGGATGTCTGTAAAAGTAATCGATGATTAGTACTGTGGTTCAGTGAGTAGTGCTGCCATATCACAGCTTATAGCTTTGTTACAACTCTTGGCTGTAACATCTTTTGTCTGAAGTCTCCATGCCCTTCATGTATCAATGAGTGTTTATCTATGTGCTGTGTTTTCCTCCAAAATCCCAAAGACATGATATAAATGAATCACCATTCCTCCAATTTGCCTGTAAGTAAGATTTCAGTATGTGTGTGTGTGTGTGTGTGTGTGTGTGTGTGTGTGTGTGTGTGTGTGTGTGTGTGTGTGTGTGTGTGTGTGTGTGTGCTCGTGTGCATGCGCACATGTGTATGTCTGTATGAGTGTGTATGGGTGTGTGTGTGCATATGCATGTGTGTGTGTGCGTGCGTGTGCATCTTGTGATAGCTCTGACTTGTTAGGGGCAGTGTCAGTATGAGTGTGCTTGTGTGAAAAATCTGTTAAGTTGGTTGTTGCTATGGCTTTCAGTGACAGTGTCAGTGTGTCTGTGTTTAAAATAAATAAATAACAAGTAATCTCTGTGGTATCCCCAAAGTCTCAAACAACCCACTAAATAAGTATAGTGGGTCCAAAATCAAAAAAGTGTAAGAAACTTCTCTGTGTGGAAGATTTTCAATCCATATATATCTAATTAATCACTGTATATTACTCAAATCAGATAATGGAAGTAGAAGTAGCAAACTTAAACTCACCCTAAGTCAAAAAATAATAAAAGATATATAATTTGAAATATTATACAGAATTACTAAGTATTCAAAAGTATTCAAAGCAGGGGAGACAGTCTGGTTCCAGTCAAAAATCCTTTATTAAGTACACAGACAAGAGACCCAAGTAAAACAAAAATAACAGAGTAATAGATGGAGCAGTAGTGCAGTGGTTAACATTGTCACCTGACAGCTGGTTCAATTCTCGGCTGGTGTGCCTTCTGTATGAAGTTTGTATGCTCTCCCTTCATTCGTGTGGGTTTCCTCCCACATTCTAAAGACATGTGTTTGGAGTGTTTCTCTCTGGGCCTCTGCTGAAAATAGGCTCTGTCCTAGTTGGACTTTCCCAGTCAACAAATGTTAAATAAATAATTTTGTCACTATCTATATCTATATCTATATATATATATATATATATATATATATATATATATATATGTATAGAAAACAAAGTATACAAGTTAAATTCACATCCCTTCCCCAATCAGTGAAACATTCAAGCTGGTGCTGCCCTACTTAGTAGCTTTCCTAAGATTATAACCCTTATGTACTTTAAAGAAAATTAATAATGATGCGGTACCTCTTATTTAACCAGATTATTAAGTCTGTGATTATATCCAGGGCAATATACTACAAGGCTGGAAATATATAAACCTTAGACCATTTGGCAATCTAAAAATATATATAAATATATACATATATACTTTGCATGCAAAAAATCCATTGTAAAACTCATATTCTATTTCCATAACCTATTGTTAACAAAGATTGCTTTTGTCCTTCTAGACTTCTTCAGGTCTGTGTATAAGAACCCTAAAAAGTATCTACAAACATATTATTGTATAATGAGTATTTTTATTACAAATTGTTTTGAATAAAATGGAAAAAAGAATAAGAAAAAGCAAAAATGTATAACGATGGAAACAAAATATACACTTAAATTAAAACTGATTTAACATGGCATTTAAAACCAACTGGAAGAATAAAACAAAATTAGTCAGGCAAACAATGTGGCAATTTTCTTAGATCCAGTACACTTTTAAGCGAACAGTAGCAGTTTAGTCCAGG
This sequence comes from Protopterus annectens, assembly GCF_019279795.1. Lineage (NCBI taxonomy): Eukaryota > Metazoa > Chordata > Ceratodontiformes > Protopteridae > Protopterus > Protopterus annectens. Next base: position 932,203,944 of record NC_056741.1, on the reverse strand, counting down.
CTTCCTAAAATAGTTCAGCTTTAATTGTACATGAGTTCACATTTCTCCAGTATATTTGGGATGTCTGTGTACCTTGATTATGTTTCTTAAAAGATTCCATAGCTGCTGCTATACAGTAATTGTGAGGGAGCACTGTGTACAAGGATGCCAAGTTGATAGTTAATAAAATACTGTCAGCGTCCACTGTAATGTTTTTTATTTTCCTCAAAAAATCAGTTAGATCTCTTATGTATGACCTATTCTTTCCTGCTACAGGTTTCAGCAAGTAATCAAGGTAAATGGCTGTGGCTTCAGTAAGGGAACTTCCACTTGCTACCAGCAGTCTATAAGGTGGGTCTTCTCTGTTCTTGTGTGGCTTTGGTATTGCAAATGTAGGCATGGGCTCCACAGGGCAGCACCAGCTTGAATGTCACGCTGATGGGGAAGGGACGTGAATTTAAGACGTATACCAATAACACTTTGTTTTACAGCACAATAAACCACTCCCTTGCCTGACAAAAAGCATGTATATGTACATATATATATATATATATATATATATATATATATATATATATATATATATATATATATATGATTTACTATTATAATATAGAAAGTCAGAATAAAAAAGTACTAATCAGTGAACTATATATCTGAAAGTACACTTTCCTGAACAGTCCTAATATTGAAAATTAGCTGTTAATGTTGAAAATGTCAAATATGCCATTTTATGGCAATTAACAGCAATGCTACCCTTGCTGTAACTTCCTAACTACTGCAGCTAACATCCTGTTTATGCAGGGGGCAAGCGCCCCTGCACCCCCCCTAACTATATATTCCAACTCCAAGATCACACTACAGTGAGGAAAGGGATGTATTTCCCTAACTGTACTGTGCCGCGATCCCTGTACATCCCTTTAAATGTTCATATTTGTGAATGCACAGTACATTTGCAAATATAGAGTTTGATTATGTAGCTTGCACACATATGAACTATTCGAACATCTGTAATTAGAATAGTTCATAGGCATACAATGCTGTCGATATTTTAGTAGTAAACTACATATATATATATATATATAGTTAGAAAGCTTGTGAGGAAACTATTACTCTGTTATTTTTGTTTTACATGGATCGCTTGCTTGTCTGTGTGCTTAATAAAGGATTTTTGACTGGAAACAGACTGTCTACCCTGCTTATTATTTTGAATACTTAGTAATTCTGTATAATATTTCAAATTATACATTGTTTCCTGTTAGGACAAGTTTAAGATTGCTACTTCTACTACCATTTTCTCATCTCATTAATATACAGTGATTGACTAGATATATCTTCTTCTTCTTCTTTCGGCTTTTCCCGGTTAGGGGTTGCCACAGCGGATCATCTGTCCACTCATGATTGGCAGTGGAGTTTTACAGTGTTGAGTTGCCAGCCTGGCGCCCAACCTTCCACAGAAGGCACTCACATGCACACAGTCACACCTAGGGCCAATTTAAAGTGTCCAATCCACCTAATGCATGTCTTTGGGATGTGGGAGGAAACTGAAGCACCCGGAGGAAACCCACTCGACCACAGGGAGAACATGTCAACTCCACACAGCAGGCACCCCAGCCGAGAATTGAACCGGAGAACCTCTTGCTGTGAGGCGGCAATGCCAACCGCTGCACCACCATGGCCTCCCTTGTTCGGATTGAAAATCTTCCACACAGAGATGTTTCTTACACTGTTTTGTTTAATATAAATAGTTAAATAAATAAATACTAACACAAATTTTTATCTGTGAATACACACAGTATTTCAACCTCTTCTCTTCTAAAACTAGCCCTGCTTTTATGTGTGCACAGAAGGCCACTGTAGCTTTTTTGAAGGACTAGGGATGGTGTGACATCACTACTACAGTCAGCCCTCTGAGGTGTGCAGAAAATATCGTTATAACTTGTACAGGTGCAGTGAACAGTGCAGTCATTATTTATTTAACTCCACTCCAAATGTCACAGAGGCTTGTACAGAAGGTCAGCATAACTTGCCTAAGCATAGTGTACAGTTTAGGAGCAGCAAGTTATAACACATCAGTGTATTTGCTATTCTTTTCATTTTCCTTGCAGTCAAACATCATACACATATAGATATTTCTATTTTTGGGTGTAGGCGTAAGG
>NC_056741.1:932136806-932196806 GCF_019279795.1 Protopterus annectens | reverse complement strand
GTATTAAGGGGGCTGCCACCTATGTGGTAAATCGTGGGTGTTTTGTTTTTCCCAAATGGGATGACTATGCATTTTTTGGCATTTAGCTTGAGGCCATGACTTTGACACCAGGTGTCTGTCCCAGTAAGGCCCTTTTGGAGGAGATCCGTGTCATATGGAGAGTCAGTTATGGCTCCTAGTTTGCAGTCATCGGCGAACTTGGTTAGCCATAGTCCTCTTGTGTTTGCCTGTACTTCTGAGAAGTATATGCCGAACAGTAGGGGTCCCAGGAACGAGCCTTGCGGGACACCACTTCTGACTGGTTTAGAGTCGGATTTGGAGCCCTCTATTCTTACTTTGTGAGTTCTGTCTGTAAGCCTGTTGGCAACCCATCTCAGGACATGGGGGTTTATGTTCAGGCTGGTGAGCTTTTCTGTAATACCCGAGTGGGGAATGGTGTCAAAAGCCTTGCCGAGGTCAAGGTAGGCTGTGTGAACCACCTTTCCCTCATCTATGGCCGTGGTGACTGTCTTGAAGAAGTCAACCAGGTTTGCAGGCATGATCTGCCCTTAACAAAGCCAAACTGGGTTTAGTCAAGTGTTTGGAGGTTCCCAATGTCTTTACTAAGGAGTTCCATGATGATGCGCTCCATAGCTTTGCAGACCAGGCTAGTCAGGCTTATGGGGCGATAGTTACCAGGGTCAATTGTTGCTCCTCCTTTGCAAAGAGGAATAACTTTTGCTGTGCGCCATTCTATGGGCATGTAGCCTGTGGAGAGGCTGAGGTTGAACAGCGTGTTTAGGTGGTGGGTTAGTTTGTTCTGTAGTTCGTGCAAGACGCAGCCTGGGACACCATCTGATTCCATTGACGCTGTGTTTTTGGCTTTTGAAAAGGCTGTTTTCACCTGTGCGTCTGTGGTTTTTGGGACACTACACTTTTCTGGTATTATTGTGGGCCCTTTTGGAGGTGAGGGGGGGGTGAAGTTTGCACTGAATCTATCTGCCAGGATGTTGGCAATATCAGTAGGTTCAGTATATTTTGTGCTATTTAGCACTAGTTCAGTGCATATCTGTGAGTTGCCACTTAGATTCTTAACATAGCTAAAGAAGGCTTTGTGGTTATCTTTTGAATCCTTGGCTATTTTTCTTTCAAAGTTAGCCTTGGATGATTTCATGAGGGACCTTAGTTTCTTACTGATACTAATCAGGGATGTCTTTCCTTCTTGGGATTTGCTTTTTTTCTGAACTAGTTTGCTCCTTCTATTGCATAGCTTGTTTATGGCAGGGGTGACCAAACTGGTTTCCTTCTCTTAGAGGAGTGAGTCTTGGTTTTGCTAGGGATGGCACTATCCATGCATCTTTGGAGGTACTCATAGAGTGCATTGTAAAGGTTTCTGCATCTTGGGCAATGTTATCCTTTAACATGGGAGCTGTGAAACTTACCACCTCTGTCTTAAGTAAGGTGAAGTTTTCTTTAGAAAAGTTTTTTACTGTGGTTTCCCTAGTTGGGGGTGATGGGGGGTGTGGACATCCAGAGTGATTAGTTTATGGTCTGATCAAACCAGTGACGGGTTGACCTCCGGTGTGGAACACCTGTCGTCCATGTTGATCATGACCAGGTCCAATATGTTTTCACCTCTGGTAGGGGAGTTTACCAGCTGATCCAGGGCATTTAAGTTGATGAATTCCAGGAAGCGCTGGGATGGGAGTTTGTACTTGAGTAGTTTTCTCAGTGAATGGTAGGGTAATTGAAATCGCCCAATATCAGGGTGTTCAGTAGGACCTTCATGTTTTCAGGAAGGTGGAGTGGTGGTCCTGGGTCATGGAGGGTGATCTGTAGCAGGCCACAATTTGCATTGCAGATTTGCGTGATGTTAGTTGTACATGGATGATCTCAGAGGTATCATGCTGTGCCACTAACCTGGAGTTGTAGGTATCCTTGATGAATATGGATACACCCCCTCCTCGGATCATTTTCAGAGTCAGTCAATGGCATTTGTGAAAGGATACAAATCAACATATGTAAAAAACAAAGCTGCAGTGAGTTAGTCCTTCTGCCTTTGCTCTGCTGTTTTTACAAAAACTGCTGTGAGAGTACAAAAAATAAGTGATTATTTTCAACTGTTTTTGCACTTCTGATTAACTAACTAAAACAATAGTTGCTTCATATCTGTTTAAACTGTGCAACTGTTTTAGGCTTAGAATTCAATCCTTACCTCTGTTCTGATCTTTTTCTCCTTTTTGTTTCTCTGTTCTGCTCATTTTACTTGTTGCTGTACTTGAAAAACACTAGCATAGAGCTGAATATCTGTTGCTGTTTGTGACCTTTGGAGCTTATAGTAAAATCTTTTGTCTAGAGAGGCCTAGCTGCTTCTTTGTGGGAGGGGAGATTGTGTCTGGTCTGATCTGGCTAGAGTTATTACTACAGGGCTGTGTTTTTTTTTTTGATTGGATAATTTGGCTGGTTCCTGTTTCTCTGCCTTAATTAGCCAGTGTTTAAACCAGTTTGTACTTGTTTGCTCAAAGTTACAGTGAGGTAGGCCTTCTGCCCTTGCTCTGCTGTTTTTACAAAAACCGCTGTGAGATTACAAAACATCAGTGTTTACTTTCAACTATTTCTGCACTTCTGATTAACTAACTAAACAATATTTTCTGCATATTTGTTTAAACTATGCAACTTTTTTTTAGGCTTAGTGAATTCAATCTGTATCTCTGTTCTGATCTTCTACCCCACCCATCCTCCTAAATGTTATGGTATTAAAGCTTGGTGGCTTTTGAGTTGTCCTCCTCTAGTATAAATTTGATACTGGACACTCCCCCCAGTCCCATTACATCAGCTCATTCTACTGAGTATAGTGTGATCAGTTGTGAAGGCCTACCACTTTAGTTTCTTAACCTTGAATTATCTTCTGTCTCCTTACGTTCTACTAAAAAAAATAAAAAATTGTGCCTTTTCCTACTTGTGCTTAGGAGTTCAACTGCATTTAGTTTGCCGCATTTGTTACTGCTTGTCGGTAGCCTTATTAAATTGATGACAGTATTCTAGTGAATTGCTACTTTATTTGAACTGCTTTTTACTGTTGTGAGTGTGACCTAAATGATCACATTTGCACTGTTTTAAAGCAATTTACTGACTAACTGCATTTCATTACTGTTTAACTGTATTTAATTATTTACTGCAATTCATTACTGTTTAACTGGATTTTACTGCACTTCATTACTGTTTAGCTGTATTTTTTCATACTGTGAGTTCTGTTTTTGTCTGTAAGTGGTTAATCTGTGCTTCTTTGTGAGTTTTACTGTGTTCTCAACCATCAAATTGAGTAGCGTAGTCTGGATACAGGTTTGCTGCATTAAGAGCTGCAGCTGCATGAGTTTTAACCCTTTTTGAGGTATTCCAGCTACAAATTTTCTCTTAGTAGCACTTGTGCAGTCACCTAGTAGTACTACCCTTAGACCTTCCACCCTTTCCCTCTTATCTCTCTCTGGCCTCTCGCCCTCATTTTCTGACAAATATGGATATACAGATTCCTATATTTCCTCCTGCCAGTCTGGTTGATATGGGCATCTTGAGACAGTGTAGCAAACACCATGCCTCAAACACCACCCACACCTACACAATACACAACCACATGTGTGGAGGTCCTCAACAAAAAGATACTCAAACAAAAGAGATCTCCGAGTCAAAAACATAAGTGAACTGCACTGCCCACCACACCACAAACCACACATAGTCCACAAACCTATGTCTCACAGCCACTAAGGCCTAAGCATAAACCCAACATATTAATCATAGGAGACTCCATTGTGAGACACATAGATGTGCCCCTCACCAGGCTAGATAAGGAGAAAGTCATGGTTAGTTGTTTGTCAGGTGCCAGAATCCATCATATCACCCATGCACTCAAGTTTCTCAACAGGTACTGTTATGACACTGTCATAGTCCACGTTGGCGTGAATGACTTGAGCTGTACCTCCATGGACTATGAGACATGATCAAGCTCACTGAATATGTGTCCCAGGCAGGTATGTTCCTAGCCTTAAGCAGCATTCTACCATCACCCAGAATGATGCCTCAATACAAACAGAGAATGACTGACTTTAACAAATGGCTTAGTTTCTGGTGTCATTCCAAGGGGATCCAGTACCTGACAGCCTGGGATGACATGATTGACAAACCACAATGCTTTGCCACAGATGGGAAACATCTGTCTCCCTTGGACTTCAGGCTTCTATCAAAGCCTCTTGTTTCTCCCATACTGTCTTTTTTAGGCAATGCCATGAGGTCAAAACTACCAACATGAAAATTTCATCAAAATGCAAATTAAAGGTCATGCTGATAAATGCTAGGAGTCTAAACATGAAACTGCATTCACTGCAAGCATTCTTAACCCTGGAAGATGCTGACACTTGTGCAGTCACAGAAACCTGGTTCAAAGCTGTGGAGAGCACCTTAGCCATACAAGGTTACTCATCCTATCATACATTCACACCCCAAACCATGGGCAGCAAATAAAAGGAGGTGGAGTTGCAATATATATAAAAGACATACACACCTCCAGGCTGGTCAAACAGTATGATGCACAGGAGACACTCCAGCTGCAGTTAACAACTGACAAGACCCCATTTTCAAATCATAGGTCACTACAGGCCCCCAATTTTGACTCAGGATGCCCACTCCACCTATCTGGACCTCTTTGAATCTATCAAGATTCAATCCTTTACCCTGATCCTGGACAACTTGAACTATCCAACCTTAGACTGGAAGAACTACTCAGGCCAAATCACAAATGCCCAGCCAGTCCTCGATTTGTTCAATGAAAATGCCTTGGACCAGCTGGTCGGTACCCCCACAACAGGTGAAAATATCTTGGACTTGGTGTTAACCAACATGAATAACCATTACAGCATCCCTACTGTGTTATCATCCCTGGTAAGATATGACCAAAAAGTGGTCACTTTCAAAGTCACCTTCTACCCCGACCATCCCTCCCCTCCAGCTAGAGTCAAACAAAACACTTCTCCAAAGTGGATTACATCCTCCTGAGGAAGGCATAAACAGCTTCACAGCCCCCTCACCCTTCACAGTTACTGGCACATATGTCCAGATCTACACCACAGTACTATACGAACATTTATATAGCTACATGAAATCAGAAATCTCTGACAGGATGAAATCCTCCTCCTCAAGGAAGAGTAAACCTGTCTGGTGGACATCTGCAATAAATAAACTCTCTAATAAAAGGAAAGAAATGCTGTTCATGATATATATATATATATATATATATATATATATATATATATATATATATATATATATATATATATATATATATATATATATATATATATATATATATATATATATATATATATATATATATATATATATATATATATATATGTATATAAATAAAAGATATACACACCTCCAGGCTGGTCAAGCAGTATGATGCACAGGAGACACTCCAGGTGCAGTTAACAATTGACAAGATCCCTATTCAAATCATAGCTAGCTATAGGCCCCCAATTCTGACTCAGGATGCCCACTCCACCTACCTGGACCTCTTCAAATCTATCAATATTCAACCCTTTACCTTGATCCTGGGTGACTTTAACTATTCAACCATAAACTGGAAGAATTACTCATGCCAAAACACAAATGCCCACATATTCCTTGACTTTTGTAAATGCAAATACCTTGGACCAGCTGGTCAACACCCCCACAACAGGTGAAAATATCTTGGACTTGGTATTAACCAACATGAATAATCACTGCAGCATCCCTACAGTGTCATCATCCCTGGTAAGGGACAAAGCAGTCACTTTCAAAGTCACCTTCTCCCCCCAACTAGGGTCAAACAAAGAAACTTCTTCAAAGATGATTACAACTTCCTGAGGGAAGGTATAAACAGCTTCACAGCCCTCTTGCCCTCCACAGGAACTGGCACACTTGTTCAAATCTACACCAAAGTACTATACGAGCATTTATATAGCTGCATGAAATCAGGAATACCTGACAGAATGAAATCCTTCTCCTCCTCAAGGAAGAGTAAACATGTCTGGTGGACATCTGCAATAAATAAACTCTATAATAAAAGGAAAAAAATTGCTGTTCAGGACCAAGAAGGAGAAGTACCTAATTGGAAGCACTCTCTCCTTAGCCTGAACAAGCAAATAAGAGCACTAGTAAAATCATCCAAACAAACTTCGAGTCCAAACTGGCCACATCTACTAAAGATATCCATAAGGCCTTCTTCACATATGTCCACAATTGCAAAGGAAGTAGCCAAATCTGCTCAAAACTGGTGGTCAAGGACACTACATACATAAGCACCATACATGTAGTCAACATGCTGGCAAACAGGTTCAGTGAAAACTTCACCTCCCTGCCCCCCCATCAGTAAATCAGGACATCACCAGCACCTTCCCCCTTCCATTATTTCTAGGGATCAAGTCATCACTGCCCTCTGAAATGCAAAAAATGCAGCCTCTTGGGACCTGATAACATCCCAGGCTGCATCCTACATGAACTCAGGCAGGAATTTGCAGCACCATTAGGCACCCTGTTCAGCCAAAGCCTAAATACTGGCTTCATCCCAACCAAGTGGAGGACAGCCACTGTCATCCCTTTGCACAAAGGTGGAGTGCCCACTGATCCAGGAAATTCTAGACCCATCAGCCTAACTAGCCTGATCTGCAAGGCCAAGGAGCAGATTATTATGGACCTCATTAACAAGGACATTGGCAACCTCCAATCTCTCGAGCCCTCACAGCTTAGTTTGGTCAAGGGGATATCATGCCTGTTAAATTTGGTAAACTTCTCTGAGACAGTCACCAGAGCCATGGACAAGGGGAAGACGATGCACAATGCCTACCTTGACCTGGCCAAAGCCTTTGATACTATTCCCCACTATGATATAATAGATAAATTCTCTCAACTAGGCATCAATCTGTAGAGTAACAGATGGGTAGCAAACCTGGGTCACTGACAGAACCCACCTCGTCAAAATAGGGGAAGCCACCCAAAGCAGTAGACCCGTAATAAGCGCTGTACCCAAGGGATCAGTCTTGGAGCCTCTGTTGTTTGGGATATAATTTTCTGAGGTGCAGGCCAAAACCAGTGGGCTATGGCTCACCAAGTTTGCAGATGACTACAAGCTGGGTGCTGTCATCAATTCCCCTAGCGATGTGGACATCCTCCAAGAGGGTCTCACCCAAACAGACGACTGATGCTAGAAACATGGCCTCAAACTGAATGCCAAAAAATGCATCATCATCCTCTTTTGAGAGAGTGACATCCCTCACAAATTATCACATTAGTAGCAAGGTCCTAAGCACACAATCAGTCATGAGGGACTTGGGCACCCAGATTGATGGCAAACTGAATTTTGATCACCTTACTGCCTCCATTGTATGGAAAGCTTTCTACATGGCCCACCACATTAGTAAGTGTTTCTCATACAGGTACAAGGTGGTTATAACATCCCTGTATTCTTCCCTTATTAGACCTATTATTGAGTACAGTGCCCCTTTCGGCATGTACCTCACCAAGCATATGCAGTAGCTGGAAAGACCACAGAAGCTCCCCACCAGGAGACTCTTGGTCCTCAAACATCTACCCTAAATAGATAGGCTAAAGGCCCTGTCCCTCTATTCAGTCTCATACAGATTCCTCAGAGGTGACATCTGTCTGGCATACAAAGCAATATTGGACCCCGCCTTGATGGGACTGCTGCATATCTACAAGTCAAGACCCACTCGAGTAAGCTACACATGTGACTTCATCTCAGTCTATGACATCAATAGGACTTGTTTGTGGGACAGATATGTGTCCCAGAGACTGCCCCTTTTGTGGAATAGACTCCCTTTCCATGTCAAGCAGACTACCTGGTTAACCCTTTTTAAGCACAACCTGGATAACTGCATGGAGAAGAGAAAATTCACCCCTCAAATTCCACCTGTGTCCCTGCTCGACAGTGGCATCGGGTGCTGACTTGTTGGAACATGGGAAACATTCTTGGCTAGATTTGTAAGGGCCTTAGGGCCAGTAGCCTAGTAACTTCCTATAATCCTATGATTAAACAAACAGTAATGTGAAAATACAAAGCTGAAGGTATAGACAGCATATCTTCTGCTAACAAATGGTAATGCAAGAGACATTTGAGAAAAATCTACATCATAATGGCAAATATTAATGCAGAGTATGTTGAAAAACATTAATATTAGAGAAAGCTGTTGAAGAGGGTTTGATGTATTAAATATGCCATGTAAGAAATATTAAAAATCAGAAACTCGAAAGCCCAATAGAACAAAACATTTTAGAATATCATAACGGAGATCCTGCAGGTTTGCAGGGCACTGTTTTAAAAAAGAATAGAAACATGTGAGGATGTTTTTTATGTTAAAAAAAAGCTTCCGTACAAAGAAACTCTTTTTATCTTAAAATATTGTACTCTAAGTCCTGTAGGGATTAATATATTCTGTAATTGGAAAGTTTTAATATAACGAATGACTGATTAATTAATTAATTGTTTGGATTATTGTTTATGCGATTTGTGCTGTCTGTTTTAGTACTGACTTTTTACTCCACTGAAGCCATTGTATGCCGAGGCGTTAGGGTTTATTAAAAATATTTTGTGGTCACTGGTTTGTCGTATGTGTTGCTTTTCAGTTCCTTGTGTTGTTTTTGAAATATGCCAAGTGCTCTGAGTGCATGCAAGTCTCTGCATCATTAGGCTGTTATCTCCACTTACTGGTTTTATTATTGATAATGTGTACACTTCAATGTAATCAGGTTTAACTAAGGTTTCCTTTGGGGTAGCATATTTACATTTTGCTTAGGTGAGGTGGTGGACATGTTGCTGTTTTCTGAATGTTAATTAAGATGCTGAGTTGGCTAAGTGTTTAGGGATGGATTATTCATGCATATATATGTGTATGCTTTTCTCCATGTGTGCATGTCTGTTGTCACCTAAAACTGTTCTGTCACTTGATCTACAAAAGTGATGGTCTAAAAAGCAATCAGATAACACGTTATGTAATACCAGCTTATATGATATAATACCATCTACAAGTATGTAACAAGGTTTGTCATTTTATAATAACTGGTGCTAGTTTTCTCACAGATTTCTAAATAATAATTTTCCGCAAGAAAAATAGACCTATATTTAGATTTATTTCAGGGGTTTCCACATATACTTCTGTCACTGTCAGAGAGTACCCCAGGATTCTGGGTCTCGTGGCATCCATTATTTTCATGATACCTCCTGCAAGACTCCTAATGAGAAAGACATAATGGTATCTGAAGTCCCTTTGGTCCTATCACCAACACCCACTGTCTTTTCATTTTCCAGTTCTGGGATTTCTGAAAAGAGAAATCACCTAGTGGAGACATCAAATGTCCCTGAATCCAGGGCTTCCCTTCTCTTCTGCTTGTGCAAACTAGCCAGTCACAACAGATATGTTGGACATTGCTTGGAGAACAGTGTCGGTGGGCTTCTACTATTTTTAAAAGGCTGTCTCATGCTATTACTTTGCTATACCCACCACAAGAAAGCAATTCTGGGCAGAATCAAAGCTCATTTGACCAGAGTCTTGGATTCATTAATGGTATTTCAGAAAGGGTTGGATTCTTTACATATTCTAAAAGCAGCAACTTAGTTCTCTGTGCACACTTTACAAAGCAATATAAACTAGATTCCTTCTCTAGGTCTGGTACAGGCTTTGTTAGAACCATTCTTCAGGGACTCATGATCCCTCATCTTTCCTCATCCCAGACATTCAAAGCTATAGTAAGCTACCCATATAGCTAATGCCACAACAAAAGTGATTCAGATGATTAACATAGTACAATTATGTAAGTAAACTTAATATATCAGTAGATATTCAAATGATCACTGTTACAGGAGCTGCTCCATCCCTCCATCCCCTTTATTTTTCTATGTCTTTTATGCTTCAGTGTGGTCCTTTATTTACTTTTCCTAGTATTGTCCTTGTCAGGAAATTAGCGTCCCTCTCTCTGTTACCATAAAAGCTCTGAAGGGCATGCCATCAGTCCAAACTGGGCATTTTAGTTAGCTCAACTTGAGCTTGACTAACAGTTTGGGCACATGGAAGGACCCTAAAGCTTTGGAAACTGGCTGGTAGTTATATCCTTAGCAGGATATAACAGATAGAGCTTGCTGGAGTGAGAGTTAAAAAATCTGTTCTTGGTAGTTTGTTATTGATTTACATTTCATGGATGATTGTTTTCAGCTTAGGTCTTAAACAGCTTTTTCAAATGTACAGTATATCTGTTAAACTGTAGGGAGGAAAACATTTTATAGATATAGATATATATATATATATATATATATATATATATATATATAGATAGATAGATAGTTAGATAAATGAATTTAAAAGTAAATTTTAGAATGGGATTTAGCTATACTCATAAAATTCAGAGTGTTATAAAAATTAATAATTTAATTATTTTACTTCAGATTTTGCACCCATGATAAGAGCCAAATCTCCATTTGTGAGGCTTCAATGAGAAATCCTGCTCTTCCTCACCTCAGTACTACAGTAATAGTTTAGGTCAGAAAAATTAATATTCTGTTCGAAAACAGTTTGGTTAGGCTCATTTTGCAGCCCTAAGACAGCTAATGTCAACTCTAAATGTCTGTACAGATGTGAAGACTATTTGAGCTTTTTTATTTTAGGTAATTCTTTCTTTGAGGTCATGCATGAAGTTTACTGTCTTCAGAGAGTATTGAAGCGTTAGGACTTTTCTGGTGGTGGTATCTGTTATCTTATTTTGTTATAAAAATGTCATTGAGCAGTTTACTTGAACACCGATCAATAATTATATGTTTTCATAAATGTCCAAATTGCACTGTGTGCCTCTCTTTTTTGGTGTCACTTTCAGAGTCAGATGTTCACTTTATCAGGTCTGGCAAATCAGTGGTCACAGTTTGTGAAATAAGTAGCTGCATTCTTTGTTTTTTCCCCTAAGTCTCTAATAATATTTTGCTAGAAAATTCCAGAGATTTTTTTTTTTTGTAACTTAGGAAAGCATCTTGTACAGATGCCATGACTATCTTCATCTTATCTATTAAAGACGTGTCAGACTAACAATGTCTAAAACGTAAAGCCATAGAGTGCATTATCTCAGGCTTCCTTAATCTGGGCATTGAAAATCTCATAACCTTGGACACTCATCAATTAGGCTTTGTCAAAGGAAGTTCCTACCTCTTTAACCCACTAATTTCCTTGAAAAAAGCAGAGGAGAGTTGGTATGCAGTGCATACAACAGAACTATACCTGGCCATGGCCTTTGACAATTCCCAATGCAGGCATCTTTGGCAACCTTGCGTATTTGAGGAGAATAACCTATATTGTACTTTGGATAGCTGACTGATTATCTAACAGAACCCAAGTGGTAAGAGCAAGTGCTACTTCTGAAAGCAAAAAAGTTACCAGTGGTGTACCACAGGGCTTGGTTTTGGGCCCTCTCCTAGTTGGTGTATGTTTTTCAGACCTTCAGGCAGCACTCCTAACCTATAGGTAACTAAGTTTGCAGATAACTGTAAATTGGGTGTTGTTATTCAATCTTCAGCTGACTTACAATTGTTCCAACATGGGTTAGACCATGTTAGCAAATGGTGCAAGAACAATGGTCTCAAATAAAATGTTACTGAATGTAGGCTAGCTCATTTTGGTAAACAAAACACTTTCACTTACTATATAGGAGTTGCCACCCCCCCCCCCCCCTCTATCAGACACTGTTGTAAGGGATCTGGGTATTCTTGTTCACATTTTCTTAATCACTGGACCATCATCTATCCAGAGTAGCCCATAAAGCCTTTTACCTGGCCCATCTAATTTCCAAAGGCATCTCCACTAGATCCAAAAACTCTGAATTCTCTTTTGTTCCTATCTTATCAAACCAATTACTAAACAGAATACACCTTTTGGCATGTATTTACCTAAACATATACAACTTGTGAGGCCTCAGACATTCAGAACTAAAAAGATCAGTAGCCTGAAAAATCTTAGTTATCATGAAAGACTGGCAGCCCTTTCTCTGTACTCAGCCTTTTACAAATTCCTCCATGGAGATCTCTATCTAGACTTTGATGCCATGAGAGGTCCAAACCTATTTGACCCCTGATTTCTTTGCAGAACTAATACTAACTGAAATGACCAGTTAAAGGGACTAAACCTTCATTAGCAGATAAATTAGATAGTTGCATGAGAAATTTACATCCTATCATATCCCTCTCTTCTGAAACGAACTTCCACTATATGTTAAACAGAGTAGCTCCCTTGCCACCTTCAAGGTAAACAGATAATTGGACTGTCTGCCTCAAATTCTCTCCTAGTCTTTCTTGTCTTACCATCCTTGAGGCTATTGGGAACTTTTGAATACATTTTTTTTGGCTAGGATTGAAATGGTCTGCAGTTTGATTGCCTAATACTTACCTATGAATGCCTAGTACTTACCTATGAACCTATAAACCTAAAACCAAGCTGAACATATCTGTTTGAATCTCATCTTTTATTGGAATCAGACACCTATATACAAAACTATTTTCATTATTTAAAAGTTAAAGTTCTTGAAATGATTAATACCTTTAGTTAACTAAGTATTTCTGTTGAATTTTTCATAGAATCATAAAAGTTACAAGGCTATATTACATTTAAAAGTATTCATCCTCAGATCTTGCCCCTCTTTGCAAGGAGGGCCAGGCCAGTCACAGCAGGAGGAATTTATGAGCACCCATCCAGTTTTCAATTTACTTTTTAAAGGTAGACAGTCTTACACTGCTTACCTTGGAGAGGAAATTTATCCCAGAACAGGGGCAGGCACAGCATGACAAATGTATCCCTCCTGTCTGTCTTATTTATTTATTGAAATAGATTTAGATCTCTAGCCCTAGTGTTAGCTGAACTATTTGATTTATTGAGGGTTAGGTGTTCTTGAATCTTTTATAGCTTTATAAGCAGGGCATGGACCAACCCTATGGAGTCTGTTTGAAACTAAATATAGGGATGAAACCTCCAGTCCTTCATTGTAGTTCAGATCTTTTAGGACCCTGATCTTTTTAGTTACAAACCTCTGGAGTTTTTCCAATTGTTTGATATGCTTAGCAAGGCATATCCCAAAAGGAAGCTGTACTGAATGATGGGCCTAATCAATTTGCAGTATAAGGAGTTAAGGACTTGTTTTTGACATGGAAAAATACCTTTCACTATGAGCTGCACAAGGTAAATGGATGTCCTAACCACCGTTGCAACATGATGGTCAAATGTAAAGGAATTGACCATCCAAGTGACCAAGTCTATCACAACCTTTTTATTTTGAAGTGCTGTGGTATCTATACTATAATCTGAAGCTTGGGGGTATTAACCACATGCTACAGTGTTGCACATTTTGGCATTAAGTTTGAGCCCATTTTTAGTGCACCAGCTATTAAGATGTATAATCTCCAGCCTGCGTGCAATATGTCAGCGGATGGACTTAATGATGATTCTGAGCTTGTAATCATCCAAGAACTTTGTTAACAAATGATCCTTTTTAGACAAGTGGAGATGGGAATAGTAGGTGGCTAACAAGTGAATCCCAGCACAGAATCCTGTGGTCGCCTTCATGTTCGCAGAGGTCACACCTCCAACTCTTACTGTCTGAGTCCCGTCTCTAAGCCACTTGGCTATCAAGCTAGCCACACACATGGTCAGTTTGGGGCTTCCTCAACTTGCTAATTATATTTGTATGTGGCATGACATTAAATGCAATGGCAAGATCAAGGCATGCTGTGTGGACAACTTTTCCACAGTTTGCAGCCTGAGTAACCCTCACAAAGAAGTTCTCTTGATTCTTTAGATAGGACCTGCCCTTGAAAAAAACAAACTCCTGAGGAGCAAGTCTCATAATATTTTTGATATCATACTTAATTCGGTCAGTTATGATACATTTCATGGCTTTGCATATACGACTTGTTAGAATGATGGTTCAGAATTTCCCAGGGTCTGTGGTGGGACAACCATTGTGGAGTGGAATCATAACAGCTCTGCTCCATTCCCATGAGACAAATCTAGTTGCTAGGCTCAGGTGGATGAGGTGGAAGATTGCTATGAATTAGGCAACTGGGTGTGTTGTCAGACCCCATGGATGAAGTATTCTTCATTTTGGAGAGTAGCTTCAGTATCTGCACTTTTGTTATAGTTGGTAGCTTGATTACATCATGGATAGGTGGGTTAAGAATAGATGTCTTTAAATGTGTTTGCCAATATGTTGGCAATGTTCACTGGACTGTAGTAGGTAGAACCATTAAGAATAAGCTCAGACCAATGTCTGGTGATATTTCTTATTTTACTAACATAACTAAAGAAAGATTTCTAGTTGTCTTTAGATTCTCTAGCTAGTCTGAGTTCATGGGGTGGCTTTGTTCTTATTTCCTCCTTCTTGCTTATGTACCTGTGTACTTGTCTAATGTTCTAAATGTGGGAGAGGGGGTGGTCATTTTTTCTGCTATATTGTTATAGAAGTTTTTTTCTGCTTGAGTACTGTTGTGCTGCTTTTAGACCTCCCTATTTGCTTTGATGTTGTTGAGGCTGCCAGTTTGTCCCTGTTCACTCCTCTTCTGGATTGTAGAATAATAGTATTTGAAGTCCTTGTATTCTGTTTTATTTGTTTATTTTGATGAGGACATAGCTAGTTGTCAGGGGGATACCTTGGGGACAGAATATATAGATTCTATGTTGGTTAAGACCAAGTCAGGTATATTATTTTCTCTAGTAGGTTTAAGACTAGGCCAAGTATTTTCTTTTTTATAATTCAAAAATGAGACAAGCATCTCAAAATGTGAAATATAAAGGTCCTACCAAACATCCTAATATTGGGTGATTTCAATTACCCAAACATTAATTGGGAGAACTACTCAAATACTAACTCCCTTACCCAACATTTCCTAGAATTTATAAACTCAAACACCCTGGATCAACTGGTCACCACTCCCACCAGAGGTGACAACATATTGGACCTGGTCATCACCAACATGGGTGACCGGTCAACCCCTTACTGATTAGATCTGACCATAAACAAATCACTTTGGATATCCACATTCCGCCCCCACCCCCGGACAAGGAAACCACCATGAAAAACTTTTCAAAAGCAAACTTCACGTTACTTTAGACCAAGGTGGAAAGTTTCAAAGCCCCCATGCTAAAGGATAACATTATCCAAGCTGCAAAATCCTTTACTAATGCATTCTATGGGCACCTACAAGAATGCATGGATTGTGCTATCTCAAGCAAAACCAAGACTCACTCCTCCAAGAAAAGGAAACCAGTCTGGTGGACTCCTGCCATAAACAATCTATACAATAGCAAGAGGAAACTAGTACAGAAAAGAGTAAAATCCCAAGAAGGGAAGACATCCCTGATCAGTATCAGCAAGAAACTACGATCCCTTCACAAAATCATTCAAGGCGAGTTTCGAAAGAAAAATTGCCAAGGACTCCAAAGGTAACCACAAGGCATTCTTTAGCTATGTCAAGAATCTAAGTGGCAATGCTCAGATCTGCTCGGAGTTAGTGCAGAATGGCACAAAATACACTGAAGTGACCGATATTGCCACCATCCTGGCAGACAGGTTCAGTGCAAACTTCATCACCCTCTCACCCCCAAAAAAGCCCATAACCATACCAGAAGAATGTAGATCTCCTGAAATCACAGACACTCAGGTTAAAATAGCCCATGCCAAAGCCAAAAACACAGCATCAATGGGACCGGACGGAGTCCCAGGCTGCGTCCTACATGAGCCCAAAGACAAACTAACCCTTCACCTAAACACACTGTTCAAACTCAGCCTCTCCACAGGTTACATACCCATAGAGTGGTGCACAGCAATGGCTATTCCACTCCACAAAGGTGGAGCCACAACAGACCCCGGAGACTATCACCCTATAAGCCTGACTAGCTTGGTCTATAAGGCTATGGAGCGCATCATCATGGAACTCATTAACAGAGACATTGAGATCCTTCAAACACTGGACCCTATCCAGTTCGGCATTGTTAAGGGCAGATCATGCCTCCTAAATCTGGTGGACTTCTTTGAGACAGTTACCAAGGCCATAGATGAGGGACATGTGGTACACACAGCTTACCTAGACCTCGCAAAGGCCTTTGACACCATTCCCCATTCTGGTATTATAGACAAGCTCACCAGCCAGAACATAAACCCCTATGTCACAAGATGGGTTGCCAACTGGCTCACGGATAGAACCCACATGGTAAGAGTTGCGGGAGCTAGGTCTGACTCTAAACTTGTTACAAGTGACATTTCCCTGGGCTCAGTCCTAGGAGCCCTCCTGTTTGGCATATGCTTCTCAGAGGTAGAGGCAAGCACAGGAGGACTATGGCTGACCAAGTTCACAGATGACTGCAAACTAGGGGCTATAATTGACTCTCCGGCTGACACAGACATCCTACAAAAGGGTCTCACTGAGACAGACACCTGGTGTCAAAATCATGGCCTCAAGCTAAATGCCAAAAAGTGCATAGTCATCCCCTTTGGAAAAAACAAAGTACCCACAAACTACCACATAGGTGGTAGTCCCCTAAATACAGAAGACGTAATAAGGGATCTGGGGACCCAAGTAGATAGTAAACTCTCCTTTGATAATCACATTGCCAAAGTGGTTAGAAAATCCTTCTATGTGGCACACCTTATCACAAAAGGGCTCGCATCCACATCAAAAGAGGTCATTGTGCCCCTCTACTCATCGCTCATCAGACCCATCATAGAGTACAACACCCCATTTGGGATGTATCTTACAAGGCACCTGCAACAGCAGGAAAGACCACAAAAGTACCTCACCAAGTGGATCACTGGCCTCAAACAGATGCCCTATGCAGCTCGACTGAAGAAACTCCAGCTGTACTAGATTGCATACTGCCTACTCAGAGGTGATCTCTGCCTGACATACAAGGCCATGTCCAACTCAGAACTGATCGATATGCTCCACCTAAAGAAAAGCTTATCCCCTCGAGCCACACGCTCTAGGCATCTAAACCTTACCACAACAATAAATAGGATGGGCTGGAGGGATAGATTCCTGTCACATTGACTTCCCATGCTTTGGAACAAGATTCCAATCTACATTAGGCAGAGCTCCTCACTAACACTCTTCAAGAGAAACCTTGTCGAATGGATGGGAAACAGAAAGTTTACCCCGGGGATCTCTTCAGTGGCTCTGCTGGACAGAGGCACAGGGAACTAAAGGGGGTGGCGAAAGCCAACGTATTATGGCTAGGCTTATAAATGCCTTCAGGCAGATAGCCTAGTACCTACCTATGAACCTATGAACCTATAAAGAATACTAAAAATAAGTAAAAAAATAACTACCAAACTGTTCTACTAACGTCTACTAATTTCAGAAGCAACTTAAAAATAAACTAAACACGTCTATTTACATTTCTTGCTTTGCTGGTTCCTAATCAGCACCACTTTGTAATTTGTATTACTGTTGAGCCAAGGTTCACTATATACATAAAGCAAAATCTGACATTTCAGTTCCTTAAACTCTAATTCACTCTGATTATCTCCATTGAACTCATCTGGAAAATGGTTAATAACACCAGAAAGGAATTTCTTACATTTTTTAAATAGTGGGTCCATTAAATAGAAGCCAGCAATAAAATAAAATGAGTGGTGGAGGACAGGCCAGTTTTTATCAATAATAAAGCCAGTAATATAAAAACTTACTTGGAAAAGGATTGCAAGGAACAATATAAGGAAGGAAACAGAGTTAAATACAAGTGCAGCAATTGTGTTCAATGGAGACACATTTCTGAAGGTCCATATTTTTTAATTTAAGAACGGATATAAAAACATTCAGTCCCTGGCTACTTCACATGCAGTGTTAGATATGTGGTATACCTTGCCAAGTGTTGCACCTGTAATGCTTTCTACATAGGAAAGACAAACAGGGAATTCGAAAGAAGAATTTATGAGCACAGATATGCCATAAAAATTAAGAGCAAGGATAATCCTTTAGTTAAGTATTCTATAGGGTGAAGTTCTTTCAACAAACTCCTTTTTAATGTTATTGCCCATGTTTCAGATAATTTCACTGGAAATAAAGAGAAGGGATTAAAGTTTAGGGAACTGAAATGGCAAATTTTGCTTTATGCATATAGTGAACCTGGCCTAATCAGATTCTGATTAGGTACCAACAAGGCGGTCCTGATTAAGAATCAGCAACTCAAGAAATGTAAATACACTTGTTTTTAGTTTATTTTTTAAGTTGTTTGTAAAAGTAGTAGCACAGTTTGTTAAATGCTGTTTTCTCTAGTAGGTTAGTTGCTTTAGCATAAGAAATTGGGTTGAGAAATAAAAATTGCCATTGCTCTGTATCTTAACTATGAAATGGGTTGGAATCTGTCTGGTCAAAGATATATATGTTGAACATCTCTTTTAAATTTGTGGGGGTGGTGCTAATATATCTCTACTATAAGTTTTATCACAGAAAGAGACAGATAATAAAATAATATGTTTTCATTTAGTGTATCCTTAAAATAAGCTGCTGTTTAGCAATGATTAACAGCACTAGCGCTGCAGTTACTGACCCGCCATTATGTTGCAGCATATATAAAATTAGCTGTATCACTCATTTTCATTCGAAATGTTATGACACTTCACTTGAGAAATTTGATGGCTATGAAAGACTCCGAATATTTCCATAATGTCAAAAATAAAAGCGTCACAAAATAATCAACTCGTGTTTTAATTTAGAAATGTCACATTCATCAGCAATGTTGAATAAAGGACATAACCATTATATACATTTTAACTGAAGTGCATGACTTACTGCAGAATGATTCTGTTCTCCACTTATCGATGGGGACGCCTGCTGATTGACATGCAGAAGCATAAGTTGCAATCGCATCACAGTATAATGATGAATGCCCCTTGTATTCACAGGCATCGAATACACAGTTATCAAAAAATGGAGTGGGATCATTAACAGCTAGGCAGTCACGGAAAGGTCCAGTTTTGCTTATGATTATTCCACAGAATTTGTCACCTTTGTATATTTGTCTCTCATCTTCACTACACACTGGGCATTGCCCGATGCATTCGTTTACACAGCCGGGTACATTTCCAACCTTCCAGGTTTCTCCAAATTTCACTGCATTTGGTGCTAGTTCGCCATCAGGCATCATGAAGTCATCATTCGGAGACTGATTGGAGTTCCCACACAGACCACAGACTGCATTGGAGTAAGTGCTTGGCAGACTGAGTGTTACAGCATTGCTCCAGTCAAATGTAACTTTGAGACCAAATAACGTCTCAACTACTGCAAGATTTCCACTTCTGTAAGCTTTTATCATAGTGCCAGCGAGGTAATAGGGTAATGCTGTACAAATTCCATTCACCTTGAGGAGATAAAATATAAATATTATTTATTTTGCACAGACTCATGCACATGTGGGTGAATGGAAAATAAAACAAAATGTTAAAAGATTTGACATTCTACTGAGTGATGCCACAATTACCGTGTTTAGTATGTGTCAGATGATTTATTACTCCAAGGGTGTCATTAACTATTCATGTTTTGTTGATGCCAATTAAGTAATTTTGTGTCTTGCTTCTTGACATGTGGTCTTGAGTTCTGTTTTGAAGTGTTCCAAGACCAAGACGAGTTCATATACAGTTCTTGGTTTATCTAACTACATGATTAACTAAAACTAAGTATCAAATAATCAAATAAATAAATAGAACAGTCTACAATGAGTGCAGTCTGGTTTCTCAGGAAATCAGATGAGAACAGTTGCAGATTGAAATAGCTGATATGCTCGATATGCAAATCAAACAATTAGTGTTTATACACATCTTTACATGATTGTCAATATAAAACAGCATCTCCTAAAAATAATTCCTTGCTACCCCCACTCAACCATTCCAAAAATACCTTCTATTTTCCCACATCACCCCTTCTATGAAAGAGAGTTCTAAAGCAACCACTGTATGGTGTGTGTCACTATTTTTGTTATTGGTGGTGACAGCAGTACTTAATCCCCTCTCTAGTTAAATATATGCTCTGTTTACCTGCTCTCCAGACCTTGTCCTTTTTTCATCCATGTTCTCTATCTGTGAAATATTTGCCCTGACATTTTCTCCCTTTTTCAAGGCTCTTTGTGAAGTGTTTTTCTTTTCCTTACAAAACATTAAGATTCCTTCTTTCATAATGTGCTGCTATTCACAAAAGGGTTCATAGGCTCATAGGTTGGTACAAGGCTAGCCGTAACAATTCTCTAGATATTTTGTCCCACAATATTTACTTCCCTGGACCCCTGTTTAGCAGGGCAACTGACATGATCACTGGGGTGAATTTCCTATCTCCCATCCAATCATCAAGGTTCCTTTTGAAGAGAGCCAAGGAGGCGCTCTGCTTGATATGTATGGGCAGTCTATTCCAGAGTATGGGGAGTCTCTGGGTCAGGAACCTATCTCTCCAGCATGTTTTGTTCATTGTAATGACAAGGTTTATATCCCTGGAGTGTGTGGCTCTGAGGGATTGGGATTTCTTTAAGTGGAGCATGTCCAACAGCTCATGGTTTGACATGGCCTTGTATGTTAAGCAGAGATTGACTCTGTGTAGACAAAATGCCACAGAGTATAGCTGGAGTTTTTTTAGATGGTCAGCATATGGCATCTGCTTTAGGCCTGTGATTCATTTAGTGAGATATTTCTGCGGCATTTCCAGCTGTTACCAAGTGGGGCGTTATACTGTATAATGGGTCTAATGAGGGATGAGTAAAGTGGGACAATGACCTCCTTTTTTCTGGATGAAAAGCCCTTAGTGATGAGGTGTGCCACATAGAAGGATTTCCTGACTGTTGTGGCGATGTGGTTAACGAAGGTGAGACCACTGTCCACCTGTGTTCCTAAGCCTCTCATCACACTTTTGGTGTTTAGTGTACTGCCACCTATGTGGTAATTCATGGGTACATGTTTTTTCCCAAAGCGGATAACTATAAATTTCTTGGCATTAAGCTTGAGCCCATGGCTCTGGCACCAAGCATCTGTTTCTGTAAGGCCCTTTTGTAGAATATCCACATCATTTGGGGATTCAATAATGGCTCTCAGTTTGCAGTCATCTGCAAACGTTGTTAGCCAGAATCCCTTAGTGTTGGCCTGTACTTCAGAGAAGTAGATGCCAAACAAGAGCGGTCTCAGCCCTGAGGTACTTCACTTGGCACTTGTCTGGAGCTGGATTTGGAGTCGGCTACTTTTGCAGTCGGGTTCTGTCAGTAAGTCAGTTGGCAACCCATCGAGTGATGTAGGGATTTATGTCCAGCATACTAAGTTTATTTATAATTCCAGAGTGAGGGATAGTTTTGAAGGCCTTAGTGAGGTCCAGATAGGCTGTGTGGACTGCCTTACCCTTGTCCACAGCTCTGGAGACTGATTCGAATATGTCAGTCAGTTTCAGGAGACAAGATCGACCCTTCATAAACCCAAACTGGGTGGGGTCCAGTATTTGAAGGTTGCCAATGTCTTTGTATCCATGATAATGAGTTCCATGCCCTTGCAGATCAGGCTCGTCAGACTGATGGGACGGTAGTTCCTGGGATCCAAGGTGGATCCCCCCTTGTGGAGTGGGATAACTGTAGCTGTGTGCCACTCAGTGGGCACGAAGCCTGAAGTGAGGTTATGATTAAACATGGCACTTAGGTGAGGTGCCAGTTCATTTTGTAGTTCATGTAGTACACAGCCTGGGATGTCATCTGGTCCCATGGATGCTGTATTCTTAGCTTTGGAGAGTGTGGTTTCTACCTGTGTGGCCATGATTACTGGAATTTGGCAATCTTTTCATATTGAGATGGGCCCTTTAGGGGGTGAGAGGGGGGTGGAGTTGGCACTAAATTGATCTGGCAGGATATTGGCAATATCCTTGGGATCAGTATATTTAATGCCATTCTGTTGTAGCTCAGAGCAGATCTGAGCATTGCCATTTAGATTCTTGACATAGCTATAGAATGCCTTGTGGTTATTTGGAATCTTTAGCAATTTTATTTTCATAACTAGCTTTAAAGGATTTTATGAGGGATCTCAGCTTCTTACTGAGACTGGTAAGGGAGTTTTTTTGCATCCTGAGATTTTCCTCTTTTCTGCAACAGTTTCTTCCTTCTGTTGTACAGTTTGTTTATGGCAGGGAACCACCAGATTGGCTTCCTTTTTTTGGAGGAGAGCATCTTGGTTCTATTTGGGATGGCACAATTCAAGCACGAGTGGATGTGCTCGTACAGTGCCTTAGTGTAGGATTCAGCAGTCAAACTTTCAAATCCTGTCTGCATGGATGCCATGAAGTTTGTCACTTCTGACTTGAGTAGCATGAAATTGGCTTTGTAGAAGTTTTTTACAGAGGTTTCCTTACTGGGGGGTGGGGATGGAATGTGAATGTCAAGGGTGATTTGCTTATGGCCTGACCTGACCAATGAGGGGTGACCACTGGTGTGGAGCATCTATCTTCCATGCTGGTAATGACCAGGTCTAGGATATTGGAGCCCCTGGTGGGAGAATGGATTAGTTGATCCAGGGCATTGGAATTTATGAATTCCAAGAACCATTGGGAAAAGATGTTGGTACCAAAATAGTTTTCCCAGTTAATGGCAGGGTAGTTGAAATCACTCAGTATTCGGGTATTTGGTTGTATCTTAATATTTTCCAGTATGTTTAGAAAGGTGTAATGAGAATCTTGGGGCATGGTGGGGATCTGTAGCAAGCTACAGTTTGGATTGCAGTCTTACCTAGTATTAGTTGCACCTGGAGAATTTCAGATGCATTGTGTTGTTCAACTAAACTGGAGGTGTGAATATCCTTGGTAAATATCGACACTCCTCCACCTTTAGTGTTTCGGTCCTGCTTTGGTGGCCAAAAAGTGTGGTAAGAGTTGTAGCCTGGTATTGCAGACATAGTCTCTCAAGCCTTGAACCAGGTCTCAGTTACTGCACATACATCAATGTTCTCCATTTTTAGGAGTGCCTTGAGAGAGTGCATTTTGAGGTTTAGATTTCTAGCATTGAGTAGCATTACCTTCAGATTTTGCATGCTTGTATCTGTTCCGGTGGTGGTTTTGTCCTTAGAACCTTGCCTAAAAAAGACACTATAGGGGTGGCAAGAACTTTAGCCAGTAACCTGAGTCCCAAGGGCGACAGGTGCAGACCATCTCTGGCAAAGCATCGTGGTCTGTTGATCAAGTCATCCCAGGCAAACAGATACTGGATCCCCTTTGAATGACACCAGAAGCTTAGCCAGTTGTTGAAGTCAATCATTTTGTCCTTATACTGTGGTATCATTCTGGGCGAAGGCAGGATGCTACTAAGGGCTAGGGTCATACCTGCCTGGGCCACATGATCCAAGAGCTCTTCCATGTCTCTTTTCATGTAGTCCAGGGAGGTACGCCTCAAGTCATTCACTCCAATATAACATTACAATTTACGAGCTGGAAACCACTCCTCTAGTATTAGATAGGTAGTAAAATGCTCACCACTCCCACTGGTAAGCAGTAGGACTTCCCTCTACCACAGCAAGGTCTGGGTAGCTCTGAACACAGAAAATAAAGTCCTAAGACAAACAAATCCTGGGATCTGGACTATACTGGCTAGGAAAGGTGGTAAACAAGCAAACAAGATAGTATGTTTTTGTTTTTTTGTTTGTTTTTTTTTTGGTTAAAACAGGCTAAAGAATGCAATAATACAGTAAATAAACACAGAAAAGGCTAACCCACTTGAGTGTGTGGTCCTAAACAGTAAATACAATTAAAACTCTACAAAATTAGCAATTTAAAACTTATTAAATGAAGCAAGGCAAGTGCACATTTGAAAAACAATTTAAGAGGCAGTAATACAGTAGAATAAGTAGCTAGTCTACATATACAGAGAAGTCTATATATACAGAAAAGCAGCTAAAACACATTTACACAGTTCAGATGCAATGTATATGTTAAATAGGGTTACAGGTATTCATTTGATAAACAACAAAAAGTGCACTGTAACACCAAGGCTGACGGTCCACAAAGTCTTCACAAGCAAACAGCCAGAGCTTCTCTCAAAAAATAAAAGTTTAATAACAGTTTAATCGCAAAAATAAACATAGGTAAGCACTTTCTCTGTAAATATCAAACCACTTGATCAGATGAAGTGGTTTGATATTTGTTTAAAAAGTGCTTACCTATGTTTATATTTGCTATTAAACTTTTTTTTTTGGGAGAAACTCTTGCATTTTGCTTGTGAAGAGTTTTGTGGGCCATCTGCAGTGGTGTTACAGAGCAGTTTTTCTTTTTATTGAATTATTTGTTTTGGACAGTTCTGCTTTACCTGCCAACTAGTTCTTGTTTTTATTTCAGGTATTCATTTTATCCTGCTGCTTCGGTTTCTCCTTCCACCTTCATCAGTGTCATGGCTTCAGTTCTCCTTAAACTCCTAGCTAACTTCTATTGCAGACTTTCATTTGTAGTCACCAGCATTTTGTCATATTACATTATTTACTTTGTAGCCTACTACAAGTGCGACTTACCACTGCCAGATCAAATATATGTTGTAATCCTTTTTGCATCTGATTTCAATATCATTTTTATAAACACAGCATTTAATATGGTTTTGCACTAGCCCTCTTCCATCTTTGCCTGAAAGGTTAGAACCTTAAGAATATATCCTCCAAATACATGAGCTAGGATTCTTTATTCTGATTCCCCTGGGTACATATTCTGTCGGAGGTATTACTCTGCATATTCTTTACTAAGCTATTAGAGCAATGGAAATTAATCTGCTACCACTAGACCAGTTTCCATTTTAGTATCTTCCAACCTCAAGTACAGCATCATCCCTAAAGAGTAAGATAAACAGATCTGTCAGGGCATTATTTTTTTCTGATAATAAATAGATCTGTTGGGATCTTATAGCTTATGGTCCTTCAGCACCTCCGCCCCTCAAGTTTAAGCTGCTCTCTTGTTTTTTTACCTGCCCTTCTCTTCACACTTGAGTTGGTTAGCATGATTATAATTCTCACTTTTCTTTTTTATGGAGAGCATTGATGTAAAACAGTTATCCTCCTTCTAACTGTCTATGTCAGCGGTCTTCCTAAGTTACTTCTCTAACCTCCTTCCCGTCTTCCTCTCATACCTTAGGAGACATTCTTTCCTAATTATTTTTTTGTTTTGCTTTTTTTTGCCTTCCACTCTTCCTTCATTAATCTCTATCTGTGCCTGGTCAACCAGCTTCTCCATGCCCTCCCACACTTATTTTCTAATCACTAGAGCTGGTTATGGTTTGTAGGTAATGGAGCTTGGCATATCTGAGCTTCTGTCCATGGAGGGCTTACTTTGGCCTACCCTGTTACTCCCCTCCTCCGCTCCATGGCAGCACGGTACATTCCCGGGGGTGTGCAATATGGGATCTGGGGTCTATTGCCCCACTTCTACTGCAGCTCTGCCAAGCCCTATTGCTCTCCACTGACCACACCTCCTCTGGTGATGTCCCTAGTCTCCACCAGGGATCTTTGTCTGTAGATGCCTATGTACCCCCTCCAATGGACACACCAATCCCTCCCTGATGCTCCATCAATTGCTCCAGACATTATTCAAATGTAGGTCACCTGGATTGTAGTTAGGGCTTTATCCCTCTATTCACTGGAGCAGTATTCCCTCCCTAATTAGTGCTGTAGATATTTTCTTCATTTTTACCATTGCCTTTTTAATGCAGAGGTTAAGCGTTAGATTACTGCTGTTGTAGTCTAAGCTATTTAGGCCTATCCCTGCCATCAGCTAGATTTTCAAAACTTAAGGGCACAATCCATGCACTCTAACTGTGATGAGCTTGAGATGAGCTCCTATTAAAATAAAGAGCACCAAAAACCTCAGAACTTTCTTGCTACCAAAGTGCTTTCCTTTGGTGGGATCCATGGATTATTGATCAGCTTGTAATACTCAAAGCTGGGAAGGTAAGTCCCCTGCTAAGAAAACCTTCCATAAATGTAATTTTCTGAGAAAAAGAATAGTTTTTCTTTTCTTTTTTTCTGTCAGATTTCTTCTGAGATATTTTGTGTAACTTTTGTTTTCTGTGAAAAAATGTAAAATACTTTTTTTTTTTAATTTCTTCATATAGGATGTTGCAGATTTAATGTGCTAGGGACAGAATATTGTGCTTAAGCAAATTTCTGATTTTTACTTACCTCAGAACCACTGTTTGCCTGTTTAAAAATTTACCAACCTTTTCAAGCTGCTCTGGCTGACCTTAGTGCTTCAATTACTGCTGAAGCAAAGGAGAAATTTCTGCTCTCCATGGTTCTTAATTTCTTTATCTGCAAGAAGAAGATGAAGATGAAGAAAGTAGTCAAGGAATATTTGAGTGTCAGGCTAGCTTCTTTTGTGCCTCAGCAGCTGATGGGTGACTCAGCTATGGCCAGCTTTGGTTCCTCAGACTACTCATCTTTTTCCCAGGTTGCTCTGGTTTAGCAACTACAAATACTAAAGATGGGGGGAGAGAAACATCCTCTGCAGCTGTAGGAATGCCCTCTACTGGCAACAGAAAGCCAGTCTTGCCAGTCTTGTAAAAGAGGGCTAGCAAAATACCACATTGCCAGGAAAGGGAGCCTGATATCTGGGTCAGTCCTTTTCCATGAATTCTGCCAGGAAAAGAAAATAAAGTAAATGTAAAAAATGTGACATATATCCTGTTTCTATTTCTATAGACAGGGAAGAACTATAGGGACTTGCTAGGGAGTTAATTTCTGATTTTTCTATTACCATTTCCTCTTAAGAAAAGAAAACAAGAAAGGTTTCCTCGCTTTCTAACGCCAAAATTCAGTCACAAGACCAGGAACAGAAATTACAGGGTGAATTTTGTACAACAGGATTTTCTTGTCAACCTGAAAAGTCTTATTCTGAGGAAAGTACTATACCAGAAATCTCTCTATAGGACTTTTATTTTGCTGAAACTATAACTGAAATGAAAGAGCTTTTTTTCAATGGGATCACAATTAAATTCCTATTGCTCACCATATCTGTTACGATCTGTTACAAATGGATATTCCTCAGTCTGCAACTGTTTCTCCTGTTTTATCAGGTTTAGAGAATGTTTTTCCTCACAGCTTCCAGTTTACCCGACAGTCAATCTTCGGCCCCAAGGAAGTCTGACAATTATACCTCAGGCTCAAAAATACTTGTTTTCTAATCCTGAATCAGACCCTGCACTAATTTTCTTATTCACAACTGTTGCTTCTTGACATGTTGCTAATCATGAGTGACCTTAACTACCCCACCTTAAACTGGGAATCATATATCATCCCAAAAATGCAGATCCAGAGATTTCAGGATTTTGTAAGAAAGTTTATTGAGCTGCCACTTTATCACTCAAATTTTAAACTGACAGGTAGATTGTTAAAGTTTTTATTTCTGTCTTCGGAGAACAAGAAAAAGTTTACTGTTGACCTTTCCTCTTTGGAGGCAAAAATGTCTTTGAATGCCTCTTTTGTATCTGCTTTTGATGTTATTACACATGCCTTAAATTGTTCTTATGGCATGGCTTATACTGTCAACAGGGCTGCTCTATCTATGCCAGTCATGAGAAAATTCTTGGTTGTGTTCTGAAAATCTTCCTGAAGATTTTAAAATGGAAATGTTATATTCTCCCCTGGAGAACAAAGTTCTGTCTGGCTTTTTTTACAACTGAAATGCTTAAGAGATTTGATGATATGGGCAAGTTAATTCAAGGAGTAACCAATATTTTCCAGTCTTCCTATTTTAAGGCAAATAAAAATTTTCTTTTCTCTTAGGCTCCCTTTTTCAAAAATCATTTTAAGCAGCAACATGCCAGTAAACAGGATTATAAAATGCAATGGCAAGAACGTTCAAAAAACAAAAGTAAAAGGTCTTATAAAACGAAGTGCAGTCCATTAATTCATAATGACTATTTGCCTTTTCAGGCTGACTTCTTTGTATCCCTTCCTGAGACTTCACCTTCCCTTGTGACACTACATTGTTTCAGAGTGTTGAATTCTAACATTCATTAAATAGGGGTACAATTTTTTAAACCACATATATTCCATTTTCGCTTAAGAAATTGGCATACATAAATAGAAAAGGAAACAAACCATGTTTACCCCTTTTTCCCCCATTTACATGCATTATACATACTCATGTTTTTTCTTCATAAACAACTGACATTCAGTACAAATCCTCTGTCCCATCTCAAAAAAAATAATCTTGTTAGTTATAGCCATTTGCTCCAATATTTCTGACAAGAGTACTCTGTAAGGAATTGTTAAAATCTACCATCTTATTACTATCCCAAAAACATGTCCCTAGTCTCCTCTCTCTTCCCCTTCACACTTCCAACATTTGCTGTCTACTAGAAGAATCTTTAAAGTCTGCTAGGAATATAAAAATTCTTATGCAAATACTTCCAAGTCTTCTATTTCTTCTTTCAGCTGCTCCCGTTAGAGGTCGCCACAGCAGATCAACAGTTTCCATTTCTTCCTGTCCTCTGCATCTTACCTCTGTCACACCAAACACCTGCATGTCCTCTCTCACCACATCCCTAAACCTTATCTTAGGCCTTCCTCTTTTCCTGTTACCTGGCAGCTTCACCCTTAGCATCTCTTTCCCAATATACTCTGCATCCCTCCTCAGCACATGTCCAAACCAATGTAATCTTGCCTCTCTGGCTTTGTCTCCAAACCGTCCAACCTGGGCTGACCCTCTAATATACTTATTCCTAATCCTGTCCAAACTCATCACACCCAGTGCAAATCTTAACATCTTCAGCTCTGCCATGTCAAGCTCTGACTCCTGCCATTTTGTCAATGCCACTGTCTCCAAACCATATAACATAGCTGGTCTCACTACCCTCTTGTAGACCTTCCCTTTCACTCTTACTGGTACTCATCTGTCACAAATCACTCCTGACACTCTTCTCCACCCACTCCATCCTGCCTGTACTCTCTTTTTCACCTCTCTTACACACTCACCATTACTCTGAACTGTTGATCCCAGGTATTTAAACTCATCCACCTTCACCACCTCTACTCCCTGAATCCTCACCATTCCTCTATCCTCCCTCTCATTCACACACATATAATCTGTCTTAGTCCTGCTGACCTTCATTCCTCTTCTCTCTAGAGCATATCTCCACCTCTCCCGGGTCTCCTCCACCTGTTCCCTACTTTCACTACAGATCACAATGTCATCTGCAAACATCATAGTCCACGGAGACTCCTGTCTGATCTCGTCTGTCAACCTGTCCATCACCATTGCAAATAAGAAAGGGCTCAGAGCTCATCCTTGATGTAATCCCATCTCCACCTTAAACGCATCCTTCACTCCCACTGCAGACCTCAATACTGTCACACTACCCTCGTACATATCCTGTACCACTCTTACATACTTCTCTGACACTCACGACTTCCTCATACAATACTACAACTCCTCTCTAGGTACCCTGTCATATGCTTTCTCTAAATCCACAAAGACACAATGCAACTCCTTCTGACCTTCTCTGTAGTTCTCCATCAACACTCTCAGAGCAAACATTGCATCTGTAGTGCTCCTTCCTGTCATAAAACCATACTGCTGATCACTAGCCATCATCTCCCTTCTTAACCTAGCTTCCACTGCTCTTTCCCATAACTTCATGCTGTGACTGATTAATTTAATCCCTCTGTAGTTACTACAGCTCTGCACATCACCCTTGTTCTTAAAAGTCGTTACCAAAACACTTTTTCTCCATTCCTCAGGCATCCTCTCACTTTCCAAGATTTCATTAAACAATCTAGTTAAAAACTCTACTGCCATTTCACCTAAACACCTCCATGCTTCCTCAGGTATGTCATCTGGACCAACAGACTTTCCGTTCTTCATCCTCTTCATAGCTATACTTACTTCCTCCTTGCTAATCCACTGCACTTCCTGATTCACTATCCCTACATCATCCAACCTTTTCTCCCTCTCATTCTCTTCATTCATCAGCGCCTCAAAGTACTCTTTTCATCTGCTCAACACACTCTCCTCGATTGTGAGTATGTTTCCCTCATTATCCTTTATCACCCTTACCTGCTGCACATCTTTACTAGCTTGGTCCCTCCGTCTAGGCAATTGGTACAGGTCCTTTTCTCCCTCCTTAGTGTCCAACCTTTCATACAACTCTTCATACGCCTTATCCTTAGCCTTCACCACCTCTCTCTTTGCCATGCACCTCATCTCCTTATGCTCTTTCTACTTTCTTCATCTCTCTGACAGTCCCACTTCTTCTTTGCCAACCACTTTCTCTGTATACTCTCCTGCACGTCTTCATTCCACCACCAGGTCTCCTTGTCCTCCTTCCTCTTTCCAGATGTCACACCAAGCACTTTTCTAGCCATCTCTCTTACTAGCTCTGCTGTAGTTACCCAGCTATTCGGTAACTTTTCACTGCCACCCAGTGTGTGCCTTAACTCTTCCCTGAACATCACCTCACTATTAACCTTTTTCAATTTCCACCATTTGATCCTTGGTGCTGCCCTCACACTCATCCTTCTCTTCTTGATCACCAATGTCATCCTACAAACCACCATCCTATGCTGCCTAACTACACTTTCCCCTGCCACCACTTTACATTCTCCAATCTCCTTCAGACTGGCCCTTCTACATAAGATATAATCCACCTGTGTGCATCTTCCTCCACTCTTGTATGTCACCCTATGCTCCTCCCTCTTGTTAAAATACATATTCATCACAGCCATGTCCATGCTTTTCGCAAAATCCACTACCATCTGACCTTCTGCATTCCTTTGCTTAACACCATACCTACTGATCACTTCCTCATCCCCTCTGTTCCCTTCACCAACATGCCCATTGAAATATGCTCCAATCACAGGTCTCTCACCCTTGGGTACAGTCATCACCACTTCATCCAACTCACTCCAAAATTTTTCTTTCTCATCCATCGCACACCCAACTTGTGGAGCATATGCACTAACAACATTCATCATTACACCATCAATTTCCAGCTTCATAAACATCACTTTATCCGATACTCTTTTCACCTCCAAAACATTCTTAGTATTCTGTTCCTTCAGGATAATGCCTACTCCATTTCTCCTCTCATCCACACCATGATAAAACAATTTGAAACTGCCTCCGATACACCTAGCCTTGCTCCTCTTCCATCTGGTCTCTTGCAAACACAATATACCAACCTTCCTTCAGTCCATCATATCAGCTAGCTCTCTCCCTATACCAGTCATACTGCCAGCATTCAAAGATCTGACCCTCACTATCACAGTCCTAGCCTTTACCTGCCTTCGGGCATGCCTTCCCCCTCTTCTCCTCCTTCGGCCAACAGTAGCCCAATTTCCACCATCACCCTGTTGGTCAACATTACTAGTGGCGGTCGTTGTTAACCTGGGCCTCGACCGATCTGGTATGTATATCTGTACTGTTGTCTGCATGTATGATTTGGTAAAATTTTATGACGGATGCCCTTCCTGACGCAACCCTCCCCATTTATCCGGGCCTGGGACCGGCACAAAGAAATGCACTGGTTTGTGCGTTCCCAATGGCTTGGGAAGTGCAAACACTTCCAAGTAAAAATCCTAAACCTTCTGGGCTTTGTTACATACTTGGGAGCCATACATAAGTAACTCAGAATGAAACTTCATCAGAATAGGTATCTATTCAGTTAACTTTGACTCCTCAGGCTTCAGACATTTCATCAGAGCAAAACATTGTAACAGACAAGCTAAGCAGGACCAGGACAGCCTGTTGTGAATGGAAACTTCACCTTGAGGTCCTCCAAGAACTGATAGAACTGTGAATTACACCTCTGTTTGCCTCTATTCATAGCAGACAACTAAAAAAGTTATGCTGCAGGATTTCATGCAAGCAGGCCTGAAAAAGATGCCTTCTAATTCCCAAGATCAGAAATGTTCATCTATGCTTTTCCAGCCTTTCCACTGATATCCATTGTTCTTCTAAAGATCCAGAAGGACTTCCAAAAGATCGTGGTGCTGACCCTCTTTTCAACCAGCCAACAGTGGTTTTCCCTTATTTCATAACTGGCCAAGTGGAAATGCCACAGGCTTCCATGCTTATTGGATTTAATCATATAAGATAGAGGTGGTTTTATACATCCTGACCTTTTACGCAAGATTTTTTTTTCTGGGGACATTCAGCTGGTAGTGAAGGAGGCTAAAAAAGTTTCTACTAGGGAGTCACATATGTCTATGTGGAAAATATTTTACAGTTGGTGTCATTTCAAGGATCAGGACCCTCTTAAAGACTGGTTATTGATCAGTTGTGAGAGTTACTGTCCTTTGGCCCTTCTTCAAGGTTGTTTCATGGCCATTTCTGCTTGTATGTCCTTGGATCTCCCTTTCTAACTTTTCTTAAGGCAAGCAGTTTTTGAAACGAGTTTTACATATCCATCTATCTAAGAAATAGGTGTCTCTTCCTTGGGTTCTTAACTTTGTACTTGAACAAGCTTATTCCTTTTTGATATGAAACAGCTTTTGTTGAACTGAGGTTCTTAACATGGAAAACTGTTTTACTCATTACTCTGACTTCAGCAAAGCAGTTACTGAGTTACAAGTACTTGTGATAAGTAAGATCTACCTCATTTTCCACAGGACAGTTTTTCTTTGAGAACTAATCCCTCTTATATGCCCAAAGTGGCCTCAGAGTTTACATTGAGACAGTCCATTAATCTTCCTTTCTTTTTTCTGATGCCAAGAACAATAGGGAAAATGCCATACTTTGGAAGTCATCAGGAATTTCATACCTAAACAAAACTCAGTCTTTCAGGAAAGCTGACTAGCTATTTGTCTCCTATGAAGAAAATGATAACCAGTGTTACAGCAGCATTTTTCTATATGGTTGTCTCATTCTGTTTCTTTCTCTTATTCTCACTATAATAAATCACTTCTGGAGAGGGTTAGGGTGCATTCCACAAGAGCTTCGGCTTCTTCGGTGGCTTTCTGTAAAGGAGTAGACTCTAGATGTATTCTTAAGGAAGCAATTTGGTCCTCTGTCCATACTTTTGCTAAACACTACAAACTGAATTCCTTGTCCAGGTCCTGAACAGGTTTTATTTGGACCATTCTCCAGTATTCACCTTCTCCCTTGTTAGCTTTAAAGCTATGGTAATATATCCATATAGCTTATGCCACTGTAGCTTACCATAACAGTGTGTGTGTTCTAATAGAACACTGTTGCAGTAGCCATCCTCTCCCTCCAACCCCCTTGTTTTGTATTTTTTGCACTGCCAGGGTGTGGAGGTATATATCTCTTTGAGTATAGTTGTACCTGTGTATCATTTTCTAGCATCTATTCCTTTTGTGTCTGTTTCCCCCCTTCCTTGAACCAGGAAATCTCAGATGTTTTTGGCATTCTCTGTTTTTTATAGGAAACCCTCTTTGCTCTGCTAGTCTTCTTCCCCAGATTCTATCATATTAATAATATTTTCCAGAACTATTTTTACGGCCAGTGTGGAGGACATCAATTTGTGACCACCACTTTTTCTACATGTTTTACCTGTGATCTGCTGTCCTCATCCTCCAATCAGATTGAGTATTCTCTCACTCTTGTTTCCACATTACATTTTGCATAAATACTCTAGCGCCAGACAACTTTATATACCCAGTGTAGATGAGAGAATATTCCAGTCCACATTTGGCGCAACTGATGTCTCCAATCAGAGCCACACTCCCTTTGTCAGATGTAGGTGTTTCATTATAGCCACTCACTTTCTCCATGGTTCTTTAATCATATTACTGACTGCTTTCTCATCCTTCATATTTTCTTTGGGTGGCCCACAGAAGATGTCTCAGTATCAACTTACCACCTTCTATATAGCTTTATTGTTTGGAAGGCTGCAAATCACCTCTTATACTCTTACCTTCACCTTCATTGTGTCCTGTTTCTCTTTCTCTACATTTCCTTCACCATGTCTCCCAATCTTTTATCATCTCTCTTTCCATCATCTCTCATGTAGAACTTCCTTCATTACTAACCCTTTTTTTTTCAGACACTGTGTAAACCAGGAACACAACTGTGTAAACCAGGAAAACAAGATCCAGTTCCCTTCTATCATTGTTCAACAATGTCTTTTATTTTGACTGTCAGCTTGGATTGGTGACACAAAACCAATGCCACATAAAAGGAAAGCAGTTAGAAAGAAAAGACTACTAAAAGCCAGTAAGAGCAAAATAGAAAGAGATTTAACATACAACCCTATCAAAAACCAAAACAAAGTAGACTTGAACATAAACCTGATATACAAAAGTACAACAGAAACATACTCTGTGCACTCTTTTACTTAACATGTGCACATTATATTTTCAGAAATGCTATGGGATGTCATTAATTCTATGAACTGGCTATTTGCTTTGTTCATTCCACATAGGGACAGCTCTTCACACTTTCTTAATTTTTATGTCATCATTGTTCATGACTTTGAATTACTGCAAAAGCATTCATTGAAAGTCAGTTCAGATTTGAAATATGCTCCCTGTTGGCTTCAGTCCTAGTTAGTAACACTTCCTTCTCTGCTATCTTACTTCCCTGGCTTCAGTCCATTTGAGCATCACTTCATTATGTTTCTTCTCTGCCCACTTTCTTTTCGCATGTCTATTTACAGGCCTCTTTCCTCCAGATGACATACTGGTCTCCTGGTCTGTGTTTCCTTTCTTTTATTATATGTTTTTTTCTTGTGATCCATTCTATTTTCTTCTTCCATCTTCTCCTCCTCATCTGCAAAGTGACTCCAGGTGGTGACAGGAAGTCATACTTGAAACATGGACCCTGAGATGTGAGAAGGCATGTTACCACTGCACTTCTCTACAGCCTGCATTTTTTTTACTTACCTACTCTTTCCCAATAGCTCCTTTCATATTATCTGTGATGTAGCCCTTCATTGGAAGGGTCCATCCACTTTGCAGATGGGGAAAACTGTGTCAGCTCCACTGAAGTAATGGGAGAGAGAACTTTAATCATTCAAAGTCTGCAGGGGTCAGCAGCCATCATGCTCTGGTGGCTGATCAGAGTCCCTTACCAGGAGAAAACAATATGCTCAACCACCTATTTAGAGTGCATCAGATACCTTGATAAACCTCATTCATTTCCTAACAATGACCAGACTGCCCATGCATGGATCTGTGACTTCCACTAACTCTGCCAGAGCTGATGATAAACTCATGTTTCTTCCTGCTATAGGAGACCTGACAAACAGTTACTTCATCCCACCCCCAGTAAACCTTTTCTGTGTCCTGTGTTTATTCGGGAATATGGGTCGCTCTCAGTATGCACAGATGTTCTTCTTTTATAGCAACAGGAGAGCTGAACTGTGCTTCCTCAAACCTAACAAAAGATTGAATAAGTTAAATACGTTTACAGGGCAGAGTGACTCCCAATTATATCTTTGTCAGTTTGATACCCTCTTTGAATGATACCATAGAAAGTTAATATCAACGCAAAGATGCGTAAATGTGTAAAATAAGTCTTCCTGCAGTTTGATGTTAAAATAATGAAGTCCTGTCGCTCTACTCAGTCTCATACAGACTGCTCAGAGGTGACCCTGTGTCTGGCATACAAAGCCATCTCATACCCAGCCTTAATGGAGCTGCTGTATATCCGTAAGTCAAACTCGACTCGCACAACCCACACACAAGGCCTCAACCTGGTCTGTGACATTAATAAAACTTGTTGGTGCGATAGATTTGTGTCCCAAAGACTCCCCATGTATGGAATAGACTCCCTGTCCATGTCAAGCAGAGTACCTCTCTAGCCCTCTTTAAGAGGAACCTGGACAACTGGATGGGAAACAGAAAATACATCCCTGAGATCTCACCTTTGTCCCTGCTAAATAGGGGAAATAGGTGCTGACTTTGTAGGAACATGGACAAAATTATTGGCTAGGTTTATAGGGCCTCCTGGCCAATAGCCTAGTATCATCCCATGAACAGAGTCCATCATTTTTAAGAGTGCAACATTACAGAATGAGCTGCTTTATCAAAGGGCCACCTTTTACTTTGTGTCTAAAGTCATGGTAGCATATCCTTTCCTCTGAGCTGAAGAGCATTCAAGCTCAGTTTTAATTAGGAAGAGTTTGCTTTGCTGTGCACCTGACAAACAGCATGTTTTTTGTCTGCATATGAAAACTGGAGCTTTAAGGAAGTTTGTTCATCAAAATCAAATCAGAAGAGTCACATTCAACAAACTATTCTATACTGACATCCAAAGAATATGTTGACACTTGTTCTTTCAGGTTTACCTTGCTGCAAAAAATGTGTTAGGGACTTCAAAGTCTGACATTTATTTATAATGGCAAATAAAACTAGAGAATTTAACAGTGTACTGTAAACACATTGCTTGACCCAGTGAAGTAAAAGTGGACATGTAGCAATATACAGATTAAATCTTATTATGTTTATTGATAAAGTTCTCCTTGTATCTCTACTGGTTATATGAGTACATAATATGTTGGCTTGTTCATAGTCTTCCATTTAGTTATTTCTAAAATAATCAAGTGACTGCACTGATACAACTCATACCTTTCAACTATTCCTGGTTTTGTTGAATGTCCCCAATTTTATATCATATTTTACCCCTATCCCTCATAAAAATGTTAATTTTCTGGTAAATTGTTTAGGATTGTAGTCACTCATTAATGCCAAGTATTACAGTTTCACACTTTTTATTCTTTTGAAAAAGCACGTTAATGTAAAACGTTTTGTTCTGTTAACTTTTTAATTAGAGTAATATTCAACAACTATTCCTGAATTTGGGCTTTTGTCTCCCAGTTATTGTTTACTTACTTCAGAATTGTTGACTGAAGAAGTTGAAGGGTGTCCCAGCTTATTCCTTTTAGTCACATTCTGAGGTGCTATTTTCAGTAAGTGAAAAAAGTACAGCCTGAACCAAATGGAACATTGGAGTCCTTGTCCTTTGATACAAGCAATCTGCAAAGTGTGTGTGTGTGTGTGTGTGTGTGTGTGTGTGTGTGTGTGTGTGTGTGTGTGTGTGTGTGCGTGTGTGCGTGTGTGTGCGTGTGTGTGTGTGTGCGTGTGTGTGTGTGTGTGTGTGTGTGTGTGTGTGATAATATTCTCTTAATGATCTTATGGTTTCTGTTAATTTGCATAAACACTGTTGGATTTGCTGAGGTACGGCCTTCCTTATCTTGCTGTAGCCCTCTGAGTGACACTTTTTAATTATTTAAATTAGTTAATTACAGTGGAGCACTGGACACAGATGACCACTTTCAGTCTCAGCCCAATCCCATTCCTCTCTTTGATTCTTTATCATGGGCCATGGTTCTTGAGTCAAATTTCTTCAGTATTTTCACATGAAGAACTAATAGAATATTATTGCCCAGTAAGCCCTTTGTTACCATGGGATCATAGGATCATAGGAGGTTACTAGGCTATTGACCCAAAGGTCATTTCAAGCCTAGCCGTTTCATCTGAATTAATATCATAGGTACTCTAGTCAGTACCCAAGATTGTATTTAGTAATGACTGCCCATGTCCAGAAGGTTGTGGGCACTATCCCTGGTAAGAATTTACAGTGCCTCATCAACTCATCCAGGTTCCTTTTGAACAGTGTCATAGAGGTCTTCTGCTTTACATGAATTGTCAGCCTATTCCAAAGAAACAGCAGTCACTGGGAGGTACATCTGTTTTTCCGGCACGTCCTATTCAAGTCACAGGCCATATTTATGTCCCTGCAATGGGCAGCTCTAGTCCTGTTAGATTTACTGATGTGCAGCAAATTCATTAGGTGTGAGTCAGAGATTGCTCTGTAAGCTAGGCATAAGTTTCTCCTAAGAAGTCTATACAATACCGACTATAGTGACAGAGACTTTAGCAGTCTGTGAAAGGTATGTGCTGCAGTCCCTTGATCTTCTTATTTAAAAACCTCTGAGGTCTCTCCAATTGCAGAGGGTGCTTTGTACGGTACATGCCACAAGGGGTATTATACTCAATTATGGTCCTGAATAGTGATGAGTATAGGGGTTTATAAACTCCTTTGTTCTAGAGGCGATGTCTTTGCTAATCAAGTGTGCTACGTAGAAAGCCTTCCTTACTACCGTTGACACATTGTGGTCAAAGTTAAGGTTGTATTCTACTTGTGATCCCAGATATCTTAACACTTCATAGGTACACAGGGTATTGTTGTTAATTTGATAGTATGAAGGGGCATTGCTTTTACTGAAAGGAATGATGATGCATTTATTTGCATTCAGTTTGAGACCATGACTGAGACACCAGTCAATGGTCTGCATAAGACCCTCCTGAAGTATACTGACATCATTTGCAGATTCTGTAATTGCACCCAGTTTGCAGTCATCCACAAACTTGGTCAGCCACAGCCCCTTAGTTTTGGCCTGAACGTCTGAGAAGTATATACCAAACAGTAGTGGGCAGAA
This sequence comes from Protopterus annectens, assembly GCF_019279795.1. Taxonomy (NCBI): domain Eukaryota; kingdom Metazoa; phylum Chordata; order Ceratodontiformes; family Protopteridae; genus Protopterus; species Protopterus annectens. Next base: position 932,158,377 of record NC_056741.1, on the reverse strand, counting down.
CACTGACCTTTGAGGTACCCCACTGGTGACAGGTCTGCTGGTTGATGTGGATGTACTTACTTTGACAGCATGTGACCAGTTTTTGACCCAGTTGGCAACAAAAGGGTTTACATTCAGTCTGCTAAGTCTATCAGTAATGCCTGAGTGTGGGATTGTGTCAAAGGCCTTTGCCAAGTCGAGGTATGCTGTCTGCACATATTTACCCTCATCAATGGCCCTGGTCATGTTTTTGAAGAAATCCACCAGATTTAACAGCCAGGATCTGCCTGTGATGAAACCAAATTGGGCCAGATCCATGGTTTGGAGGTCGCCTATATCTTTATTTATGAGGTCCATAATAATATGTTCCATAGCTTTACAGATGAGGATGGTCAAACTTATGGGTTTATAATTCACTGGGTCTGTTACTAAGCCACCTTTGAGGAGAGTAATAATTGTTGCTCTTCTCCATTCCACAGGAACAAAGCCAGTAGTTAGGTTGTGATTCAATAGAGCACTTAATGGTGATGCTAGTTCATGCTTTAGTTTGTTTAGAAGACAGCCTGAGATGCCATCTGTTCCCATAGAGGCTGTATTTTTGCCTTAGATAAGGCTTTAATGATCTACTCTTTGGATACATAGGGTAGAGTGAAAGTTGGGGGCAAGGTTTCTGATAAGTTTGGAGGGGATAAGGGAGTGACATTTTCACCATATCTGTCCACTAGCAAGTTTGCTATCTCTGTGGAATGAGTGTGTGTGATACCCTTAGTCACTAGTTCACCACATGCTTGGGTCCTACCTTTTAGGCCGCATACTTAGCTATAATGTCCTTATGATTATCCTTGGCTGTGATTGCTAAGTTTTTTCTCAAAGTTACTCTTGGAGGATTTGACATGCTTTCTTATTTGTTTGTAAAGTTTGTTGATGCTGGATGTCCACCAGGGTGGCTTATTTTACTTTGGGCTCTGGCTTTGATTCTTTCTGGAAAAGCTTAGTCTATACACTTATACAAGTTAGTTAGTGTGGTCACCATTCCCAAGTGGGAGTGGGGCTTTGAATGCATTAATTCCTTCCCCTAGGAGGATATAGTTTACTTTGGTGAAGTTTTTTAGTCTGACTTCGCTCTTTGTGAGTTCTGTTGCCAGTTTGAAGGCGACTGATTTGTGGTCAGAGTTAACTAATGAGGGTCTGACAGTTGCGGAGGTGCATCTGTTTGTCATGTTAGCAAGGACCAGATCTAGTATGTTTGCTCCTCTTGCTGACGTTGGAGCAAGTTGTTCCAGGGCATTTGAGTTAACAAAGTTAAATAAGGTTTGCACTAGTGAGTTAGGACTAAAGTAGGTTTCCCAGTTGATGGTGGGATAATTTAAATCCCCTATGACCAGTGGGTTTGGCAATATTTGGATTGACTCCAGTTAAGTCAAATAGGCCTCATGTGTATCATGATGCATGGAAGGGGATCTGTAACTAGTTATGACTTGAATGGGGGTATTCTTTTTTTTTTCCCACAGTAATCTGAACCTGAAGTAACTCCATGGACTTGACCAGTCTAATTAGCCAGGAGGTGAATTTATCTCTAATATAGATAGAAACACTGCCTATTACAAACAGATACAAAACCTTAGATCTAGTATGTCATACTTCTATAAACTGACTCACAAATGTTTTTCACCTGCTGCTGAATCATACAGCACTAGCAGTCTACATTCAGATACAAAACCTTAGATTTTAAACACAAGCTGTGTCTCTTTTACCATATTTGTTTTAATAATTCTTCTGCAAAGTTCTACTTTTGCTGTATCATTTCTTTCAATCTATAATGAAGAGAACACATCTGTGCCATCTACTCAGTGTCATAACGTCTGTTTGGTTATCAGATCAATTGATCAAGTATCAAGAAGATATTTTTTCATTTCTTTTCTACGGTTCTCATTAGTGTATGTATATATACATACATACACTCACACACACACACACACACACACACACACACACACACACACACACACACACACACACACACACACACACACACACACACACACACACACACACACACACACACACACACACACACACACACACACACACACACACACACACACACACATGCACATACATGCACACACACACACACACACACACACACACACACACACACACACACACACACACACACACACACACACACACACACACACACACACAGACACCCATGCAAACGCACACACACGCACACACACACACACACACACACACACACACACACACACACACACACACACACACACACACATACACACACACACACACACACACGCACACACATATATAATAATAATAGCTTTGTGTCAATATACTGTTTGTAATAATTTTTAACCTTGCTGCCACTTTTGGAATTTCAGAAAGAAAGTCAGCAAAGTGGCCCAAAATTAACCATATCCAGTGGTAAAGAAGAATAAAGTTCATGTAGCAACTTGGATACCTGATTAAGCTGCCGTTGGTGGGATGGGCATGGTCCTCCTAGGGGAATGGTTGGACAGAGCCATCAGTGCATTGCCATAATACTTTGATGGAAAAGTAGCAATGCAGATACGTGGCTTGTTGGGTATCAGTTAAGCTTCCTGAGTCACTACTTAGTAATAGCTTTCAGTATGGGTGAGTGGAACCCTGTAGTCACATTTGTAAGAAATTGTGATCCTCCACAGGGAAGCACATCAAACAGCACCCATAGGTGGGTTTTGGATAATTGCAAACAGCAACATTCCCAGTATAAGAGTGACAGCCAAAACATCTTAATGGCTGCTTGAATATTGGCCCTACCTGGATACCTCTTGCCCTGACACTGGGTGAAAGACCAGTTTGGAATGAATATACCAGTCCATTTTGGGATTGACAGGTATGTGGACAGAAAAAGCATATAGGAAAAAAATGTAGCTGTATCATTTCAGAGTGTGAACATGTCTGATTTAGTATAGTGACTAATGACAAAACATAATGTCTTACATTTAAAGTGTGGATGTCAAAAAGAAGTTTCCGATTCAACATTGCTCATTTTCCTTCAGACTACTAAACCTGACTTTTTCTAGTTAGACATGTTGATAGATACATTTTTAACACAAACACACTAAAACAGTATCTCTGATGGCTGGTATTGCCATCCAGAGTTTTTTTTTTTTTTTTTTTTTTGCAGGATAACTAGATGTTGTCTTCTGAAAGTAAACATCCAGGAAACCACTGAGGTGTTTTGAGTTCTAACAGGCATCCCAGCAATGATGGTGTTTCTACTATGCTTCTAAACCTACTCTTGTGGATTACTTAAACATCCACATCACTGTGATGCATCCTTCATATTTTCCTTTCTTCTACAAATACTTCTATTCAGAAACTATGAGGGCTACCATTACTAGCTTGGGATGACCAAAATGATGCCCCCAGTTCTGGCCCTTTTGGTGCTGTGTAAGTCTCCACTCAGATTGTGGTGATCAGTTGACTGGAATCAATGTGCTCCTCTCACTTCAGTATGGCAGAGCTACCATTTACTGGTTATGCCCAGCCTCCCTAACCCAGTACTTCTAACATTCAAGACACTAGATGAACTTAGGTCATTTGGATGGAGGCCAGGACTTTATCCATCTGTACTACACAACTAAGATCTGACAAAAATGGTGTAGCAATACTCATGGGGAAGGTCTCAAATTTGTGGTCAGAGTGGAGGACAAGGAACATGAACCATAAACACAGGAAGCCAGCATCCTAGGTCAGAACTTATGGTAATTATCCTGGGTGTTAAGGCAGAAAAAGAGGGACTACTAGTGTCTTGATATGGTGTTCACCCATTCACATTAAGGGATGATCAGGAACAGCTGATTGAGGCAATAATGGAGTTCAGTAGGATGAACAGTGTTATACTAGAGAGCTATGTGAATGTGCACAAAGCAGAATGGGAGAGGTTAAAGTCCAGGGCACAGAAGAAGTAGGAGGTGATGAAATCTTGTATCACCAAGAATAGCCAATGCTGACAGTTTATGGATGTGGAGGAGAAGGCACAGTTAGTCAATGGTGATCATGTCACTTTGTAGTTTGTAGATAAGAACAGAATCAATTAGATTTTCTACAGGTTAAGCTCTGTATAGGGGATGTTTCAAATCTCTAGGCAAGTTGAACAGGAAGATACTTTGTCAGCTACTTTGAAACTGACTCACCTACAGCAAGACAGGGCAAAGGTGTCAATAAAGACTTGGTCTTACTTCTTTTAAATGGCATTAGTCTTCTCCAATATGTTTTTATAAGTCTCCATTCCCTAAGGAATAAGATGATAGACTTGCATCTGAAGCCTCTCTAGGATGGATAGCATACACCAGTGTATTCTTGAAGAAAGGTTCAGATTTCTTGGTTAGTCTGAACAATGGCATATGAATATAGATTTTGTACAAGAGTGTTTGATTATTCTGCAGCATTTCACAATCTCCCACTAATCCCATTGGTTACTAAATAGTAAAATCCATGGATGGATGGATGGAAATAATTAAATGTATGTAAAAAAATGTATTTGATTGGAAAGAAAACCAAATTTTCCAAACTGTTATAGTGAGGCTTGCCAAAAGTGGAGATGAACATTTATAGCTATTTGGCCTTTATGTTTTTTAAACTTTTCAGTATCCTTGATAAAATTCTAGCTTTGATGGCATCTCTGGAAGCACAATTTCTAGGCAGCACATCACTTAAGGCTCTGAACTCTCACTAGGCTTGAGGGTCCCCAATATGTTATGTTGTGACACTACTTATTTTGTATCCTAGTAGTGATAAATCACTGAAGAAAGATGTATAATAATGCCTAACTGTGTAGACTATGTCATCTCTGGGACCACCCTAACCTAAAGTAAAGTTTGGGTTATCATTTACATTTTGTTTACTTGTGCTGAGTTTTCACAATTTCAGCTAAATAATAATAAAAAAACTGTGTCTTTTGTGTGTTAAAAATATTTGCAAAGGCTTATCATGAAAGGTTTCATTCCACTCCCCTGTAACAATATGTTATTAAATAAATTAAAATAATTGCAGGTCAACATAGTTAATTCAGTGACTTCTAGTTTCAGATGTCACCTGGTAATCCAAACAATTTTATCAATTTCCTCAAAGAAATACTTCAATGTAGAAGTAATAAATATTGTAATATAGAGCTGCGGCATAACTCTCAATGACTACTTGTATTCAAAATTATTGTTACCTTTAACACCATAATGGTGATACTGTTTTGCAAAATAATTCCCGCATGTCATTTAAAATGGAACCTAAATGGGAAAGTAAGCTATACAGCGCTATATCATCTATTTCAGGTTTAGCTGTATACATCCCAAGTAAATTTTTTGTAAATACATATTTTTCAGAATGCCATAAATCATCAGTTTTCTCTCTAATTCAAAACAACAGTGATATCTCCTGAAAACTGTTTATCACACTTTAAAGTTCCCATTGACTCCTATTGTTACTGCACAGAAGGACATAAGTAAACTGCACAATATAAAACATATATGGCATTTTCGTGTACATTGTGGAACAGTGGCATTAACATTTTAATAACTTTGTTATGCAGAACTTTTGATATGTAAAATGTAATTAAAATACCTGAATCTGATATGGATATTCCTTACTGATGGTTATTGTTGTATTATATACTTCAATGAAGACCACCTTTGTGAATGATACCACCTTGCTGCCTCTGTTGTCATTTTGTACTCTGACCTCAAATGGGGTAAGAGTAGGATCTTTAGAACACAAACCAACAAATCTGTAGATACAAGTGCCCTGAAAGTCATATCTTTTTCCATCAAATGTGGTATAATGTGGATCTCCATAAGCAGAACAGGTAGCAAAATGTATAGGATAACAGCCCTGCACTCCATTGACTATGTCACATTTTTCACTGGATTTACACATAGTGGGTTTGCATACTACCATTCCAAGGATGGGATCACATCGGCAAAGTATGCTACAGTTTTCATCTTCCCAGAATTCTTCACTTGGATTGTAGTAATGACCTTGGTATGTACACCCACATTTCTCAATTGCAGTACATTTTCCAGCACTAAGAACATATCCAGGATTACATGCACATGTTTCCACACAGGGATCTTTACAAGCAGATAGAACTGTGGAGTTAGAACAGGAAGCAGGGCAAGCATTTCCACATGCTTCATAGTGACTGTTGTCACCGCAATCCATTGCTAGAAAAGAAAAAAAAATTAAAAGGTAAGCCTAAATGTTATAAAATAATACAATTCTAAGCGGAGAATTTATTTTATTAATGACATGAAGAAAAAGTAAATAAAATAGAAAAGAAAATATGACAGAAATGCAGAAACTTAAAAAAACAAAAGAAAATGTAACTCACGGCATCCTGCTTGCTCTCTCCAGTCAAGTATAACAACTCTATTCTTTCTACAAGTTGCTGCATATGAATTCAATGCTTGGCACAGAAGCTGCTTAGCTCCATTATTTAGGCAAACATCATAGACACAGTTGTCAAAGAAACTATTAGGGTTCACTTTGGAATGGCATTCGCTGAAGGGACCATCAGTTTTTGTTAGTAAACCACAATAGCTTTCACTTTCATAAATCTGCCTCTTTGTGTCATCACACGTAGGGCAGACACCCTGACAAACATCAAAACAGAACTTGTCTCTGTCTTCCACTTTCCAGCTTTTGGCCCATTCTGTTATGGATGACACTAGAGTACTATCAGGTGTCATTCTTTCATCTTTCACATTTTCATTGCAGTTACCAAGCAGTCCACATAAATTGTTGCTGTAGCTAGAGGGTACAGTAATATGCACATACCAGTTCCATTCATATGTTAATTTGAGCCCAAAGGCCGTCTCTAATACAGCATTATTTCCACTCTGGTAAAGAAGTAACTTGCCATTCGCTAAAGTTGCAGGCAAATTGGTTGATATATCATTTACCTGTAAAGAAGAAATTTTAATTATTAATTATTTCTTGAGTATATATGCCTGACTGTATATGTTTATACATTTGTGTGTCTGTTTTTCTGTACATCTATATTACTATCTATATTTCACCTCTCTCTCCTTCTATTTTCGTATGCAATTACTTTTTAAAGAGACATTACAAAAAAGTTTTGCAATTTTTTTTCAGAAAAATGCTCTTTATTCACACTGTGAAAAATGCTTTACTATTGCACATGTTTATTTGTGCATTTTAGAAATACTCCATACAAATAAGTAAAAAAAGCATTTTCTTACTTCACAAACTGTGTGGTATCACTGTTAAGTGACAGCACAGGCAATATAACTGCCACTATTTAATTTCTAAAATGTTGCATAGCTGTTTGTACAGTTTGAATGCATGTTAATGTAGTAAAATGGGCTACAGCCTATGTAAACATTCAGAAAAGCCTGTGGTGGTGCAAGAGAGCCCAGGAAGATGTCTGCCTAAGCCCAAAGCTCTGGACAGGGCCTGCAGAAATTTGGATAAAATAGGGTTCTCAGGGATAAAAAAAAAAAAAACAGAAATAAATATGATTAATCATTAATAAAAAGAGGACACCGTTTTTGCTTTTAAAGCTTTAAATAATGTGGAACATTTTTTTTCAATTTTTTAAAGTAATCATAATAGGCCAGAGGTTGAGCTCCTTGAAACAAGCCCTAGGGCAACAACAACAAAAGAAGTGTAAAGATTAGAAGGAGAATTGCAAGAGATGGAAGAAAATAAAGCAGAAATTAAATCTGAGCAGCAGGAACAGATGCACAGATCACAGAAGACAATAGAAATTATAAAAAGGCAGGGAACAAAAGATGAATATTCTTGAAAATTACTCACATAGGAATGTCAGGATAACTGGAGTACATGAAAGAGTGGGCAACAGTGAACTGCAGCAGCTTGCAATGCAGCTATCATAAGAAGGATTCATGCTATGAGGAAATCAAGACACATTGACAGAGAGGATACACAGAGTGGGAAGGTGGCAAGGACCATCAGAAAGCAGTCCCAGGCATGTTACAGCATGCTTCTATACATATAAATAAATAATAAGGTAAGCAAAGACTTAAAGTTGTACCATTTGCATGGATGTTCATAAAGCTCATTAGAAATTAATCAGAAACAGAGAGCATGCTGGAGATATTACGGCACAGTGGTGCAGCGGTAGCATTGTTGCCTTACAGCAAGAGGTTCTCTGGTTTAATTCTCAGCTAGGGTTCCTTCTGTGTGGAGTCTGCATGTCCTCCCTGAATTCGTGTGGATTTCCTCCGGGTGCTCCAGTTTCCTCCCACGTTACAAAGACATACATCTGGAGTGTTTCTCCCAGGCCTCCACTGAAAATTGGCTTTGTTCCAAGTCAGACTTTCCTAGTTAACAAATGTGAAATAAATAAATACAATTAAATTAGCTAAGGATAAATGGAACAGCTGTATGGCTGAAATACCTGCAATTCTGGAAGTACAGCAGGAAGGGGAAGTTTTCAGGCTACGTATTAGGGAGGATGTTCAAAAGATTATACAAAGGTGTTACAGACAACTAAGCAACACAAGCAGTAAAAACTTGAACTGGCATTGAGACATGAAGAGGCAGATCGACCTTAGACATAGGAGATGTGATCCAGAGACACCAAGAAAGCAAAGGATTAAAATGGACGTGCCACCACAGACAATCTGTAGACAAACTTCAACTTTTAATAAAACAACATGGTTAAAACCACTAAAACAAAAAAAAAACAGCAAGAAAGGATTAGCACTTTAGGCCCTAACCTTCTTCAGATCCTGATTAATTTTAGCCAGTCAGCTTCCTTATAAATAAAACATGATCAATCAACAAGAGACAAGCTCGTTCCTTGTTCTATTCATACCTCTAAAATAACTATGTAACAGTGCCAACCAATCATCTGCTTTAAAAGTGCAAAAGCACCAGTCATAGTCTTAGGAGACAAGCTTGTTCCAAGTTCAATTCATGGCTATGGAGAACTTTGTGGCCAAACCAATGACAATAAAACCTGTAGACAATCTCTTGGAAACAATCAGCCTTGTGACTTCTGTTTCACTAAAACCAGTAGCTTAACTTAGCAGTACCAACCAATCATTTGCCTAAAAAATGAAAATTCACCAGTAAGAAACAAGCTCGTTCCTTGCTCCATTCATAGTTTTAAAAATAACTACAAGGCCAATAAGTTGCAGGAAAACCTAATGAGAATCTCTTAGAGTCAATCAGCGTTAAGAGTTACACTTCATATAGCCAATATTAGGCTTAGCAGTATAAACCAATCATCTGTCTTAAAAGTGAAAAATCACCAATCAAAAATTGAGGAGACATACTCATCTTTTGCTCCATTTGTAATTGTGGAAATGGTTACGTAACCAAGCCAGTTGCAAATGACCTGATGACAACATCTAGAGTAGTCCTAAATACTTAGATTTTAATCAGTAATAATTAGTTGCTCCTCACCAGGCCCCAATCTTTTAAAATGTGCTTTAGCAGAACCATGCCATAAAGCCTGGTGGTCGATCTGCTCTCAACTCAATGATCCAAGGTGTTTCTTCTACTTATATTTTGTTTCTTAAATCACCCCCTCTTTTGTGTTTCTTTAACTGCATGAGGGCCATAAACTTAAATTTGTGAGTACTATTCACTTTCAGGTGATTAAATAAGGCATTTGTTGTAACACTACTTCTAACTTCAGACATATGATGGAGAATCCTATCTTTAAATGTTCTGTTGGTCTTCCTGACATAATAAGCGGGGCACCAGTCACAGATAGCAATGTAAATAACATTCTTACTATTACAAGTGACCCATCCTTGAAAAGAATACCTAAGACCAGTGATTCAATATATAAATTCATTGTTGGTACGAATATATTGGCAAGGTTTGCAGAAACCACATTTCCAAGTTCCTTTTCCTTTACTATTGGAGACATCCTTTCTATTCTCATATCCATCTTTAAAACATAAAAGCCTTTTTAGATTCTTTTTATTTTTAAATGAGAATCTTGGACCTTCTCCTACAGTTTCCTTAATTTTCATATCTAATGTCAAAATGACCGAATATTTCCTAATTATTGCAGAAATAATCAAATTATCCATGCTGTAAGTTAAAGTGCATCTCAGTCCATTTTCTGTTCATAGTTGCCTTGCTGTTCAAGTCTTAATAAAGTAATAAATAAAGTCTTAAAAGGTCAATGTCCAGGGCACACCCATGCATATGCATATGCATATGCATATGCAAAAGCCACAAGAGGGAGGAGGTGGAAAAGAAGGGTTTCAGCATAGGCAACTACCAATGTATGCAATGTTCGGCCCAGAGGATAGGGCCAGAGAAAATGTTGTATGGGATGACAGCAAAAGGGAAAGTAGAACAAATGAGCAAAGACAACAAGGAAAATGTAGATATTTATGTAGATCCTGGAGTTTATCAAATCCTATCAGAACCAGGAGAATGCAGGTAAAACTAAATAATATGAGTGACACATTGTTCTATTACTAAACAAAACTGAATATCAGATGGGGGAGAAGATGCTGTGCTATGACTATCAAAAGGGAGAGATTGACAACAAGGCAGGGAGAGAAAAAAGGAGTGAAGAGTAGCAACTGTATTTTGTAGGGGACTTCATACAATCCACAGGAAAAGTGATAAAATGTGGGATAGACAAGTTTACCTTCTATAAGGGAAGGGTGGAAAATGCACACCAGACAATAGGAAACATATGAACCAAGCAAGGATGAAGAAGGAGTCTGCAACAACTAGTTTGCTAACAAGGCATAGACAAGAAGAGATGAAATATTGAGAGTTGGGAGGGTCTACTGTGTCACTACAGAACTCCAAAAATACAGGTTGTATGTAAGGAGGGAATATAACAAAAACATGAGAGAAGAACTACACCAAGGAATGAAAAGAAGCGGGGGGGGGGGGGGGTAGCTGGGCATATGTAGTGAAAGGTATCCATACAAGAGGGAATATATATATATATCTACACACAAAATATTTTGGTACAGAAAGTATGTTAGGTGCATTTTTAGGGAAAGTCAACCTAATGGAAATAATGGAAGAGATCCAAATACAGGAGAGACACGTATCAGATCACGCAGCAATGAGAATGAAGTGAGCAGGAGCAGAAACAGTGACAGGGGGTGAAGGTGGGTAGCTGTAAATGGAAGAAAAAAGAGGAGAAGAAGATACTGCAAGGACAAGTAAAAGTAAATACAGGACAACATGAAAGGCAGGGGTGGTGGTGAGATGGATGAAGACCATTATCAGAGAAAGTAGATAAGTGGAGAAAGAAAAAAAAATAGGAGAAAAAAGGAAGGATGATTTAGTAGACAGAGAGGGAGATGATGGTGGGGCAGAAGAAATATAAAATAAATTAAACTGGAAGTGAAGCACTGAGGAACTGTGAAGAGAAAAAGATATAAGGATACAGTCAGAGAATAACATTTTTACAAACAATGAATTCAACAATAGTGCTGGAGGAACTTCTGGTGGCTAGAATGGAGGCAGTGGGGAAGAGCTAGTGAGGAAATACAAGAATATCAGGCAGAGAGATATGTATAGAAGATAAGGGGAGAGGAAGGAGAATATGTAGAAGAGGAAGAACTGATCAGGGGAAGGTTTAAAAAACACTACAGAGAGACATACACAATAGGGGGAGGAGTCTCAGAATGGAACTGTGGAAAAATATCAGGGATCTACACTGGAAAACAAAGAGACAATCGGAATACAAAGGTGACAAGGAATGAGATCACAAAAAGCATCTACAAGATGAAGTAGAGGAAAACTGGGATGCCAGATGGATCATCCCCAAAATTATGCAAATGAGGAGGGAGGAAATGTTTAAGGTGTTTTTGTAGGAACACAAGAAAATACAGGATTCTGTCAAAGCAATTTAAAAGTCTACAGAGGACTAGGATAACCATGATATTTAAGTGGGGATGGAGAAGGGAAGGTAATAGAAAGTTATAGATCTATATCTTTGACTAGTGTAGACATCAGTTTTTATGGGAAAGGTAGTGACAGGAAGAATGGATGAAATATCACCAGAAAAATAATGCAAGCAGGAAAATTATTTCAAGAAGGGAAGTAACACAGAACTAAAAGCTTTTTTGGACTTTCGTGAATATCAGCACAGGGAGGAGCAGAAGCAGAATGGGAAAGGTAGGATTGTGTTCTTTGGCCTTTCGGATGCATTTTGTATGGTGAGGTGGGAATTCTTAAGAAATAAACTACAGAAAAGGCAGGTAGGGGAAAGGTTCATATGTTGAATACAGCCTATATACCAAGTCTCTGTAACTGAAATACTCATAAGTAGAAGATAATAAGAGGAGACCAAGACAGAGTGGGGAACTAGACAAGGGTGCCTGCTGTCTACAGGCCTGTTCATGCTTGTGATCAAGAAACTGGCAATATAACTCAGACTCAGTTTAGTAATGCTGGAAGAAAAGAAGTGGATGCAGTCTCAGTTTATGTTATATACAGATGATGATGTGTTAGTATCAGAGGGTGTGGCTGCAGAAATTGGAGCTAAAAGAGATATTTTAGACATTTAGTGAAGTGGCAGGACTCAGGTGCAGCATCAAAAGACAGTGATAATAAGATAAGGAAAGCATGTGACGGGGGAATAGTGAGATATAAGAGGCAGAGTTCCCTTAGTACAAAAGTCTCTGTGATGGAATCACAGTGCAGGAGAAAATGTAGAGGAAGCTGAAAGAAGGTAGTGGCTACTCTCTGGGAAGAAGGTGGAGAACATTGATATATTACTGGAGAGAATTAATACAGTGGCGATGATGATACTACCAACAGCCCTCCACCTACTCTGCATAATCCATTAGACCCTATGGAAAAAGGCTACAGCAAATGTAAACAACATAGACAATTAAGTCAGTAAAGGCCAGGGGAACAAAGTGAAAAACCAAAAATGAGAATGAATAGGACAATGGCTGATAGGGGCTCCCCGTGTCACTATGTATGCACTGACATGTAATATCATTCATGTGACATAAATAGAAGTGTAGGAAGTGAAATGAAAATGAGATAGGGACAGGAAGTTGTTGAGAAGTTTGCCCAAGGATGGAAGTGAAGTTAGTTGACGTATCTGGGACTCATGAAGTCTGGTGAAGGGAGCTCCAAAATATTAGAAGTGGCAAAGATAGGTTGGAGAATGTATTTATTTATTTGACATTTAAACACAAATAAAACTATACAAATGAACTGACACACAGCAAGGGTCATATTAAATCAGTTAGCACTCTCAGAGGTCAAGCCTGCTTTTTCAGACTAAAATACAATTATATATACAAACTCTAAAACTTTATAAACTTTTTAAATTATTTCCTCCAATAAGATACATTGTGTCCACGAAACATCCTGATACAACACTAATTACTTAGTATCAATGAACATTTAATGTCATCTTAAAGACATATTCACTTAAAAGCTGAAACTCCAAACAAAGCATCAGTGCATCCTTATAATATATTATTTCACTTTGTAATAAATACAACAGATTTGTTAAAAAATACATGCTTGAATGCAAAGTGCAGAGTTAATAGTAGAAACAAACATATCTGATACTAAAACCACACTTGCTCCGCTTATTTACATTCATCTTTGCTTTACAATAATAATGGATCATCGAGGAATCAATACATTCTAACAAATCATTGATTCATTCTGCAATAATTACAAATTAGAATACTGCAGATTTCATTAGAAAATGCGTACAAGAATGTAAAATGCACATGGAAAAAGAATACTGAAAGGGAAACAAGAAAAAGGTAGGACAGAAGGAGAGAGGATGGCACCCTGAACGAAATGGAAGGGGTTATAGAAGCAAAGGACATAAAAGGTCTACAAAGAGATATGGGAAAGAAGGGGTAAGGTCAAAACAAGGGAGGAATGATGTATATGAGTTTCATGATATCAGCAGCAGAAGAAGAGGAAGATAATTCAGAATGAGACACATGCAGAAAGTACATAGAGTTGGAGATGAAAGCCACAACATACTGCAAAGATGGTGTCTAACCCCCATGAGGTTTGATAAAGAAGGCAGAAAGGAGTATAATGGATCCTGTAGGTGTCAGAAGGAAAATGGCAAGAAAAATACTAATGTTTTAGGACTGTAGGTGGGCACAAGAAGTCTAGAAGCAGATGCAGAAGATTTGGCAAGGCCTAGTTCAAAATGAAGCAGAGCATACATGGGATGCATATGAGGAAAAAAGAAAACGGACAGCATCTGGACAGAAATCAGGATTAAAATTATCTTTACTATAAGTATAGAAGTTAAAAACCATCATCACTCAAAACTAAATGGAGACAAAAACGGTATGGGAGCACAAATTACACAAGATGTTCCTGGATATAGAGAGACGATGACAAAATCTGACAAGAGTGAGGAAAAATGTTGAGAAAATTAAAAAAGTAGTGGAAAAAAGTATTAGAACACTACAAGTCTGAAAATCATAGCAGGAGGAATGACAGAGTCAACTGAAAGGGGAATCAAGGTGGGGGGTGGAATAGGTATGGGGGGTAAGAAATGGAGCAACAAACATCTGATTAGATATGGTGTACCATGCACAAAATTTACATGTGAATATGAGATGCTGTGTGACATTAATAAAGTTAAAAAAAAAACATTCACGGAGGAAAATTTCTTATTTCCAGGTTAATTATTAGGGCAGCCAGCAAAGAACACAACTGATGGACATATGTATTTAATAAAATTGGACGTAGTTGTAAAATGCTGATATAACACAACAGGTTGTGTTTCTTCCCAAATTAGACAGCAAGAGAAAGAGAAAGCGAGAAGCTACAGGCACCAGTATTAAAGGGTAGAAAATATTAAAGTCAATCAGTGGTGGCTTGTTTTATACTGAATAATGTTGTTAACAGTTCGCGGAGATTAAATTAAAATGTAGTAACCACAGCTGTATCACAAAGTTTAAGAGATGACCGAAAAAACTGACATGAAGACATTGATCAGATTACCCTCAGACGTATTTCATTTAAATTGGGCAACAATGGAGGTGCAAACATATGAAATACAAGTCTAATGTTAATAATTATTTATTTTTATTTCCTAATTTACATTTGGTAACTTTATGGGTGTATTACACTGTCAATTCAGTCAGTCTTCATGCATGACCCACAAAATATTTGTGTGTTATTAACTGAGCTTAACGGTTAAATAAATACAACTTATTTCTGTCAGGTTCATCGACGTTGCCGTTGACAGCTCAGACAACACAACTAATTTTAATACTAGTCGTCTGACTGAAAATATACTGATGGAATGCACTCTCAAGCACTGAGCATATCATTGCCTTATGAATGAAAATATACATGTCCATACATAACCAGTGACCGCAGCACACTGCCATTTTGCAAAACTGGCCACAGTTACACATTTGTTATGCCAGTCAGCATTCTGGATAGTAAATCAGTCAAGGTCAGTTCTCAGAAAATCAGTACTAATTCTTTGTTAGTCATGGTAGTCAGATGTGTGTAAAGATGAGAAGCTGGAAGGTAAACAAAACCAATCACACCATCAAGCATGTCAATTAGTCTACTTAAACATTCAGCAAACACCAATGGCTGTAGGGCATCTGCAGTATTGCCATCCTCTGGCTATGGCTTCATGGCCTGCCAATGACATCATGGGGTGTTCTGATAAGAAAGAGACAAGCTTTCCAAGCTTATGATCTCCACCAGTCATCCCCTTGGAATTTAAACTTCTAAATCTGCCCTTCTACCTTCATGGAAGCATCATCTAGTTCATTCTTTATAGCTTTTCCTCTAGAGGGTGAATACCTTAAAAATACAAATAAAAAACAAGAATTTCCTTACCAACCCCATGTTCAATCACACTTGGAGATCAGCGTGCTCTTATCTCTCTCTGAGATAGCTGTTCCACTACCTGTTTCTGCTTTGTGCTTTATGAAGATGGTTAGTGATTCATTCAACCTGTGCTACTTGTTGTCTCTGTAAGGTAGCACCCCAGCAACCTATCACCTCTTTATTCTATGTGGAAAACATTTGAAATGCCAAAAGTCATTAATGCGAGTTTCAAAATGTTGAGAATGAATGTCCTGAAATGCAGTGTCACATAATCAAAGTCCAAAAATATCACCTGTTCCCTGAAGCGTGAAACCCTCACAGTTAGTATAAATAAGTTTACGGGGTGTGGTGAGCTTGCCTGCCACATCAGGGGTGCAGAAAGGCTTGCTCCTGTGCAAAAAAAAAAAATACAAGTCTCAACATTTTAGCAGTGACACAGTCGAAGTATTACCTTCTCAACTATCTCCTCATATACCCTTACCATCTTATTTTTCTTTCTTCTTTCTACCTTTCCATACCTCCTTCCCATGGCAAGCATGATAAGTTCACCCTGGCAGTCCTGCTGGGCTAGGAATCCCTTGACTTGAGATATTTGGGAACTGACAAAGGATCATCAATGAAATATGAGTAAATGTGAATGAAACTCAGTAAGGAATACTTCAGAAGGCTAAAACTAAAATTGAAAACAGCTCTGACTTATGAAGTCCAAGCAGTGAACCAATTTCCGCCCCTTGTTTTAACACAGTTTTGGTGTGATTGACTGGTGTGATTGAAACCCACTATTGTGGTGTCATTTTTAAATCCCTTTTCTACTGCTTAGGAGTCTCCTCAGTCCCTGCATTCTGTGCATGCCAGTATTAAGTTCTCCATGTATATTTTGTTTGTTCTATGCTTAAGGATGTAATTTAAGGACTGTTTTAGTATTCTGCTGGTTATATTGTTTTTCCTCATTTGCTATTACACTGTGCTCCAGTATTAGTGGAATTGCGATATTGTGTTATCATTACATACATACTGTGATAATTAACATTACTCTCATTTATCTTAAACCATTTAGCTGCTAAAATAGGTTATGTTTCAGCCTAGGTTACTACTACTTGTTATTTTAATTTAGGTGTGCACTACATGTTTTCTGTGTTTTTAGACCCATTTCATCTTTCCTTTGAGCTTTTCTTCACTTGTATGGGAGGGTGCAATTAAGTTGCTGTACTGTATGTGCTTGTAACTGTATTACAAAACTATGCTGCAATGCTCCCAAACCAATACTAGACCATCCAGAATGCTTAAAATATAAACAAACACACAAAAGTAGCTTTCTTTAATGTCCTCTTCTTAGCTGAAGACATTCACCCTAACCCCGGACCTAATTCACCTACAAATAACAACTACCCTGCCCCTCCCTTTAACCTTTCTGCCCCCTATAAAACTCTCACATTTTTTACAATCAATGCTCAGAGCCTCAACAACAAAATACATCACTTCCAAGCATGGCTAAGCCACAACCAACCTGATATTTTACCCATCTGTGTAACATGGCTCAAACCCCACATCTCTGACTCTGAAATCCTCCCTGCCAGATTTCATGCTCTCAGATGTGACCGCTTAAACAAAAAAGATGAACTTCTGATAACATCCCCTCATGTTTGAAGTCTGCTGGGATGGTATAGCACTCCCAATTAGCATCCTAATCAATAGATCCATAATGTCCCCAAACTCTGTCATTCTGCCTTTATTATTCCTCTCCACAAGGGAGGCAAAAACACTAACATCTCTAACTTCCGCCCTATAGCTCTGTTGTCTTCAATCTCAAAAATCCTAAAGAAATGTATCGACTTCCAACTAATGCCTTTTCTGACTCATAACCAACTTCTTACTCCCACCCAACATGGCTTCTGACCAGGGCATAGCACCATAACAGCCCTACTCTCCTTCTTAGAAACTGTCAATCAAGCCCGAGATTCCGGGAATATAGTATCTACAGTTTTACTAGGTCTCTCTGAAGCATTTGATACCATTTCTCATACCCATCTTCTGAGTCATCTCTCAGACCTAAATCTCTCCCAAAACACCCTATACTGGTTCTCAAGTAACCTGTCAGACAGATCTCAGGCCGTGAAATAGAAAAAAGGCATCTCTCCTTTCTTACCTGCCCCTACCGGCGTAACTCAGGGATCCATCGTCAGACCAATGCTGTTTATATCTTTATCAATAACTTTCACTCTGCCATTCAAAACACTAAAGTCATTCAATATTCAGATGACTCAACTCTTGTCTGCTCTGCTGCTAAGTTCCCTGAACTTCTAATTAAGACCCAATCCACCTTCTCAACTACTGAGATTTGGACGCACCAAAATCACCTTCTTCTCAATACAAACAAATCTAAAATACTAATATTCCTCCCATCAAAATCTTTCTCTTATGACAAAAATTCCTTCCCAGTCCTCAGCCAAAGCAGCTCTTCTATTGAGGTTGTTCCCTTCACCAAATTACTCGGCGTAATTATAGATGAACACCGCACGTTTGACATCCACATTCAGCAAAATATAAAGAAAACGCACCAAAAACTGGGTATGCTATACAGTAACAACCACTTCCTCTCCTCTTCTACTAGGCATACTCTGGCCTCTACTTACCTCCTTCCCTCCATATTGTACGGTGCCCATCTACTAACCAACCTATCCTCCACCATCACTTCCAGACTTGAAAACTGTTAGAACAAAATTTCCAAATTTTCCACCAAAGCCAAACATTCGACCTATCACTGTATTACCCTCCAATCTCAAAACTGGTTAGAACTCACAATTCACCTGGTCTACCTCCAACTTACCACAGCTCATAGGCTAATATTTAATCCAGCCAAATGCCCCACACTGACAAACATCCTTCCCCCTTATACCCCAAATAGAACTTTCAGATCTGAACACCAAAATTTAATTACTGTCCACAAACCTAAACATCCTGCTGGACAACTTCTCCTCTCCTTCTGCCCAGGTAAAAATGGAATTCTCTCCCATCCACTCTAAGGACAATGTCAAACACAGACCACTTCAAACCTCAGCTTCACACCTACCTCTCTTCTAAACGGAAATGTAACTGCATTCTCCCTACCTAGATCTGTTATAAGTAAAAGCCCTTGGGAGGTTATCCTCCTGTGTTCCCAAGCTCCTTATAGCTTGCTATATCTTTCCATAGCTAAATCCCATATGATCTCTTGCATCGTGTATTTATTGTAAATAACCTTTGACTGGACTGTGTGAATAATTTCATTAAAATAAATCTGTATTTTATAATCCATAGGATAGTTTTGCTATGGGCAAAACTGCTCATACTTGCATTGAATTTGATATGTATTTGTATATGTGCTTGTAATGTTTATTTTACTTGAGACTGTTATCTCTTCTGTAACCTGTACTACGGAGCCTTTCGCCCCGGGCCTCCACTGAAAATGGGCTCTCTGGGCCCAGTGGACTTCCCCAGTAATCAAACTGGAAATATATAAATAAATATAAATAATAAATAAATGTGGGATCACCCATCACCAACAATTCAAAAAGTAAATGCGAGAAAACCAAATATAGTAGTCCATGAGAATAAAGTAGCATTTATCACAGAAACTGCTACACCAAGTGATTTAAATGTCTCATGTACAGAAAGACACAAAGTCATAAAATATTAGGAAAATTATTAGGATTTGTTAGCAGAAACAAGATCAATGTGGAAGAAAGATAACCAGATGATTCCAATAGTAGTAGGAGCACAGGTCTCATAAAATAGTGTCAATAGTCACATTTAGATATGCTGCCAATACATGTAACTCCATATGAATTGTGCATTATGGGTAGTGCAAAGAACACTTTTGTCTAACATCAAAGATTGAAACAATACTAATTTCATGACCCTTAATCATACCTGACATAGTAATGAATTCACTTCTTGTCATGGTGTTAGAAACCCAAAAATCTTGCAGAAAATAAACTCAGGAAAAGCCAAGTAAGAGAAGTTATGTCAACTCCAATTTTCACAGCAGTTTAACTTTAATGAAATGAATGTGTGTGGTGAAAAAGAGTCCAAGCTCTAACTAGAATTCCACAACCTAAATGATCTAAAGAAAAGAGCCATTTCAGCAGACAAAATGAAAGGGAGGCTATGACAGACATGGTACTTCTCAAGGTCTTAGAAAGAAAACAGTCACAATTACTTGGTTTATTCATATTTATGGTCAGCTTCTGAGGTCAAGCAAATCATGATGTAGCTATATGTATATAGTCTTTTTGCCATTATAAAAACAAGAATAATAAATACATATACATATACACACATACACAAGCACACACACACACACACACACACATATATATATATATATATATATATATATATATATATATATATATATGTATGTATGTATACATATATTAATAAAAGTGTCTTTGTATTGCGGTACAAATACACTAGGTTTTCGAAACAGAAAAAGCTCAGTATCCACAGAAATTCTATGCATATTTTTTAACATTACTTCCCTGCCAAACAATCTAAGGCTCAATAGAACATCGTCTATTTTTGATTTAGCAGCTGGAACAAACTGTAAACCTTTATTCAAAACTTTAACGTGTTTCAGTCAAGTTAAAACTTAAGTTGAAAATTAATGTTTCTTCACAGGCTGATGTTAACGTTTGACTCGTCTCTCTTCCGAGGGATGTCTCCCCCTCTTTCTCCCTTGGCTCAGAGACCTCGTCTCTTTCCCCTTCCATACTTCTCACACTTGAAGGGGTAGTGAGGGAAAAATATTTTAGAAACAGTATTAGAAACAGTAGCTGTGTTAGGTCTCGCTCCAGCACCTGACACTCCAGGATGTTCATTCTGTTGCTGTTCTTTTACAGTGGTATCTATGTGAGAGTTTCCAGGGTGAGTCTGAACCAGTAGAATGTTTTCTGTATGCTCATTCACCCATGCAGATGTTTGTCTTCTCACCCCTTCAGGTACAGGCTTTTTCCATGCATATACTTCCCCTTTGCAAAAATCAGCATAGTCTCTTTGCAGTCTTCTCAACTTTTGTTGTTCTATCTTATTGTAAAAAACAGATACGTTTAGATATATGTCATTAATTATGTCAACATGAAAATCAAAAGTACCTTCTATTTCCTGTTGCTTCCATTCAATGTAATCAATCAACTCTTGCTCCCTTGGTTCAAAATACTTAAATCACAAGCTTCATATACCCAAAGCTTGTTTCTAAGGTTAAGCTTCTGCCATTCCTTCAGTAGATTTGGATGCGCTAGGTCCTGTGTAGGCATAACCAAAATCTGTAGTCCTCTAGGAGCAATCCTATAGTGAAGGCATGCCTCCAAATGAAGGTGTTGCCACTGAAGTCTCTTTAGGTCAAACAGGCTGTTCTCAAGGTCTCTGGTGCTGCACATAAAAGCACTGTGATCTAAATGCTCCTCAGGGCTATGTTTAGTTTCTGTATTTAAGTCAAGGCACAACAGGGGATTCACATTAAGACGCAATAAGCCCTTATTCATGCCCTTCCTGGCCATGCACCAGGAAGTATTCAATAGTTTAATACCATTAGTGTTACAGAGTCCAAGCCAATGGTCTCATTATTACCACTGGTCTGCAGTCGATAATCCAACTCAACTGCTGTGCCAGTTAACCCTTCTGCCATCTGTGGTTCTGCTTCCAAGCAAAGAAGAACAAAAGACAAAAGCAGGAAGCCTCCCACTGAAGAACTGTGTAACACAAAATATCCAAG
>NC_056741.1:931609306-931764306 GCF_019279795.1 Protopterus annectens | reverse complement strand
TTGTTATTGCGATTATGGTTTATGGTATTGGAGAAGGCTAGAAGAGCTGAAGTAGTGCTGTTGTGAGGTCGGAAGCCATGATGGGAGTCTGCCATGAGGTTATTCTGAGTTAGGTGATGCATCAGTCGTCTATGGATACATTTTTCCGTAATTTTTGCAAGTGGGGATAGTATTGCTATTGGCCTATAACTAGATAACTCAGTAGAGCTACCTCCTTTGTAAAGTGGGATTACATAGGATATTTTCCAAGTAGAAGTGAATTTGGCCTCTGCTATTGTTTGATTGATTAGTATCGAGATGGGGTAAGCAATGGCATCGGCTGCATTTTGTAGATACTCGGCAGGGAGTTGATCAGCGGAGAGTGTAGTTGGTTTTAGTTTTTTAATCAAGGTATGTATGAGTGAGGTGGCAACTGGTTGGAATCTAAATGCAAGTTGGTTTCTGGGGGTGTTGCTTTCATAGCAAGGGGAGCTGGTAGGTAGTTGGCTCACTAGGGCTTGAATAGTCTCCATAAAGAAATGGCTAAAACTGTTGGAGACTTCCTCAGAAGGTTTATCAATGGAGGCTGCAGGGAATGGGGTGGAAGTTTGTCCAGGATGTAAAAGTTTATTTAAACCCACCCAGAACTTATGAGTCTTATTTTGATTTATTTCCTGTAGGTTATAGTAGTAGTTTTTTTTGTCTTGTAGAATTTTTTTTAGTGTTGTTCCTTATTTGCCTATATTTAATGTGATCTTGGGGGTCTTTAGTAGCTCACCATAATGCTCATGACTTATTTCTGAGGGTGATTTTTAGTTTAGACTCTTTGGAAAGCCATGGCACAGTTTTTGACTTAGTTCTTGTTGAGCGAGCGGGTGCATGAGAATCAAGGATTTCTAGGAATTTGCTGTTAAAGTATGTGACTGCTTCGTCTATGGGGAGATGTCTTAAAATTGACCACTTACATGAGTTTAGCTCTTGTTGGAATGTGGTGGGGTTAAAGTATTTTTTGTTTCTTGCATGTATGGTATATGTGCATAGCTACATTAATAATTTCACCCAGAGGGTATTTAAGTGAAACTCCATGGTATCAACTGAAAGTATATGCAATGCCTAAAAGCTCTGCACTGATAGTTGGTGTCTAACCAGCACTGCATGGCAGATATTTACATTAATCTGTCCATTAAATATTAAGATATATATACTCTTCATAATTACGCAAACATCTCAAAATGGAATGCCATCTATAAATCTAGTTTGCAGCTATGTGAAGATCACGTCTGCCTGAACAAAAGTCACACTGATAAGGTCTGTCTACTATGGTTGTAAACATTTTAATACTGGTTTACTTAATTATAATACGTAAATGTATATATTATCGAATTATTTGTTAAATATAAAATTATTATGTCTAACTGACATATTAATATCAACATTGTGAAGAGGAGTGTGTGCTGAGCAACTTTCATATAACATTTTTTGTAACTTTTATAATTTTTTAAGTATATACATTTGTTTATTTCTGCTAGGTTAAAAAGTGCATAATCAGAATTTTAGCTAAGGTGAAGACAGTCCAGGCAGGAACTATTCAGGTGTCGGGGGGTGTGACATTTCACAAAGGATAGATGTGAAAGATATATATATACACACACACACACACACACACACATATATATATATAGTTCATAGTTTAGTACTAAGCTAACTGCCCTTGCGAGCCATTTTAAGCTTAGCTAATTATCCTTTGTGAGGCTCAAACCCTGCATCTTGTGTTTGTAAGGGAAACACCTTAGCCATTAAGCAACCATATATGTATGTGCATGCAGACATTTAGCTTTTGAGGGTTTCTTTTTTCTAATGTAGTTATTATACTTTGTGTATTACTGTTGAAATTTCATTGGATTTTTCTTCTATAGTTATATATAGGTATAAATAGGTATTTGTAATTAAGTACAGAGAAAGAAAGACAAGAAAAGAAAAAAGTTCAGAAATGTGGACAGAAAACAGCCACACCCCAGGATGCCCTTGATTTTTGTGTAGTTTGGGGGTAGACTATTTATTGAGTGCATGTTTTGTCAGGCCTTTGGACCAAGAACCCTCTTGGACTGCAGAAACAAACTTGTGATTAAAAGGCTTATGCCTCGTGAATCCCAGGTTTGATAATGATAAAGTCAGAGACAATCTCTGAGAGAAGAGAGATAAAGATGAAATGAAAAAAAGGAAAAATTAAGTTGTGGCTGCATCGTCAGCAGTGAAAATGACTAGAAAAGATACCTCCTCCTTGAAATATTCCATTGGCTCTGAAAGTGTTGGAGCCTACAATTGTTCCCAACAAATCTCTTAAGAGACAACGGAACTAAGAAAGAGCTTATGGCGAATGAAGCTACTGTCCTTCCACCCAGCAAGGATTCACAGGCTATAGACAGAATAGTGAAGTGGGGGCATGCTTCAGGTACATTTGTTATCAGAGCTTTGAGTTATGCCACCCACATGAATCATTTTCAAAGAAACCTGGCACAGCAGACATTATTATCTTTGGAAAGAACTTCTATAATAGGTGGGTTGCAAACTGGCTCACAGATAGAACCCACGGTGTGAAAGTAGCTAACTCCAAGTCAGACTAACAATTAGTGATGAGTGGAGTCCCACTGGGTTCAGTCCTGGGTCCTCTCCTGTTTGGTATCTACTTCTCTAAAGTCCAGGCCAATAGAAAGGGACTCTGGCTGACAAAGTTCACAGATGATTGCAAGTTGGGAGCTATTATTAACTCCCCAAGTGATGTTGACATCCTACAGAATGGCCTCACTGTGACCAATGACTGGTGTCAGAACCATGGCCTTAAGCTCAATGGCAAAAAATGTGGCGTCATCCCCTTTGGGAAAAACCCAATTCCCATGAATTACCACATTGATGGTAGTCCACTGAACACAGAAGGCATTATAAGAGATCTGGGAACACAGGTTGACAGCAACCTCTCTTTTGATCACCATATTGCCACTGTGGTCAGAAAATCCTTCTATGTGGCACATCTCATTACTAAGGGTTTTGCATCCAGGAAGAAAGAGGTCATTGTTTCCCTCTACTCTTCCCTCATTAGGCCAATCATCGAGTACAATGCCCCATTTGGAATGTGCCTCACTAGACACCTGCAACAACTGGAGAGGCCACAAAAGTACCTTACAAAGAGGATCCTAGGCCCTAAATACTTGTCCTATATGGACAGACTCAAAAAACTCCAACTATTCTCTGTCTCATATCGCCTACTTAGAGGTGATCTCTGCTTGGCATACAAAGCCATGTCTGACCCAGCTCTGTTAGAAATGCTACATCTAAAGAAATCCCAATCCCTCCGCACCACATGCTCCAGAGACCTCAACCTCATTACCACAATTAACAGAACATGCTGGAGGTACAGGTTCATAACCCATAGACTGCCCATGCTATGGAACTGACTTCCCATACATGTCAAGCAGCGCACCTCACTGACCCTCTTCAAGAGAAATCTTGATGAGTGGATGGGAAACAGAAAATTTACCCCGGGGATAACACCTGTTGCTCTGCTCGACAGAGGCACTGGGAACTAAGGTTGTGTGGCACTATGCCAGGGTAATCCTATGGCTAGGCTTGTAAAGGCCCCAGGGCCATTAGCCTAGTACACACCTATGAACCTATGACAACACACCCTCCTTTCCCCTTCCAGCTACCCTGCCTGATTGAAGATATGAACATCAGTTGCTCCATCATACAAATGGCAAAAATCAACTTAACTGTTATAGATAGACTCAAACTGAGAGAACTTCATATACAAAGGTAATATGGGAGGCACAGATCTAGTGGAGATCAAGGCTGGAGCACTAGTTTTGCACGATTGGATCTGACAAGTGGCCCAGTGACCCATCAGTCATATCAGATAGACAAGGATAAAAGGATCTAATGTTCTATAAGTAGATAACTTCCATATACTGTTGTTTGAGCATCTTTCTGGGATTTTGCATAGTATGGAGGATTACCATTCGACTGCACTGCATACTCAGGATGCACTTAGCATGCACGGACAGTGCAATGGTGCAGCGGAAGCATTGTTGCCTCACAGCAAGAGGTTCTCCGGTTTGATTGTAGGCTGGGATGCCTTCTGTGTGGAGTCTGCATGTACTCCCTGCGTTTGTGTGGGTTTGCTCTGGTTTACTCCCACATTACAAAGACATGCATCTGGATCATTTCTCCCCTGGCCTCTGCTGAAAACTGGCTTGTTCCAAGATGGACTTTCCCAGTTAACAAATAAAAAATAAATAAATGCAAGGGCAGACTGCCATTACTTTAGAAAAGAACACAGTTTCACAGTTGGAATAATGGCTAAGGTCTTTGTCTCCCATTCATTTTATTTATTTTATTTTACATTTGTTGACCGGGCTAGTCTGGCTGGATACATGTCCATTTTCAGCAGAGGCCCGAGGAGAAAAGCTCCACTAAATACTAAGTACATTACATAAAAAACCATTACTTCTAAGAAATAGCAAAATTTTAGAATTCAAAAAGACCATCCAGAGGGAAGGATAATTTTAAAGAGAGACATATACACCATATGCAGTTCATTACATATTTGCATTACATATATGCAATTACTTATTAGCAATTTTACATAAATTATGCATAGTTAGAATTAGAAAAGTTAAAAGAGGGGAGGAAGAGACAAAAATAGATAAGAAATGTGTATAGAAAAGGTTAATCAGGTGCACTGCAGGAACATTCATAAAATACACAATTTGGTTCTGACCTCTGGTCAATACCCTGTATGATAATCGTATGTTCTCCCTGTGTGTCTGTGGGACTCTTCCCACCTGCCATGTTTCCTCCTCAAAGTCACCCAAGAATGGAGTTGTGGGAAGCAGCACAGACTCTGTCAGGGGAAGAGTTATATAAACCAACCACATTGGGCATCATCTGTGGGGTGCAGTATCCTCTACACAGGAAAACATGGATTAGAGACTGTATGTTGTGGCAGGGCTAGCCTCTCGATGGTGTAAAACTTGAGGAAGTTTAGAATAGATAATATGATGGGAAAGAGGATGCTGGATATCCTTGGTATCCAATATACAAGATGGAAGGGCAGTGCAGCAACTACAACACAGTGGGAGGACAGATGAGAAATGGTGTGGGAAGTTTTCTGAAGGGAGGCTTCAGAAGAAAGTGAGGGATGTCATCAGAGGTAGTGACAGACTCTTGGCATTCAGATTCCAGTGTACGGATAGGGTACTGTTCATAGCTTCAGCCTATGGCCAACAGCATAGTTGTGATAGTAAGGAAAGGAGTGCATTCAGTCACCAGTTGCATGGGCCTACTAGATAAAGTAGGAGAACCTGAGCTGGCTTTGGTAATGGGAGACCTGAATACTCATATTGGGACAGAGAGAACAGGATATGAGAGCTGACTAGGTTCACATTAGGGGGAGCCTATTCTAGACCTCTGTCTGGAAAATAGCTTGATGGTGACCTACACATGGTCCAGCAAGAGATACAGTCACAAGATGACATACAGGAGTTCCTGGCATGCAACTCACATAGATTTCATCCAAGTAAGGAAAGGCCACTTGGGTAGAATCAATAACTTCCAAGTTGCCCACAGCATAAACTACTGGTTACCACAATCTGCTGCAAGCAGTGGTCAGCGAACAGTCTAAGGTCAAGAGAAAGTAGGCTGAAGACCTGGAAGTTGACTGGAGAGAGAAAGCACAAGAGCTCAAGGAAATATTCAGGTTTATAGCCTAGAAGAAGAAGAAATGGGTGCAGTTGAAGAAGAATGAACAAATAGGTAGAGTAATGTTAAATAAGATGGGAAATCAGCAGTTCAGATTCAGATTAGGTTGCAGCACAACTGACCCATTGTTTGCAGTGAGACAGATAGCTGAAAAGAAGCTAGAGATATGCAAAGAGGCTGACTGGACCTTCAGACTTAGAGAAAGCATATGACAATTTCCCCGCAAGGTCAAAAATCTATGGAGATTAGTGCTCTGCCCTGGAAAACAAATAAAAAAATGTTTCTGAGCACTAATCTCCATAGATTTTTTTAGACTCAACATGGGAGCACTGTCTGGTTAAGTGATTTGCTCAGAGTCACACAGAAAGGCAATGGAGGCCGAGGTAATCAAACCTTGCATCACTGGACCATAGGAAACAGCTCGTTAACAGTTCCTTAATCCTCTAAGCCAACTGCCAGACTTGGTAAAATTAGAGCAAGCTGCATACAAAGACCCAATGATACAAATACAAACAGCGTTGGGACTCACAGAGGTTCCCAGTGGGAGTTTGTGTTCATCAGAGTTCAGCTCTGAGCCCACTGTTGTGCATACTGATGATGGACTACATTAGCAAACAGGTCAGAGAGGACAGATGAACAAACTTACTGTATGCAGGAGATGTGGCATTACAGACAGACAGACTCTGAACAAGAACTTTAACGAATGACAGGGGAATGGAATGCAAAACCGAAGTCACACAGGATGAAACTGAATACAGATAAGACAGTTATAATGGCAACAAATGGGGGCAGATCAGAAGAATCTGAGAACTGAGACAGATGGCAAAATATTGGAACATGTTAACAGCTTCAAGTACCTGGGAGAGATAGTTGAGGAGAAGGGAAGTTTGAAAGAGGAGGTCAAATCTGGAATCAGAGGGGCTGCAGCCAACTGGCAAAGAGTGTCAGGTGTAGTATATGACAAAAAATGCCAAAGTGTTGAAAAGTAAGGTGCATAAAACAGTGGTGTAGCCAGGTTTACTGTGTGGTGCAGAAACCTGGGCAGTAAAAGCAGCGCAGATGAGAAAGCTAGAAATGAAGGCGATAGAGTGTCTGAGATGGGTGGTAGGATGTAGATTGTGGAAAAGATGAAATAATGAGGTCCTCATAGCAGAAGCCCATGTAGCTCCAGTTGTAGAGAAGAAAATAGAACAGATTACGAGATTACGGTGGTTTGGTCACATATGCAGGAAAGCAGAAAACTATCTTTTGAAGAAGATTAGATAGACAGGAAGAAGACCAGAGAAAACAAGGGCATCCAGCAAAGAGATGGATGGATTGTGTGAGAGAAGACCTACAACAGTCAAGCATGACTGGCAAAGAAGGTAGGAGATTGGCGCCGAATTAAGAGAAAGATAGTGGCAGATGATGCATTACCCTAATCCTGTAAAGAAAAAAAGTGAATAAAGGTAAGTTTGTTGATGGTGAAGCAAATGAAAAAGCAATAACTGAAGAATCAGATAGACAACAAGAACTAAAGATGATTATACACATTACTCTTTGATTTGGAAAACATGAGCCAGAGGTGCAATGTTCAAATTATTAGTGTATCGGAAAGTGTGACTACTCAGGAATTACCAGAATTTATGTTAAGTATGATTAATTAGGGTATGAAACTTCCATCTAAGTTTGTTTACAAATAACAAGGGACTCCCAAGATCATAGGGAGAAAATCAGAATCTGATAATCCTAGATATATGCTTATGACCCTCAAATCCTAACCCATGATGGACTGAATTATCCAATACAACATAAACTACAGAAGGCTTCTTTTGCAGCAAAACCATATTAAATTTGTGGAGGAATTTTCTGCAGACTTTCTATAGAGGAAACTAGCTGAAGAAGGCCTCCTAGCCCTGGTTGCTTACCCATCTACATCAATTGTAATATCATTGGAGAGAATGAGAAGATTCACACATATTGCAGAGATATGGCAGTTTTACAAAGGAAAAAAATATAAAACTGGACAATTTTAGAACATATTATTACATACAAGGGAATGGAATGAGAAGGAAATAAGTCCAGAAAAATAAGGGTTGCAAGCTATGCCCAGTCACTGGGGAATAATATTAGGCAAAATGGAAATGCCACAGATAACAAGGACAGAAACTAGTGGGAAAAAAATACAGAGAATACTGAATGAGACAGATAAAAGAAACACATCAGATAGAATATATAGAGTTAATATAAATACTAAGAGGAATGACGGAACACACAGACTGGCAGTAAGATGACCCTTCCAGAAACCAAACTGAACAATAGAAGGCACACCTCCTAGTAAAAAGAAAAATAAGAGAGACCATTGTAAACAACATAGGTATAGAACGGGACATTAGACAATTGAGTACTGAACAAGATAAACAGGGGAGGGAAAAGAGGAGATCTGACTCTGATATACAAGATCAGTTCTGCTTACATACCAGTGGTGGACTTCAGAGACTTGATCATGACACTGCATCACCAGTTTTTAACTGGGGCAACACTCCTCAGAAGCAGGGCTGGCTTTATGCATAGGTGAATTACCCTAATTAGATGCCATATTTACTATTCTTGCACAGGTGTTATTTCCCTGTTTATTTATTTATTTTAGAACAATATTTATTTGTTCTAAAAATAAATAAATAAAGCACTACAAATGAAAAATAAAATGCACCTGTGGAACTTCAGGTGATCCAAGGGGCGGTGCTATATTTGACTCAATTACATAACTCAGTCAACATTGTGAGGTTATAGGAACTAAGAACTTGCAGTACTCAAATGTAGGTGTGAAGGTGCACCTGACAGAAGTATTTTTTATATCTGAAATAAAATCAGGGACTTTCTGCAGACAATAGCTTGAGGAATGGCACCGTGAGTTAAAATTACCATTTTAAAATAACACTAGCAGTGATCAACCAGACACATTTTTAACAAAACTTCTAGCTTTGTGTGAACAGCTGAGATGGTGTGAGATGAGATGAGATGGGATGAGATGGAATGAGATGAGATGAAATGGGATGAGATGGAATGAGATGAGATGAAATGGGATGAGATGAGAAGAGATGAGATGGGATGAAATGAGATGGGATGAGTCGGGATGAGATGAGATGAGATGGGATGAGATGGGATGAGATGAGATGAGATGAGATGAGAAGAGATGAGATGGGATGAAATGAGATGGGATGAGATGGAATGAGATGGAATGAGATGACATGAGATGAGATGGGATGAGATGAGATTAGATGAGATGAGATGAAAGGAGTGGTATGGTGATGGGATAAGTGTTGTTATTGTTTTTTACATTCTTGCTGGCATTGTTCAACCAGGTATTTTTGTTAATATTCCTGGCTTTGTGATGTGTGTGGATTGATGAGGTGAGAGAGTGGTGCTTTTGCTTTTTTTTTTAAATATGCGGGCAGTGATCAACCACGTATTTTGGGTAATATTTCTTTGGCATTGTGATTTATGTGAATTAACCTGGATTGGAATGCTTTAATGTGTGGTGAGTTGTTTGCATGTGGACTGTGGAGGTGAAATTACATAACATCAGACGTTGTAACTGTAACTGGTGGGTTGGGGTTGGCTGAATTATGCTAACTGGCTCTCTAGTCATTTGCACAGTTTAAAGCAGTTACAATCTGGTTTTGTAGGAACTAGTCTGCATTTGCGAGAAGTAAGATGGGTTACCTAACTGGACAGCTCGTATCCAAGGACAGACTAGGCAATTTAATTACTGTGGCTAGCTTCTTTGGAGGGAAATGACTAGCTGCCTGTTGCTATGTGCTTATTATTTTGGCTTTGCAGAATTGATGTGATTATGTGAAACAATGTGCTATATTTTAGTGTGTGGTAACTATTTGTTTGGAACAAAGGTGAAATATATTACATGGGCATCCTTTTTTACCAGTCATTTGTTTGAACTGTACATAGAAGTGGGTGTAACTGCTTATTGTCTCGTGCCTGGATGAAAGTAGCTGACCCTGCTGACATATATTCAGTTTAATGGTAATCTTTCTCTCTGTTGAAAAAGGGGATAAATGCATCAGAGAATACCCAGACCTTTAGAACTTCTGGGGGCTGGTGGCCTCCATACACTAAGGCTGTATAAATACATTTTTCCATGATCTTAGTAATTCCCTCTGCCATGACTCCCCAACCACTGTAAAACAAGCCCTTCTTACAGGTGTATACAGAAGGTGGCTGTACATGTGCGGGGGTCTGGAGAGCATGTCTATTTCTTTAGAATTCCTCCCAAAACTCAGAGGTCACCATATCTTGTGTTGGGCTGGTGATAATGTGGCCATTATTTCTTTAGCATTCCTCCCACATTTCAGAAAAGAACAAGGAGCTTGTATAGGAGTACTGCACTGTCTGTAGAATTAACAAGGTGTAAACATTTATCTAATCATTTTTTTTTTCATTTTCCTTCTGATCAAACAACTGATGCTTATGCAGGTGGCTATCTTTTAGAGGAGAGTAAATAATTTGCTGTTTATATATATATATATATATATATATATATATATATATATATATATATATATATATATATATATATATATATCTGACAGCAAACATGTTCTATTTTTACACACCTTACTTCCTTTAATTTCTGCATGGTGTTCCTGGTGATGTGCATGTAAAGATACTGGACTATCTCTGCTTTTTGCTTAAGCTTTTGAAGACAGTAGAAATAGTGACAAAACCTTGGGAAGACCAAGAATGTGAGTCACACTAGCTGCAATTCCATGCTCTATAGCATGACCCACAACTGTTTGTGGTTACTCCATCTCTCTTCTATTCTCAGTCTGCCACTGTCCCCACCTTTTCAGAAATGTATGTAGTATTCTTAAATTGAAATTTGTGGTATTGTGTAGTCCTTTGTCTTCCACTGCACATCACCAGGTAGCCTCTGCACTCCCCTTCTCCCACCACAGTGCCTTTACCCCTCCACTTGAGTTGCTTTCTTGCTATTATTTTAATATTGTCCTTTCAATTGATTACTTACTATTTTCTAACTAAGCATATTTAAATCTCCTTACCAGTTCCTTTCTTACTACCCTCTCTCCCTTAAACTGACTACCTTGAGTTAGTTTTCTTCCTACTGCAACTATCCCCACCTCACTCTCTCCTCCTCCTGCTAGCACCTTTCCTAATTTCACACTTCTGTCATGCTACTGTGTGCAAATCCCAACCCCCTCTTGCTCCTTATGCACTAGAGCACAGTGACCAGTGTCTCTTCCTTGTATTTCCTACTAAAACAAAAGAAAAAAACTCTGTTTTTTATAATTCTTTTCCCAACCTACTGATTGTTTTTGGACGCTTCTTCAGACATAGGTTTGGAGACTTCTTCAGACATAGGTTCAACCTGCTCCGTTCACCCTTTTTATGCTCGGGCTCACTCCACTCCACTACTCTTCCCTCCATTCCAACCCACCCCTGCTTCCCCTAAATTTATACTCAGCCCCTCTGTAAGGGCCCTCTCCCTCACTCCAACTATCTAGTCAAGTCACCTCTGCTCTACTCACTACACCCTCCCCTACTTTGTTCAACTTTTCTTCTACCTCACCCTCCTCCCACTAATTAGCCCTATAGCACAAATCAATTATCCTATCACCACCTCTGCTTTACCCTACATCTTTCATCACTTACTCTTCCTTCCCTCTCCACTACCTATTGTTCCTCCTTTCTCCGCCTTAACTTTCTTACAATATCCCCATAAAAACACTAACCCCACTCTCCTCATATCCATAGTTACATCCACTTAAAACAACAGCATGCTACTGCAGTTCCTCTTACCTCCCATTCTGTTCCTCCTCTAAAAATTATCATCTTATCACTCCAACCTACTATACCCTCTTCTGTCACCCACTCTTCTCCATGCAACATCCACCTTCAATAAAAACCTGACCTTCCCTATTTCACCCTCTCTCTAAAGCACCACCTATATGCATTATCACAAACTAAAACATTTCGCTCTCTCTCTCACTTCCACAAAACATAAGTTCAAACCCACTACCTACTACTTCTATTTCTCTAAACCTAATTTTCTTCCTATTACTCTCCTGCCAGATGGGGACATCCACCTCAATACTGGCCCATCCCCTTCCTCCAACACCACCACCTCCACCTCAACTAACAGGCACCAGCTTCCAACATCTGTAACCAAACACCTGTCTATCTACTCCATAAATCTACAAATTCTCGCTAACAAAATCTCAGGATTACATGCTTAGATAGCAAAATACTATCCCCAAATATACCTTCTGGTAACAATATTCCTATTCTTGAATCTATCTTATCCTGGATCTCCCAATATCTATCATATAAGACAATCATACTAGTTGATGTCAACATCAGTTGGAATAAACTCTCCTCCCACTTCCCTAGCGTTAGCATAAACCTTTTTGTGTTCAGTCAACTGATCTCTACTCCCACTCACACCAATAAAAGCTCCAGCTCCATTCGGGACTGGATCTTAATTTCCAGCCCTAATCAATATTATAATCCACATACTTTACCAGACTCCTTAAGGGATCACCTCCCTATCTCAATGCTAAGAGTACCTTCACATACTTCAAAAACCCACCTTTATAGAGACTGTCAAAACCTGTCCAATTTCAACAAGAAAACTTTCAACTACCAACACTCTCTCGTTAACTGGTCTCACCTGTTCAACCTTCCTCTAAATGATACTGTTTTTCAGTTTAACAATGCTTTCGTAAAGATACTAAACTCCCCAGCACATATCAGAAAAATTAGGGTCAAACCTAATCCCAGTTCTCCAAAGATACCATTTCTACCATGAAACTTAGAGACACTATCTGGAAACAATGGACAAAGTCAAAATCTTCTTCTCTCCTCCTTAAATGCAAAGAACTAAGAAACCTTACCAAAAAACGTATTGTCCAAGACAAGAAAAAATTATGTCAAGAAGCTCACTCTACCCACACCTCAAACCCCCCAAAATTTTGGTACACATAAACAATATTCTGCATCCAGGAAAACCTTCCACCACTTCCCTAATAAAACACCTTTTGAAACAGCCACCCTACTTAACCATTACTTCATAGACTCTATCCACAACCTAACCCCTACCGACACTAACCAACCACAACCCCCATCCCCTCCTCCACCCACTCCACTCAGCTTTCTTCCTGACACCTGCTTCTACTCTTATATAAAATCTCTTCTGCAGAAACTTAAACCTTGTTCTGCTTCCTGTGACCATCTCCCCAATCCCCAATTTCTCAAGCTTGCAGCAAATACTATAGCATATTCTGTTTCAGTCCATATTAACCATTCCATCAAAAAAATACTCAGTCCCAGAAATTTGGAAATCCTTTCATACAATTCCACTTTATAAAGGTGGCAACTCCACCGACCCTTCCAATTTCCGACCTATAGCCATCCTCTCTCCTCTCTCAAAAATCCTACAGAAATGCATTCACAGACAACTTCTTAAATATCTACTCCAGGAAAACCTCCTCACCCCCTCTCAACCTGGATTTAGGCCTTACCACAGCACATGTGCAGCCCTCCAATCCTTCACTCAGCCTGTAGCAGAGGCAAGAGATAACAATAAACTGGTGTCATGCATTTTCCTCAACCTCTCCAAGGCATTCAACACCATATCCAATCCTAAGCTTCTTACCAAACTAACTGAACTTAATCTCTCTGCATCCACAACTCTCTGGTTTTCTAGTTGTCTTAATAACCGACAACAATCTGTTAAATGGCAGAGCTCCTGCTCACTGTTCTTACCTATCCAAACAGGTGTATCACAAGGATCATTCTAGGCCCCCTTCTCTTTAACATTTTCACTAACAATCTACAGTCCACCTACTGCACCTCAACTTTGATCCAGTACGCCAATGACACTTCTCTTCGACAACCCTACCAACCCTCTTTCCCTCACACAGACTTCTTTCAACACAACTGAACACTGGGTAACCAATAACTAACTCATCCTTAACCCAAAGAAAGCAAAGCTTTTTCTTTTCATTCCAAAATCTATGTCCAACCTTAAAACTTCCTTCACTCTCTCTTCCCTAGATAACACTATCATTCATGCTGACTCCCATACCAAACTTCTAGGAATCACAATTGACGATCAGCTGAAATTTGACATTTATATCCAACAATCCATCAAAAAGACTAATCAAAAACTCAATCTTTTGTATAGAAACAAAACATTCTTACCCATTACCTCAAGGACTTCCCTAGCTCAAGTCTTCTTCCTCCCTTACTTACTGTATGCTTCCCCTATATTTACCCACATCCAAACAAATCTTTTAACCAATCTTGAACAAACCTACAATCAGATAGCCAGATATGCCTGTAACTTCCATTACAAATGCCATCTCTGTTTTGCCCTTAAACAACTATGGTGGCTTGAATTCCCTCAACTATTACTACTTTCTCAACTACAGATTACACATCCTCTGCTTTACAAACCTGCAGACTGTCCTTCCTTGTTTACCCTCCTATCCCTATATAAACCTTCACAATCACTTCATAACCCTGACCAGCAGCTACTTGACACCTACAGACCTAACAAAACAATAGGCAGACTACTTTATAAATGCTCTTTATCTCAAACTTGGAACAAAACCCTTACCAGCATATGCTCTATCCAATCTTCCTTTCATTTCAAAAGAGAATTAAAGAGATACCTAGCTGATGCTGCCTCCTGCACCTGTCACCACCCTACCTAACTTTTACTCTCCCAGTTGTTAGTGTATAACAAGTCAGTTTATTATGAAAAAGCATTTGGTCAGATTGATGACATTAAAAGTTGAATATAATGTATTTCTTCCTTAAAATAAAAAAGTAAAATTGAATTTCTGGTGATTGTTTACTTTAGGTCATGCCAGTATGTGCATAATCAAGTGCCTCCCCCAGTGTGATGTGGGTGATGACATGGCTATAACGATTTAGG
The DNA here is from genome assembly GCF_019279795.1 of Protopterus annectens. Lineage (NCBI taxonomy): Eukaryota > Metazoa > Chordata > Ceratodontiformes > Protopteridae > Protopterus > Protopterus annectens. The sequence continues at coordinate 931,749,614 of NC_056741.1, read as the reverse complement.
ATGATTGCCATCCACTTAGAGGGCTGTTTATTCAAGAATTATTATTATTGTTATTATTCATTCATTTACTTTTGTTTTAGGAGATGAGAGATTAAAAAGAGAGACAGTGTAACATATACCACAGTAGGACTCTTTGGTTGATGTGGATAGCAGTTTCTGTGATTGCTTACTTTAGGACACCTTAATATAAAAGGAATTAAATTGACAAACTGCCCTAAAAGGAAACACATATAACTGATAGTCTATTGGCATATTAATCAAGTCAGCATCGCCCACACCTGCACAAACAACTTTTTGTCCTAATGTAAACAACTTCCAAATTTCTTTTCCACAGATATTTTTGTCCAGGCCATCACTGGATCAAAAAGCTTGGAAAAATATCTAAAATGCACCTGAGAAATAAATAATTTAATGGCTTCTGGGTGCCTAGCAGCCACCAAACCCCTAGCTTTATTTGGTTAATACAAGTTAGTTGTGGTCAGTTACAGCGTGTTGAAAGGATGCAGAAAAAAATAAAGTTGAAGAGGAAGACTGAATTTCTTCTCTTACTCATGGTGTTCATTCAGGCCCTCGCTGGATGAAAAGTTAAAAAAACTCCAACATTCATCTTGAAGCCTCTAGAATCCTCATGGCTTCTGTAGGCCACCTACTTAATGCAGTTGTTTCCACAGCAGTTATTACAGCTTAGTCTTAAGTTTGTTTGGATGTGCTGAAAAAATGTTCCTGAAAATGTGCAGGAAAAAGCAAAGTTGATGAGTAAGACTGAATTTCATTCTTTGATCATGGCTTTTCTTTAAGCAATCAATGGACCAAAGTTGTCTAAAAAGAAAATGTAAAATCCATCCCGTAGCATCTAGTAACCTCATGGCTTCTGGGGGTATAGCAGACTCCAGACCACCAGCTTAGTAGAGTTATTTCTACTGTGGTTATTATAGTGTAATCTCAATTAGTCTGAATGTGCTGAAAGAATGCAGGAAAAAAAATAAGCTAAAGAGTAAGACTACATTTCTTTCTTTGATTATGTTTTTTTTTTTCTTCAGGCAATCACTGGATGAAAACTGTTGTTTAAAAAATAAAATGCACCCAGACCATCTAGAAAACCCCACAGTTTAATGAAGTTGTTATCTGCACAGTTATCAGAGTGCAGTCCTGCTTAGATAAACTGTGTTGAATGCATGACTGTAGAAAAAAAATTAGGAATAAGAACAACTGGGAAAAAAAAGTAATCTGGATAGTGTGAGTAGGCCAGGACAGGTTGGGTTGGACAGACTGTGTGTGTGTGTTGGGGGGTGGGGGCGATAGATTTTCTTTTCAACCGTCAGATTTTTACTTCATACTTTTGGTCTGTTTCTCATAAAATGTGTGGTTTTCTGTCAAAACCACTAAAAATTGATACTACTAAATAATTACATATGAATAGGTTTCAGACTTCATATTCTTCAAAACATACATGCAACACAAGACCTTTTATTTTAGCAACTCCCTGAGATTATAAGAACAGTACTTAAAATTGCCCTGCCCCATTATTTTTGTCTTCTTCTAGATTTATTGTGCTTGTTAAAAAAAATGTTGAGAGGTATTGGGCAGAGATTAGGGTTCCACTTTACCTAAGGCTGTCCGTAACCTGAGGTATAAAGAAATAATTACCATGAGGTAGGTGTAAAATAGGGAATGATTTATTAGCATCCATTGTATTGATACACTAGTTGCATTTGGGGATTTGCGGACTCTGTACAGAGATTAGTGCATATTAGAAAGAGAGGTGCTTGTCAATGTTTAATACATTTAGACTTGCACATCCATTAGACATGCATATCTGACTGATCTGAAGGACAAAGCTGTGGATCAGTTTACAGAGGTAAAATTGACTGAAGGTAACAAAAAGGCTACACACATTAATTTATCTTTTGGAGTACTCACACCACATTAAATCTGAAAGATTATTCAGAAATTAAAATGTTCAAACATTCTAGTGACCTTATCACAAGAAACTAAGCTAAAGATTAGGAAATTGCATATGTTACAGCAGCAGGAATACACAGGCATAGCAATGGAGCACAAAGCAGGGTGGGAAAAGGCAGGAAACACCAGAGCATTAATTCTATTTCATAGGAGCATAAACTTTAAGATGGAATCTTCTAGTATAAGTTTAATATGGTGATGGGTTGTAGTTCAAAGTAGTAAAATAATGACAGGCAATATATATGTGCCTACTGCTGATAACCCAAGAGATAAAATCAATGTGCTTAACCTTATTGTTACCTTCAGTCAATTTTACCTCTGTGAACAGATTCGCATCTTGGTCCCCTACTCCCTTTCAGCACATCCTACCTGACAATGACTACACTGTAATAACTGTAGTGGAAATAACTGTATTAAGCCAGGGGTCTGTGAGCCACCAAGCTCCCAGAAGCCATGAGGCTTCTAGAGCTCTGAGATGGATTTTAAAGTTTCTTTTACAGGACACTTCAGTGTTACACTGAGCTCAGAACTGGACATGTTATGTGAAAAAAGAAATACAATGCCAGGGCCAAGGAGAAGCTGAAGGGAAAATGAAAGAACAGCATTTAATAGGGATATGAAGAGAGATATACAGTAGAAAGATAGTGCCTGCCTTTTCTGTGGAGGAAGAAGTTTACAGCAGGAGGCTGGATTATTTTCTCATGGGAAAGATCAGGCCAGAGTTGGGCAGATTAGACTAGTAGATCAATATTCTTCAAACCGTGCTGCTGTAGCTTTGTTAATAGCTGTGCATCAGAAGCATGACTGATTATGTACATGGAGTTATGCTTGGTATAAATGGAGACCTGATGAATGCTAGGAAATGCTTAGAAATGAAATACACACAGTGAAAGGGATGTTCTGCATGTTTTATGGTGGAAGGGAATAAAAGCAGCTTTAAATGCTTGCCCAATAATAACAATATAAGGTAAGACAAGATAAACACAGACTAATATATTTCTGGAAAAGTAAAACAGGTTATCAGAATTACAGGATCTAATATCAAGAGAGATCAATAATGTGTCTTCTATGATTAATTAATTGTATATTTCAAAGGCAATGTTTTATTAGTTAACCACATGGCAAGCAGATGCTGAATGCATAAGCAGAAATTACTTTTGGTGGCAGCAAGTGGAGAGAATTTATTATTTACTTATTGATTTGTCTGTTTGTTTTTGACCAGGAAAGTCTGATTTGGCAAGATCCTGTTTACAGCAGAGGCCTGGGGAGAAAAGCTCCATGCAAATTTAGGTACAGTTATACATTATTTTTTTAGATTAAAGTTGAAGTATAACAATAGATTCATAAGCAAATCATAGGTATATTAGGTATGGATATATAAATCTACAGAGTAACACTGGCATAGTTTCCACAATTAAAGGCAAGGTACAACAGCAGTAAAAATTAGAAGCTTTACAAACATACAAGAGTGGACTATCTAGAGGTGTTTAATAACAATTGTTAGTATGTATTGGGTGTAAAGGGCAAACTGGACGAGGAGAAAAGAGGATTAGGAGGATGAGGAAAGGAGATTAGTGCTAGAGATGTTTACAGTGTTAGGTCTAAGACCACTGTTAGAGAAAAGTAAATGGGTAGATTTGAAGGTGCTATATGTGAGTGTAAACACTGAGAGAAGGAAGGGGAGAGAGATTTGTTTGAGAAGTAACATACATGATAAGTAGTTCTTGTGTGTTATGCATTTTAGCAGTGGGATTACAGATGGGATTCAGCCAGGTGTGTAGCAGCAGCACATCCAGGTGCACTTCAGGTGCTGTCTAAGCTGAGTTTTGATAGGTCCACTGTTAATTTGATTGGTTGGTGAATATAATTTTAGAGCTTTGAGATGTAATTGGAGTGGAGAGGGTCACCAGCATTATTGTATGATTTGACTGATGGCATGAAGCAATCTGGACTTATTCTAATATAGAAACAGAAGCAAAATAAATCAGATTTGGTTAATTCTTGGCCAGTCTCACTCTTGAATATGAACATAAACATTTTGGCAAAAGTCCTAGCAAAAAGGTGACTTGGGGTCTTACCCAAGATTTTAAGGCCAGAACATAATGGTTTTATTAAGGCCAGGCAGAGTATTGATAATTGGCAGAATTATGCTCTTTGTCTTAAAAAATGTAAAATATGATATTATTGCACTGAGGTAATTTTATTTAATATTACAAACGCTTTTGGTATGGTACATTGGGACTTTCTGTTTGAAATATTGCAGGGGAGGGTCTTGGAGAATGCTTTTATTCAATAGATTTTACCGATGAATAATAATCCCACCAGTGATGTTTTAATAAATGAAGGATTAGCTACAAAAGGGAAAAGTCTCCAGAGGGACTAGGAAGGGATGCCCTTTATTGTATGGATTTTTTCTCTTAGTACTTGAAAAGTTGGCTTTGAGAGATTATGAGACATTATAATAAAAGCAAAGAAATTATGACAAGGCCACTTTCAGCCATATGCTCATGACTATACTTCCATTGCCAAAAATGTAGGTAAGACTTACCAGTAATGTGGGATATATTTGACAAATGGAGCAAAGTGTCAGGACTAGAAATAAACTGTAATAAAACTGTGTTTGCCTGAGTAGGAGAAGAAAAAACATGGGGAATAGATTGTGATATGCAGGAGGTGGAGTTTCTTATCTACCTAGGTTAAGAGTTGGGCTATGCATATGAAATGATGATTATAAGAAACTTAGAGAATCTTTATATTAAAATAAATAAACTCTTACAAAACGGAGGAGGTAGGACATACACAATATTTGACAAAATAAACACTATCAAGACCATAATTCTCCCTTGAATTATAGATATCAAAAGACATATCCCTGCAGAACTTGACCACCCATTTATGAATACAGTTCAGGACCATCCAGAGGAATATGTTTGTGAAGTAAGCCAACGTGGAAATCCAAGACAAGAACTCCTAATCCTACCATCCAACATAAAATGAGGTTTGATGCATCTTCGTTCACTGATTGTCACATTTAATGTAGCACAACGAGTCAGTTTGCATAAAGAGAGTAAAGCTGGAGGATTATATGGAGAGGAATCTGTGGTTATCTACAAAGACAACATATGGCTGACACTTAGGTAAAACTGGAGGACAGACATTAAGACATTAGGAGATATGTGGTTTAAAATACTGTCTACAAGAGGATTTGTGATCAGACAGATGCTAATGATAGAAGCTGGACAATTGACAGGAGATAAAGACCTTTATCCCCAGGGGATATGGAACTGTTCCCAGCTTGTGGACAGCATAACTTCACTTTCTATCCATTGATGAACACTGCCCAAGGAATGAAAGACAGAGAGCATCCTGGAGAAAGTGGACCAACATTAAAAAGGCTATAGGTAGCTTAATATATAAAGATACCATACAGCAAAAATCATCAAAAGCAGTGCTAGGATAGAGAGGGTCTTGATGCTTTGGAAAAATATACTGAGGAAATAAGTCAAGACAATTGATAACTTACATGGGAGAATACCATTTTGTATTAGAAAATGTCCATTTGTATGTTATTAACAGAGGAGGATCCTAATTTGTGTTGCAACACATCCATTGAAATAGCATGGCATAGACGTATTTCTAGTTTGAAATGGTGGAGATGTGGTGCTGAAGCTGCAGGAATGATTCATATGTTTTGGCAGTGTAGAATAGCTCACCTGTGACAAAAGGCAGGCAAATCAGGGGTGGACTGAGATATCTGGTAAAACCGTACCTCATTCTGGAAATTACTGGGGGTCAGAATAGAGACAAATGCAACAAGCTGGTGAAAGGAGGAACTGCTTGACTTGATCGTTGTCGGCAGCTATACAAAAACAGCCACAGCAAGAGAAAAGAGAATGTTGCACTATGTAAAATTGGGGAGTTTGCAAGTAGAGTATTTGAAATTGATTAGAAGAGGTGAATTTTATTACAATTTGAAAAAAACTGAAACTGAACATAATAGCTGGATATCTGTGACTTTTTTTATTTTAATTTTAATAAAACTAGGGGATTGTTAACACATGTAAAATTGTTGAACTTATTTGCATTCTTGTTGCTCATGTTCTTTTCCTATGAAATTATGAAAATATACTAAAAATTATAAAAAAGATGATAATAAGTAGATTTCCTCTCACGTAAACTTGTTACATCATGATGCTCTGTTCTGTATATCTATAGTGCATAAATAAGTTAAATATAAGCTGCACATAGAAAATTACAGAAGAACAAACAGTTCAGCATAGTTCTTGCGTAACATGCCACACAACTTCCTCTTTTTTTGAACAGTACATTCATAATCATGCTCAAAGCAGTCTGCTCCAAGCAGCATTCAACATTTAAGTTTTGACAAAGGCTGGTTGCTGTACGTCTGATACCCACTCCAAAATTATTTTCTCACTGTAACATTAGCCAACTGCTGAATACAAAAGACCAGAAAAGACCCAAAACTGCAAAAAGCAAAGACAGAACATGTGCTCACAGTGGTACTATAATTAAACAAGTCACCTTTTAGAATGGATGTTTTCAGTTAAGATGAGATCATACTGGGCTTTCACTTATGAATAATTTATTCTTCTTCCATTGTACCCATCACATCGTCCTTGTCCCAGTAGAAAGAAACTACAAACAAAATTGTAATTTCCATTCAAAAAGTTAACATTTTCTAACATGTACATATTTTTGAGAAAGAAAAGAAGGGTTCTAAATGCTTTATTACACATATAGGTCCCCTCAAATTATCTATGGTATTATTCTAGGTATTCTCAATAGGTGCAATATATAATTAAGCAACCATAGGGTGGGAAAGGCCAATCTAACACTAAATGGAATGGGTTAATTCAACCACCAAAAGGGAAGTTGGTTTGACATAAAATGGCTTGCAAGGACAGCTAGCTAAGTATTTATCTATTAACCTATGAACAAATATTTAAATTATTTAATGGACTTAAAAGTTACTCTTTACTGGTATTTGTAAAAATCACTGCCAATTGCTTAAGCAAACAGCTGTAGATGTAGTTGTAGATATCATAACTATAACAATTAGTCAAAATTTGTCATATTGACTGCAAAAATATCTCAGTTTTCTGGAATCATGTTGTCTACTACAAGGAATTCCCTATCCACTCATCATTCAGGGGAAAAACTTTACCCCCAAAGTTAATATGATCAGACTTGAAGTCATTGCATTTTAGAGCAAGTAAAACTCTGGCCAACGTCTTATCATTCAAGTAAAGTATGTTTAAGCTAAATAACTATTTTCAAGCATTCGACTGTCATGGCTCTAAATTCAGTCTGATGTTTTCCAGTAAATGTTAATAATATTGTTCCTGTAAATAAATAGCTATCTAAATTAACATTTTTGTGTGTTTGAGTAAGTGTGTGTGTGTGTTTGTGTGTCTTTCTTTACATGTGTCCATCAACATGTTGTTAGTATCTACCAGCTAACTTAACTTGTAATACATAATCATAGTCAATATGCAGCACTTTTCATGGATAATTCTGTAGAGTTGACAATATCCACTCATTCTATATCAAGAACTTCCATTTAATCTTTGCTTAACATTTTACTAGACATTAATCTATAATTTATTTTGTACAACTCTGGCAGTTCTATTTTAATAAAAGGATTTTGCCATCGAGAAGATATACCTTTAAAAATAATAGTACTAATGTTCATAAAATTAAGAAAAATGACAAATTTAAACTAAATTCCAGATAACTGTTAAAAATTCATGTATTGCCTCCGTGTCACAGCTGAACACTTCTATGGGGAACATTTCTACAGTATGGACAGCATTCAGATGTATTCATTAAAAAGCTACTAAATTAACAACCTACACTTTTTTATAATTTACATTAATTTTTATTTTTTATAAAACTAGATCACATTTCTTTTTGAAGGTTTTTGAAGATTCTCCCACATACTCTGTTTATGCTGATGATAATAACTCCTTTCATTTTTTGCATGCCTTCTAATACATCCTTCTCTTTCTTAGAATTAAATCGGTTGAGTCATATGCTAAAAGATTTCTTCTTCAGCCATTCAAAAGATCAAAAGCAACACATATGGAAAATAGATTAAGACCTTTCTCTACTTGTACAATTTTGACTGGTCTGTTTTACCTTTTCTTTGTCGTTAGATTTACAAGAAAGAAACACAACATGAAATACTTTTTTGATGCACACTGTCTAGGATGTTTAAGTTTAATCTTACAAACTTGCTTTATTGGACATTATACAGTGACTGGCCATTAACTTTCAAAACCGAACACACTGATTTGTCAGCCTGACCAGCATGACTGTTGTAACTCGAGCATATACCAATGGAAAAAAGGCCAATCGCCCAGACTTTCTTCTATTAAAAACTAAACTTACAAAAACAGAGACTTCAAAACAATGAGAGAGAGATGGGACAGAGAAAAATGCAAAGATAATCAGGTATGTTACTCAAAACTAGAGTGATGTACCTGATTATCCTTATATTTTCTCTGTCCCATCTCTGCCATATGTTTGAAGTCCCATACACATGCACAGAACATCAAGAAAGCCCCTTGATACTGGGTAAAAAATGATTTTATTTATTTATTTTACATTTGTTGACCGGGATAGTATGACTGGATGTATGTCCATTTTCAGTGGAGGCCTGGGGAGAAAAGCCCCACTTTTAACACAACTACACTAATACAATTACATAGATAATACGATAGATAATTGAACAATAATGGAACTGAAGTGACGAAAGAATATTGGTACATCCTTTCATAAGGTTTAAACCATACAAAACAAACACAGCAGATAAAAACACATACCACAAGCTTAAGGTTTAACATAGGTATAAGCAGGCATCTCTCAACATTAAAATATAACTCAATTGCTCAGTAGAAAGACTGGCTTGATAGTAATCAAAGGAGAAGGGAAATACTAAGTTGTAGGATATGGTTAGTCAGGGTTTAGGCAGGGACAGAGCCAGTGTGATTTAAAGTATTTTTGAGGCCTTTTTTAAATATGGGTAGTGAAGATTCTTGGGTTAGAACTGGTGAGAGTTGATTCCAAATTTTACCAATTGAGTTAGTAAGTAGAGAAACCCCTGCTGTGTTGTTGGATTATGTGGTTAGGACCAATAATTTATTTGAGGATCTAAGTGGCCTGAGGGCAGTATGTGGACTTATCACGTACTTAAGAGCTGGGGTATTATCAGGCTGGTTGAGTACTTTGTGTGCTACTATACATTGGTTGTATTGTAGAAGGGATGGAAGTTCTAGCCAGTTGAGTTGAACTAGGTTATTTCAATGGTGGGTTTTATAAGCCATACAAGTGGCAAATCTAGTTATATGTTAGTAGAAGGCAAATAGTTTGTTAAGGTTGTTTTTAGAAAGGTTGGTAAATACTGGAGAGGCATAAAGGAGAGATGAAAGAAGATGGGTATGTGCTATAGCAACCCTAGCAAAAGGGGTAAGGAAAGGTTTGAGCTTGTAAAGGGAGCCACATTTTTTGTTAATGGACTTAGTGTGGTCAGTATGTGTGTCAAATTTGAGGTGGTTGTCTATCAATACTCCTAGTAGCTTAGTTTGGTCATCTGGGGAGATAATGATCCCATTGTTGGACTTAATAGTAAAGAATGGAAGCATAGACCTATGGGTAGGGGAGAAAAGTAGTAGCTTGGTTTTATTAGGATTTTTTTTTAAAAAGCAAAGAAACTGTAGTTTGATATTAACATATCAACACAGTAGTACAGGTTTCTTATTATTATTTTTATTTTGATTGTTGCTTTGGTTTACAAACATTTTACTTCAACTCACATTGAGATGCTGCATTTTGAACTATGTGATTTATAAAATATGTATTGTATACAATTAAATGTACAAAACTGCTTCTGTTGATGTTTTAAATAAGGGGAGGGTATGTACATTTAAAAACATTTGGCCCCTTTTAGAGTATTTAAATAAATGACTTTTTAGTTCGTTTCATTCACTTGAAAAAGCCCTGCATTGTGGCAGGGTGAAAGCACTTGCCTATTAAGTCTTTTAACAATGAATTAACTTTTAGTTGTTTCCAGTGTGCCTAAAATGTACTGAGCAGTAACTGATGGTTGACCATGTCAAAGGCCTTAGAAAGGTCAAGGAAGAGTGCTGAAGATAGTTTTTTGTTGTTCCGATTAAGGTTGATTAAATTAATGAAAGATAAGAGAGCCGAAGTGGGGCTATGGTGTGATCTGAAACCATGCTGAGTGTCAGCCAGCAGTTTGTTTTGATTGAGGTAGTACATAAGTTGTTTGTGGATGCATTTTTCCAGGATTTTTGCTAGTGGTGACAAAATGGCTATAGGCCTAAAGTTGGACAGTTCAGTTGAACTGCCTCCTTTGTGGAGTACCACAGCACCATTATTCAAGGACATTATTTATTGTATGATAGAAATAACTCAGGACTAGGTGTGGATAATGCTGATTTATCCAGTTTGGTCACTCAGACTTTGCCTTCTTGACAAAACCTCATCAACGGTGTGTAAATCCAGCATTACCCACACCCAGACATGGGTTATTGCTATATTTCACTAGTCAGTTTCTGTGCAGACCAGTTACATAAACTGCTGCTCTTCTGGATTTTTTTACATAATCATTAGGAACATCATTAAGTGTAAGTGCAAAAGCCACTAAGGAATTTAGATTCTGACCAAATAAAGAAGAACTTACTCTACTAAGAAAATTATGTTGTTGATCCTTGAAAATAGCTACAGTGTAACTTTATTTCATTTCAAACAGAAATGTATATGAGAAATCAGTTGTGCAAAATACAGATCCTATTTACTCAAAAACTGCATCTATAGCGGATATAAAAATTTTACACACCCCTCTTAAAATGCCAGTTTTTTGTGGTATAAAAAATGAGACCACAATAAATTATTTCAAAAATTTTCCCACCTTTAATGTGACCTATAACCTGTACAATTCAATTGAAAAACAAACAAATCTATTAGGGAGAAAATATAAAAAATAAAAAAAAATGTACAATAAGCTGGTTGCATAAGTGTGCACACCCTTAAACTAATACTTTGTTGAAGCACCTTTTGATTTTGAGTCATGGTCTCAAACTGAATACAAAGAAATGCATCATCATTCACTTTGGCAAAAACAATGTCCCTTCACACTATCATATCAACAACAATACCCTATGTACCTATAAAGTGGTATGATAACTGGGATCACAAGTAGACTGTGACCTTATCTTGAAGCACCATGTGTCTGCTGTAGTAAGCAAGGCTTTCTACATAGCACACTTGATTAGACATAAAGAAAAAGAAGTTATGTGGCACTGTAGCAGCCTTACAGGGTCATCAGGCTTGTATGGTGATTTGTTTTTTTTTACCCAATTATATATATATATATATATATATATATATATATATATATATAGGGGTCGGGTATCGTATTAACTGTCACCAACTCTCTCGATTCAGTGCCACTCTCCTGCCTTCTTCAACACTCATGCCTGACTGTCGCAAATCTTCTTTCACACAGTCCATCCACCTCTTTGCTGGATGTCCTCACTTCCTCTTACCTTCTTTCTGTCTTTCCCAAATCTCCCTCACCAGATTGTCTTCTGCTTTTCTACACATGTCCCAACCACCGTAATCTGTTCTCTTTGATCTTTTCTGCAATTGGAGCTACTTTGGCTTCTGCTGTTATGTCCTCATTTCTTCGCCTGTCTTGCAGTGTGCATCCTACCACCTTTCTCAGGCACTTCATTTCCATCACCTCTAGCTTCTTCAACTGTTCTGCCTTTACTGCCCAGGTTTCTTTTGTACCATGCAGTAGTACTGGTCGCACCACTGTCTTGTACACCTTACTTTTCAGCTTCTTTGGCATTCTTCTGTCATAGGCAACACCTGATACTCTATGCCAGTTGGTTGCAGCCCCTCTGCTTCTAGCTTTGACCTCTTCATTCAGACTACCCTTCTCCTCAACCACCCCTCCCAGATACTTGAAGCTGTTTACCTGTTCCACTATCTTCCCATCTATCTCTATTCTCAGCTTCATCTGATTTCCCCAATCTGCTGCCATTACCACTGTCTTATCTGTGCTTAGTTTCATCCCATGTGCCTTCAGATTTGCATTCCATTCTCCTATCCTTTGCTGAAGTTCTAGATCAGAGTCTGCCTGTACTGCCGCATCGTCTGCATACAGCAGCTTTGTTGCTCTGACCACTCCAACCTGTTTGCTGATGTAGTCCATTACCAGTATGAACAGCAGTGGGCTCAAAGCTGAACCCTGGTGTACACCTACTGCCACTGGGAACCCCTCAGTGAGGCCAAACACTGTTCGTACTTGAGTCACTGGGTCCTTGTACATAGCCTGTACTAATTCTACCAATGTTTCTGGGACTTCAAACCACCGCATAACTGCCCAGATCAGCTTTCATGGGACCTTGACATATGTTTTCTCCAAGTCTAGGAAAGCCCAGTTTCACTTTCTCCTCTTCTCTAGTTTCTTCTGAAGTATCTGTCTCAATGCAAACATGGGGTCAATTGTGCTGCATCCTGATCTGAATCCGAACTGTTCATCTCCCATCTTACATTCTACTATTCTGCGTATCCGTTTATCAGTCACCCTCTCCAGATCTACGATACCCCGACCCCATGTAAATGGGAAAAAGGGGATGATGATGATGATGATGAAGATATATATAAATATATATATATATATATAGAGAGAGAGAGAGAGGGGGGGGCACAGGAGGGTTAGATTAGATAGTAGGTTCACTTAAACAATCATAAAGCACAGGCAAGACTGCAAGAGGAGGCAGCGACACAGTCAGAGATGTGGAAGACAATGGAGAAGGGGGCATCAAACTCAGAGAGAAAAGACAGTGATACTGCAAGGAGTAGGTGGGGTTGAGTGTGACAGCTGGAGAAATTGCTGGCAGTGATGTTGCTGGAAGGTGTGTGTATTGTGACAGGCCAGGATGGTGATATAGTTCATAGGTTAGTACTAGGCTAACTGCCCTTATGAGCCTAGCCAATTATCCATTGTGAGACTCAAACCCTTTACCTTGTGTTTGTAAGGCAAACACCTTAACTATTAGGCCACCCTCCCAACCCTAACCTTCTGTCAATTATCTCTCAAATGATGTTTGCCATCTTCCAATGGATTAGCAAGGTGTCAACTCCATTGGCACTGCTACTAGCAGGTACAACAGTCTCTGCAACCAGTGCAGTGTGGCTTTTAGTAGATGGTGCAAGTAGGGAGGAGGTGTCGTGGTGACTTTGGCAGGCCGGGACACAGATGTTGTGGGTATTTCTGATGGTGGTGTTGTAGATGGTGCTGTTGCTGATATCTGTGGATGGCTGACAGGCCTTGCATGAGGAATGAGTGCAATTCTTGATGCTGCTGCATATATAGTAAAATAAATGGAGACATGCAAATAATAGATAAAATACATGTATGTAATAGAAAGGATAGTAATGAAGTGGGTGGGGTGAGAAAAGTACTAATGCAATGAAAAAATAAAGGTGATCTGTACTTATATGATTAAATTTCACCTATATATTTGTGTGAACAACAGAGATAATTCTCAATTTAACAATGCTTTTAGCACAGACAAGAGAGAGAGGAGAAACTGATCCCACATCCATCATCACTTGCATTCTGAAATGTGAAGAATTAACTTAATTAACTACTTGAAAAAAATCAGTGGGTTGTATTCCAAGACATAGGAACAGGATGTCGGAGACAAAAGTATAAATACAAAGAAAAACATGCTGCTCAACCGTACAGTCCACTTCCCTTCTAGGTTAAAAGAGAAGGAAACAAGTATTTCGGCAAAGACTGTCCATCACACAAATGTCCTCACCACATGAAAATGTTGCTCATACATATTTCCCATGTGTAATGCTGCAGTTAGTATAATTAGACAGATACCTTAACAAAAAATGATCGTAACTTGTATAGAACGGTGGAATTCAAAATACAGAAATCAGCATAATATAGGAGCACAGCCTAAACATCTCAAACCAATTGTTCAAGTATATGTCACACTCCATATGCACACACACATACACATACACACACACACACACACACACACACACACACACACACAATCTGTCACACATGTACCTACATGCACGTACACACACACACACACACACACACACACACACACACACACACACACACATATGCACACACACGCACGCACTCACAGACACACACAGACACACACATAGACACACACACACACACACACACACACGCACACACACACACACACACACACACACACACACACACACACACACACACACACACACACACACACACACACACACACAAATATACAAGCACAGTGTCAACATTCAGCAGTTATATTACTTTTCTTGAACTGTGGAAGTTATCTCAAAAGTGGCAGTGATTTATGAAAGATATGCTGTAGGAAAATGAATTTGTACTACTTTTAATATTAAAAGATGTATATTTTGAAAGGATATTCACTCTGGCACTCTCTTAGGTCTTATTATCTTCTCCTGTGTAGCTGCTGATTCACTGCAATGTCCTTGGGGGCCATGGAGATAAAAAGAGAAATATGTAACATCTGTGGATAGTACACAGTGGCAGGTTATATATGTAACTAACATAAGTTCTATTTACAGTAGACGCTGATTGCTATTTAAATTCATCTTCCCATCAGCCAAGGAAATCAGGATTGAGGTGTCACATATCACTTTAATCTGACACCACTGTTCCCCTATGCATGGGATGCCAGTGGCATGGATGACAGCCTCAGCTAAATTATTCTAGGCTTCAGTCTTATACAGTGGACCTTGATAGCCATCCCGTAGGACTATCTAGCTGTAATCCTTATGGAGGAGTTAAGGAAGATTTCTGTTTCCTCCACATATGACTTCTGTGTTCGGATAGGGTGACAACTTCTTCTCCAGTCATGATGTCTAACCTTGACACACCACAGGGAAAAATAGGAGAAATTGGCATGTTTACTATCTGCTGTTTACCAATGGGTATTGATGGATGCCATGACTGAACAACTGATGGCGGGATATGATGATATACGTACTGTATTAGTATGGTTCACAATTGTATTTTAAGGTGTAAAATATATCTTATCCTATGCTGTATCTTCCTTCCTTTCTTCAATGTATTGGTTACTGGACCTGACTAGGGTCTGACTTTATCCATTATCAGATTTTAGATCCAAGGATTAGACTCCTCCCCTAACCCATAACTATCCTCATAGTAGCAAATTATCTCAGATCTTGTTTGCTTTGGATATGATCTCTAGTCTCAGTGCTTGGGTGAGAACTGTGAAATTTTTTGTTGTCTCTCTTTTAGGAGAATTTTGTATATTAGTTTTCTTCTTTACCCTACCCACTCTTTCAGATTTTTAGATCTAGTTATAGGCAGAGATAGAGATAGAGATATACAAAAACATTTTGTCTTCATTGTTTTGGCATCTGTTAGGGTTTTCTTTCCCTTTTATGCCTTTCTTTCATATAAAGAATATAATTGTTCTTTATTGGTTTTTGGGTAATTGCTGTTGCTGCTGTTTGTTGTTGTTGTAGTTTTTGTGGTGGTTTCATTACTGATTAGAATTTAAGAGGAACCCCCCTGGTTTAAAAAATGTGTGAGTTGTGGCCACAAGATCCCTAACTTGAATGTTCATGCTAAACATGTTAACTGTTTAAGTGCCTCCCGTCTAGATGAGGTTTATGCTATTTGTACTGCTTTGATTCCAGGGCCCTCACAGAAAGATGCTTCACAAGGGGCTTCATCTTGCCACAGGAGGGGAAAGTTCCCCCTCCATACTTTTCATCTTCTTCTTCCCCTACTTCTAAAAGAACAGACAATAAGATTAAGGGGAAAGAGACCTGCCTCCGACCTAGCACACACGTGTTGGGGTCATTTATTGCACTGTTCTGACTAGTTTGCTACTTGTGTGTCTCTGCTATCTTAAACAAAAACAAAATAATCTTGCTATTTTCCCACTTTCTATAATTTAAAAAAGAAAAGTTCAGTTACAGAGTTGCTGTTCTGAACTGTTTGTAAG
Organism: Protopterus annectens; assembly: GCF_019279795.1. Classification (NCBI taxonomy): domain Eukaryota; kingdom Metazoa; phylum Chordata; order Ceratodontiformes; family Protopteridae; genus Protopterus; species Protopterus annectens. Next base: position 931,733,559 of record NC_056741.1, on the reverse strand, counting down.
TTTCTTGGAGGCCAGTGCTTACTTGGGCTAAAGGGAAGTCTCTGTGTTCACCAGTGGCAGGGGTTAACACTGAGCAGCCTGCCTGTCCCTGTAGGAGTGGTTACTGCCTAGAAACTGTAGTTTTATTGGCCATTTTGGGTCAATTCCAAACTCCTTGATCTATCTCTCTTAAAACCCTGCAAACTTGCGCACAGAGCAGCATCGGGCAGCGCCAGTTAGCTGGGGTATACTATTCCTGGCTCCACAAAGTCTGCACTGCAATTTTTCCCTTAGAACTAGGCAAGCCTTAACTCAAGTGCTTCAGATCAACTGCTCTTATTGCAGCACCTGCACAACCCAAATCAGCACTTGTCCAAATCTCCTAGACAGCAGTATTATTTTCCAAATCTCCTAGACAGAACTATTATAATACAGCATAAGATCCTCGATTGTCCACAAGACAAGTGAAATGTACTTTTCCAAGCATGTCCAGAGGTCAGCTTCAAGGGTACTCTCCAGTTCATCAGGTGGAATTGGGCATCCTGAGGCAATGTCACAACTGCCTCATGTATACAGACAACCCTCTCCTCTTACCTCTAGACACAAACACTTGTGAGAGATGCAAATACACAGCCAGACTGGAGGCTAAGCACTCTCAACCCGTGACTGTAACAGACAGTCAAGAGGAGAAGAGACACACAAGCATCACACCACCAGTCACACATAGATCAACAAAACAAGCACCGGCAAAACATACACATAAATACACAAAAACATATTCAGAGACACTAGGTACTAATCTGAAAAAGAAACAGGGCCCTCCAAAGCAGACAAGCAAGCAATCTGCACCTCCAAACACAAGCCAGAAAACACATAATTTGCCTCAGCAGTGTGTCTCACCACAGCCCCTAAGGCAAAACACCATACCCAATACGCTAGTAATAGGAGACTCTATAGTAAGCACACAGATGTTCCAATCACCAGGCTGAACAAGGAAAAGGTTACTGTCAGCTGCCTGTCAGGTGCTAGGATCCGCCACATAACACAGGTACTTAGGTCACTCCAGAACAAGTACAAATATGATGCTGTCATTGTACATGTTAGTGTGAATGATCTAAGACATACCTCCCCAGACTACATGAAAAGAGACATTGAGGAGCTCTCTGATCATGTAGCCCAAGCTGATATGACCCTGACCTTGAGTAGCATACTACCTTCACCTAGAATGATACCACAATACAAAGACAAAATGATCAATTTCAACAATTGGCTAAGCTTCTGGTGTCATTCTAAGGGGATCCAGTGTCTGTCTGCCTGGGATGACATGATAGACAAGCCTCGCTATTTCGCCAGAGATGGTTTGCACCTGTCACCCCTAGGTTTTTGAATACTGGCCAAGGCTCTTGCCATCCCCATAGTGCCTTTTTTAGGCAAGGCTCAAAGGACAAACCAACCACCGTAACCAGCAAAGATAACCAAAAACTAAGGGTAATGCTACTCAACACCAGAAGTTTCAACCTCAAAATGCATGCAGTCGAGGCACTCCTCAGTATGGAGAAAATCAATGTTTGTGCAGTGACGGAAACCTGGTTCAAGGCTCCAGAGAGCACCCCAGCACTACCAAGTTACAATTCATATCATACCTTCTGGCCTCAGTTACCGGATCGCAGGACAAAGGGCGGAGGTGTATCCATATTCATCAAGGATACCCACATCTCCAGGTTAGTGGCGCAGCATGATGCCCCAGAGATCATCCATGCACAACTATCAACAGGCAAAACCACATTTCAAGTCGTAGCCTTTTATAGATCACCCACCATGTCCCTAGATGCTCACTCAGCATTCCTTGAGGCATTGGAAAATATAAAGGTCCTACCCAACACCATAATTTTGGGTGATTTCAACTACCCTGGTAGAGAAAGGGCGAACTACCAAAGTTCTAACTCCTATGACCAGCGGTTCATAGAATTTATAAATTCATATGCCCTTGAACAACTGGTATGTTCTCCCACTAGAGGGGACAACATATTGGATTTATTCATCACAAATATGGGCACCCATTGTACCACACCCGTTATCACTCCCTCGCTGGTCAGATCAGACCACAAACTGATAACCCTGGACATCCTCACCCCTCCACCTCCCCCAGTCAATGAAACCATCATAAAAAAAACTTTCCAAAGCAAACTTCAAACAACTTGCATCAGAAGTGGAAAGCTTTACTATTCCCTTGCAGAAGGATAATGATATCCAGGATGCAGAATCCTACACCAAGGCACTTTATATACATCTTCAGGATTGCATGGACCGTGCTATCCCAAATAAAACCAAGACTCCTTCCTCAAGCAAGAAGAAACCAGTCTGGTGGACACCTGGCCATAAGCAAACTATACAATAAAAGGTGGAGACTTATACAAAAATGGCCAAATCTCAAGTAGAAAAATCATCCCTGATCAGCATTAGTAAGAAATTGAGGGCCCCCATCAAGTCAACTAAAGCCAATTTTGAAAAGAAAGTTCCTAAGGATGCCAAGGATAACCATAAGGCCTTCTATGGTTACATCAAAAACCTAAATGGCAATGCTCAGGTCTATTCTGAGCTAGTACAAAATGGAACAAAATACACTGACCCCACTGACATTGCCAACATCTTGGCTGACAGGTTCAGTGCAAATCCCCCCCACCACCACCTGCAGGGCCTATTACTATTCCAGGGGATTGTGTAACTCCAATTATTACTGATACGTTGGTTAATAAGGCTCTATCTAAAGCTAAAAACACTGCCTACATGGGACCAGATGGTGTCCCGGGCTGTGTCATACGCAAGCTATGAAATGAATTAACCCCGCATCTGAATACCCTGTTCAGTCTCAACCTCTCCACAGGATATGTGCCCATAGAATGGTGCACAGCAACAGTAGTTCCACTGCACAAGGGTGGGCCCCTACCAACCAATAAGCCTGACCAGTGTGATCTGTAAGGCAATGGAGTGAATCATTACGGAACTCATAAATGGAGAGATTGGAAACCTCCAAACACTTGACCCCACACAGTTCGGCTTCATCAAGGGCAGATCATGCTTCCTGAACCTGGTGAACATCTTTGAGACAGTTACTCAGGCTATGGATAAGAGAAAGGAGGTACACATGGCTTACCTTGACCTTGCTAAAGCATTTGACACCATTCCCCATTCAGGTATTATTGATAAACTCACCAACCTGGGCATAAACCCTTACATCACAAGATGGATCGCAAACTGGCTCTCAGACAGATCCCACAAAGTAAGAGTAGTGGGATCTATGTCTGAATCCAGACCAGTAACGAGCGGTGTGCCTCAGGGATCTGCCCTGGGGCCCCTCCTGTTTGGCATATACTTCTCAGAAGTACAGCCAAGCACTGAAGGGCTGTGGCTGACCAAGTTTGCAGATGACTGCAAACTGGGTGCTATAATAGAGTCTCTGGCTGACATGGATATCCTCCAGAAGGGCCTTAATGAGACTGATGCATGGTGTCAAAGCCATGATCTCAAGCTAAATGCTAAAAAATGCATAGTAATCTCCTATGGAAAAAACCAGAGTACCCGCAAACTACCACATAGGAGGTAACCCCCTGAAATCTGAAGAAGTAATAAGGGATCTAGGGACCCAAGTAGATAGTCAGCTTTCCTTTGATAACCATGTTGCCAAGGTGGTTAGAAAATCCTTCTATGTCACCCATCTGATCACAAAAGGGTTCACATCAAGATCTAAGGATGTAGTGGTGCCCCTCTACTCTTCCCTCATCAGACCCATTATTGAGTACAATGTACCAATTGGAATGTGCCTTGCCAGGCATCTCAAGCAGCTGGAGAGACCACAGAGGTACCTCACTAAGAGGATTATTGGCCTCAAACAGTTGCCCTATGCAGCACGATTGAAAAAACTAAGGCGTTTCTCTGTTGCATACCACCTTCTCAGAGACGATCTCTGTCTAACATACAGAGCCATGTCCAACCCAGAACTGTTGAACATGCTCCATCTTAGCAAAACCAAATCTACTCGAGCTACACGCTCTAGGGATATAAACCTCAGCACAACAATGAATAGAACATGCTGGAGGGATAGATTCCCTTTGCAAAGACTTCCATTGCTATGGAACAAGGTCCCAATCTACATAAGACAGAGCCCCACACTATCACTCTTCAAGAGGAACCTTGACAAGTGGATGGGTAACAGAAAGTTCACACCAGGGATCATACCAACAGCTCTACTAGATAGGGGCCAAGGGTACTAGCTACTAGATCAAGGGCCTAGGGAACTAACCAAAGGGGCGGTGAACATGGGCTAATATATGCCTTCAGGCAGATAGCCCAGTACCTACCTATGAACCTATGAAAGAGATAAGGAGCATAAAAAGCATTCTCTGGATGGTTTGGGTCCTTCCATCCCTGTGTCTAAGTTACAGAAGCCTCAAGATTCTGTTGCAGTTTGGAGCTTATTCTCATCAGATCCTGCACTCCTCTGCTCCCAGAGTCTTGGTTCTTACTGGAACCTGTGTTCTCCAGGATCTGATTACTCTTCTCCAAGAGAAATGTTTTTTTTTTTTTTTTTTTTCCCCAAGGACTACTAAACCCCAGTCAATGGCTTCATCCACATTGCCAGAATGATGAGGAAGTTCCTCAGGACTTAGATTCAGCTCAGTGTTCTCCTGGCTGTGACCCACGTCAGAGTTTTGGGCCTTGTTCCATCTCCCAGTTGTATTGTAGCTCCTTCCACAGTCTGACTCTTGGACTCTGTAAGCCTGAACCAGAGTGCTTCCAGGAGACTGTCGGTGTCAGATCTGAAAGCTATACAATCAGCTCAGACTGCCTTGGATCTTGATAGGTCTTAAAGCTGAGCTGTCAGCCTTGGTGCTGTTTAGTCTGTATTGACTCCAAAGTTGTCATAGCCATCCCTTCTCTATCACATCCCCTCTGTCTATCTGCTGTAGATGGCGCAGCACCTGTGTCAGCATCAGAGCTGTGTCAGACAAATTTTTGAGAGCAACATGTGTTATAGTCCATGGATCCTACCAGAATCATGTTAGGGTCTGTTTTGACTTTGGTTTTGGAGGCCTTTGAGAGAATTCTGTCTCAGACTAGATGGCAGGCTTCCCTTTCTGGCTCGGCTCCACCCTTGCCCATATGGAACTCTTCAGGTAATTTCTCTCCACAGTCAGTCATCATTGGAACAGGCAACCTGTCAGAGTCTTAAGGCAGTTCACATAGTGGACTCCCCATCAGCTTTGGATTCCTCTCCAGACCATCCCACTGGAAAGGATTAACAAAAACCTCCATACAAGGGATGGAACAGAGATTACCCACAGGGGTCTCTGATAGAGGGTACTGATTTTGATGAAGGGGAGGGGTCCCATATCCTCCCTTGAGATCATGAATTTCTCAGACAAAAAGGGGAATGGTCTACTAAAGTCCCTTTCCAGGAGGAATCAGTATTCCTTGAGGCTTTTGATTCTGGCCCATCTACCTCTTGCATGTTCCTTCCCTCCGATGATTTAGTTGAAGCCTGGGAAAATTTTAGTGTATCCCAAAAAAAAATTATTTTGGGGAAAGGGTCTCATAGTGGATTCCACACTGTTGGCAGCAGCCACCAAGAGTAACTGACTGAGGAGAACTCCAATGTCTATCCTCCTAATAGGAAGTCCAGGGCTTGGACAGGTTAAGTAATCAGGTTTATGCCTCAGTGATCTTTGCTGTCAGGTCACTGAATTATCTAGTTCATGTAACATGTTTCCAGAGGGATTCGACTAAGGATCTGTCCAAATCTCTATCTGGGTCCTTATCTGTGGAGGAAAAGAAAGCTGTTGATATGCAGCTGACCACCCTTAAACCTGTGTCTAACATGTCAGTACAATATTTCCTATAATGTGACCAATGGCATGTTGACAAAAACAGGCACCACAATAGCTGGCATATGGCATGCTTGGATGTAGTTCTGTGACTTTGTGGAGTACTTTGAAACATCCTTTATTAATGCCTCCTATGATGGGTCCACCCTCTTTGGGCCTAAGGTTAATTAAACACTCTGCAAAAGAGAATAGTAGGACAAAACCTAGTCTGTCTGATGAGACCAAAAAGGATGCAGAATTCATGCAAGGCTCTTTTTAATTCCAAAGAAAACCAGGGATCTCAGTCCCATTCTGGACTTCAGTCACTTGAGCTACTATGTGAAACAGATGAAATTCTGGATGGTCTCAGTACAGTCCATCCTACCGCTGTTGAGGATGAATGACTGGATATGCTGGATAGACCTCCAGGATACACACTACCACATAAAATGCAGAAGCATTCCAGGACATTTCTCAGCTTTCAGGTGGTAACCAATCACTGCCAGTTCAGGGACCTTCTCTTTCCCCTTACCACAGCATCCCCTCCCCCAGTTGTTCACCAAGTGCATATCTGTGGTTGCAGGTCATCTCAGGCATTCTAAGTGTTTTCATATCTGGACAAGGGGCTCATAAGCTCTACCACCAGCATTTTGTATATATAAGTCAGGGACCCTTTGATCCGCCTTTGCTCATAGTTAGGAATAACAGTCATTCTGGCCAAATTAAAGCTACAACCAGTTTAAATGATAGAGTTCATTGCAGCACATTTGGATACAAAGTTACAGCCAGCAATAGCCAGACTGTAGGAATCCACAATTCTGTCTCTTCATGAACAGACTGTGGCTGTACTCATCAACCAGAAACCCCCAGCAAGATTCACTCTGTGTCTTCTCAGATTAATGGTAGCCTCCATTATTCTACTTTTTTCTGGCTGGGTTTTTATGTGAGAACACTTCAGTGTACCCTGGTAGTTCAACGGTCACTGAGATGGCAACCCATGAATTTTCCAGTATACCTCATGAAAACTTGCAAAACTCATAGCCAATGGTGGCTAGACTTCTCAATGGTATCTCAAGTTTGACTCATTTCCTCTCTTTTCTACAGACCAAAACAATGACAATGGATGCTTCACAACTAGGGTAAGGGTGGGGGCATTATTTCGGAAAGACTGTCCAGTGCACATGGTCCCCTTTAGACATCACTTTTCACATCAATATCCTGGAAATAAAGGCAGTCCTCCTAGTGTAGCAGGCCTTTCAGGACTCCCGTCCAAAAGGTGTGGTCTCCATCAGATGGACAATATATCAGTGATTTGGTACATCAAGCAAACAAGGGGGAAACCTTTCTTACCCATTGTGTCAAGAGATCATGAGGGTCTGGCAGTGGGAGGTGTCTTCACACTTCTTTCTGATAGCAGTGGCTATACTGTGGAAATCCAGTGTTCCAATAGACACATTGGGCAAGTCTGTCTTTCTTCCTTCCGAGAGATCTTTCAATGTGGCAGTAGTGGAACAGATTTTCAGCTACAGGAGTCAACCATACTGCAACTTATTTGTTTCTCCCTCCAACACCAAATGCAGCAGGTACTTTGCTGTAATCCGACAAGAGGGGAAGTCTCCATGTGATGCTGTAGTACACACTTGGCCTCCAGTCTCCTTTATGCCTGTCTCCTTACTCATCTCATACCAAAGTTTCTGCAGAAAGCAATGTGCAGCAAGGCTACAGTAATAGTCCCTTTTGGCCTCGACAGATGTCTTCCCTTCCTTTGATCTCATCTGATTCATCCTCTATAGGCACTGGATACTGGTCTAGATCTTTGTTCTTACCTTTCCAAGAGGTGTCATCCAGACATCAAACCCTCAAGTTAACTTTATGATATCTACTGTTCCGATGATGGTTAGATAGTTCAGGTTTTTGTCCAAAGTAGTGCACATTCTGTCTTCCTCAAAAAAGAATTTGGCCAGAAATGTTTCTCTTTGCACTTCCAGTAGGAATGTAGACCCTTTTGCAGCTACGCATCTGGATATCTGGTTCTAATTATGCCTGCTGCCCAGCAAAAAGGGCTCCACGGCGCCCCCCACCACACCACCCAGTGCCCCCATCCTGGTCTACCTACACCAAATAAATACTGGAAAAGTGCCCTAGACTAGGCGGTCAGGCGGCGGCCGCCTAGTTGGCCTATGCCTAAGGCCGGCTATGATTATGCTACTGTCAAAGGCCAGTTGTCAGCGATCTCCAATTTTCACATTGGAGAAGTTCTGTCATCCACTGTTTCCCTGAAATTGTCTAAGGCCTTCTTAAGGAGCACCTTTATGCTATTACTTTCCCTTAGAGATTCTTTTCCTCTTTGGGATATTACCATTCTGCTGCAGGCTGAGATGAGACCCAATTTTGAACCTGTGGCCACAGTCGATTTGAAATACCTTTCCTGGAAATCATTGATCTAATGGGAGTTACTTCTACATGTAGGGTGCCAGAACTTCATGTTCTATCTTTTTAAGCTCCTTATTTGGCCACTCACAGGAATATAGTGACCTTGACCTCTGAGTCATCACTCAACCAGGTTATCAACCTCCCATCCTGATTTCTTTCCCCATTTTTCCATTAAAGAAGAGTACATGTTACATCTCCTGGACTTACATCACCAATTCAGGTTCTGTTTGTATTAACTAAAATGTCAGGAAGGACAAGATATCTGTGTCCTTTTCCTCAACAAAGGATCTCTCATGCTGGTTATCTGAATGTATTTGCCATGTCTACAAGGAGAAGGAATTATACTTGCCTGGGACTCCTAAAGATCATTCTGCTAGGACAGTTGCTGCTTCAAATTCCTTTTTCTTCAAAGTTCCAATTGACATTTGTGTGGCAGCCTTTTGGGCAAATGTCCATACCTTCATTTCTCATTAAAAATTAGATTTACAGTCCAGGTCTAGGGCTTCCTTAGGTTCAACTCTCAACCAGAATATCCTTCATTGTGACTTCCAGAAATATATTGTAGCTGAGAAATCTGATGCATCTATTGAGGAATGGATGGAAGAGACAACACTGAATACAAAATGTAGGTGCTTACTATAATAATAGGTCTGTGTTGTCTCCTTCTGTCCTTCCTCAACTCACCTGTCTCCATCCCCATTCCAGAGGGAGTGACAACTGGAGTGATTGCACTGACTGTCTGATGGCCTGATAACACATTTTTCGGACTGTGTGTTTCAAAAGTTATTTTCTTGTTTGTTAAATATTCCCTGGGGGAAAGTGCATTGTTTTTTTTAGTTATAGAGTAGGAGCAAACTTGATCCGAGGTAATTTGTTGCTATGAGAGGAGTTACTGGTAAGGGGAAGAACCTGAGTCTTGGATCCAAAATCTGAGAGTGGCCAAATATGGATCTTAGTTGGATCTAGTAACCCATTTGCTGAGGAAGGACAGAAGCAGACAAAGATCTATTGTTATGGTAACACATAACTTTTGTTTCTATATCCTTGTGTATGCTGTTAGAAAATCAGGAGCTACAGCAACTCTATTTCTGAAGTTACATCTGGAAATATAGATCACTTCTAGAATCATGTCCTGGACAGCACATGCCTGCAAAGACCAAGGCATGTGCATGGTATCAAGGATGATTGAGTGTGATGCATACCAGGTAATCCACTGGTGCCATTTTCATCCATTCTTAACCTCTGGGTTAACGGATCTAACTCTGACCATCTCAGAATCTTCAGAGAGTTCCATCTCCTCTACCCATAATACTGTGCTCTAGCAATCTCTCTTCAGATCTTGATTGCTGCCATTGTGTGAGGATTGTGTTCAACAGAGCTCCATTGCATTGCATCATTTTTCGGGATAGTTCTTAAAAACATTTTTGTCTTTTTCCTCTACCCTGATAGGAAGTTTGTTAGATTAGGTTAGGAAACTTTTTAGATAGTGGTTGTGATAATTTTCACTATTTTTCTAGTATTTTTTCCTTACTCTGGGATTCCCACCTTTAATCTCCTAGCTGTTTGTGGTTGAAAAAAAAATTGTATCTTGTTATTAGGTAGTTAATATATTTCTAATGTGTTGCTGTGTATTCTGTTTTTAAGGTTCTTAGGTTCTTTATATATATATATATATATATATATATATATATATATATATATATATATATATATATATATAAATAGATATATGTAAGGGCCAATGAGTTTCTTTCTAATATTTTGCTGTGTTTGTCCTTACTTAGGTAAGCAGTTGTTAAGAATGTTGTCAGAATCTTTATAGTCTTGTTATTCTAGTGTTAGGTCTCAGTACTGGAAAAGGCTTGGGGTTCAAGAAATGCGTTTCCTGTGGATATAACCTGCACCTGCAGAATGTCCAAGATAAATGTGTTTGTCAGCTAGGTATCATCCTAGCCTCCACAGCTCCTAAGCCAGCTGTCTTGTCTCCTACTGCTATTATTTCTCCCCTGGTTCCCTTGGCTTCAGGGTTTAAGGGCTAACTGTTCTGCCCTCCCCCTGTTGATGCTAATGGCTTTCCACTTCAAGTGCTGACTCCTTCCTCGGCATTCCTGACTCTGACATTGTCAGAGCTGGGTATGCCTCAGAGCCAAGCATTCTGGAATGCTGCTCTGGGTTCAGGGTCAACCTTCTTGGTCTCAGAGTCATCCCAACCATCTGGGGCTTCAGAGCCCAGCAGTCCTGCTCTGATCTCAGAGTCAGAGTCTGTCAAGTTGGCACCAGAATCCTGTGCCTTGTGCAGGTCCTCTGATCTAAAGAACAGAAGTTCACACTGACCTCTAAGAAGGGGAAGGCTCTCCTAAATCCTCCTGTGATGATGTATGTTTTGGTGATTTATCTGAATTGTTGATGCAGCTTTGTGGATGGACCACAGAAGCTCCTTTCCCAGAGGAGTTGGCATTTCTAGTGGCATTTGCCATGGGTCCATCCATGTTCTGGTTGGTGCCCCCTGGATGTTCTTATATACCTGGTATCGTGGAAGGCACACAGAGAATGCAATATTGTGAATTTGATCCCCAAGAAACCAAATACAATTTTGACCCCTGCTAAGGGCAGATTACAGTGAAGTAAGGGTTCAGTTGTGGATTCCATTATTGTTGTTGCTCCCAGTAAAAAGGACATTCCTGAGGAGAGTTATTCAATCCATCCACCCAACAGGGAATATGAGGTCCTGGACCACTTGGTAAAGTGCACATATGCTACAGGCACCTTCACTTTGTGAGAGCTGAATTATTTTACACATTTGAAGAGGCTTCAGTGAGTGTCAATGACTGTTTAAGACTCAGTAGTCTGCCCAGGCTCAGAAGATTCTGGATGCCCAGTTATCTAGCATGCAATCCATAATCAATGTCTCCATGATGTTGTTGTCCAATGTGGCTGATGGGATGTCCCATGTAACAGGTAGCAACATTGCCATTAGCACTCATGCCTGGATGTGTTTATTTAATTTTGCAGACTGATTTAAAGAATCCACTGTTAATTCTCCTTTTGATGGCTCTTCCCTACTTGGCCCACAGGAAAAAGAGATGCTACTCCATGAGTGAACAAGATGGAAAGTTGCTTCCTGTTGTTCAGGTGCATTTTCTACCCCTCAATGGTCTTTCACTAAGAACTTGAAGGGCAGAAAGTGCCTCATTTTTCATAAACTGCAGCAACTTTTTCAGGATATTCCTAAGCAACGTTTTCCTCCATGGCAGAGGAGACAACCATAATGGGCACCACTCAGAATGCAAGGGTAGTCCGCAGAACCAGGTCCTACATGAGGCTTTCTACTAGAGGACCTTCCAGTGTTCCAGAAAGGTTACCCAACTGCCACACTCTGGGGGCAGTCTGGGGTCAATTAGTTCTCCATCCGAAAGCTTGGGAGGCCATCACCTCAGATGCATGGGTGTAGAGGTAAGTGTCCAGATCTTATACAATTCCCTTTTTGTTTACACCAAAAGATTCCCTAAATCCCTTCTGGACATACCACTTCCACCAGAGAATGGACACAGTAGTGGAAATTCAAAAGCTACTTGTCAACACAGCAACCCAAGAGGTTCTACCAGCCCAGCGAGGATCTGGTGTCTATTCCAGATTCTTTTTAGTACCGAAGAAAAACAAGAACCTCAGACTTATGCCAGATCTCAGAAAGCTGAACCATTTCATGAAACTGGACAAAGTCCAGTTGGTCATTGTGCAGATAATTATTTCTCTTCTGAGGAAGGATAAATGGATGTGCTTGGTGGATGCCTACCATCAAATAAAGATAGCAGAGTACCCCAGGATATTCCTGCACTTCTGATGGACAGACAATCATCACCAGTTTTGGGCTGTTCCCTTGTTCACACCACAGCTCCTAAGGTGTTCATCAAATTCATGACATGAATGGGATCCTGGATCAGGTTATGGGGATTCCAGGTATTTCCTTAAATGGATGTTTGGCCTCTCACCACATGCATAAATGCATCCCTAGTCAAATCCTAAGATTGCTTTCTTGAACTATGCCTGTCTTTGGGCATAGCAATGAATTATGAAAAGTCCATCCTAGAACCAGTTCAAATGCTAGAATTTATCAGTTGCCATTTGAATACAGTCACTTGGACAGTGAAGTAACCATTATCGTAACTGAGCTCTCTTTATCTACAGAGTGTTAACAGACTATGGGTTCACAAAGACTCTACAGCTTCAGCACTTTGTCTCCTTCAGTACATGGCAACTTCTATTTATCTCGTTCTTTTAGTGAAGTCCCATATGAGAGTTTTATAATGGCATCTAGCAGTTCAGTGGTCATATCTAACTTATACTGTGAATTCTCTGGTGGAAATAACAAATATCTGTCTCCGCCACATCGGTTGCTGGAATCATCACTGATTGCCACAGGGCTACCTTTTGTTCTTCCCCATTTCCTGATCATGGTCACTAATGACAGTTCCCTTCTGGGGTGGGATGTTGAGGGGAAGATTGGTCAAAGTTTCTGGGTGAGGTTTGTTGACAATCTTCACATCAATATCATGGAGATTAGGATGGTCCTCCTAGCATTACAGACTTTCTCTCCCAAGGTGTAATTGCCATTGAATTGGACAATATATCAGTCATTTGGTGTCTGAAAAAGCAAGGAGGAACTCTGTCCTATCCTCCATGTCAATAGGCCTTAAGGGTTTGGCTGTGGGCAACATGGTCTCAGTGGTTTTTGATTGGAGTGCACATCCAGGGGAAATATAATATTTCTGATGGACAGTTTAAGGAGAAACATTCTTATGCCTCAAGAGTGGTCCTTGAATCTGGATGTAGTGGCTAAGGTTTTTAGCAACTGGGATACTCATTGATGCAATCTGTTTGCTTCCCTGTCAATCAAAAAGTGCAGCATCTTTTATGTCCTGATGCCTACTGAGGGACAGTCACCAAGGGATGCTATTCTGGATAGCTGACTCCTGGGTCTCCTTTATACCTATCTCCCAGTGCCCTTGATGATCACATTTCTTCAGAAGGCAGCCCATTACTGAGGGACTGTCATCATCGCCATTTACTGCCCCAGGAAAGTCTGGTTTCCCTATCTTTGGCCTCACCTGTTGCACACACTCAGAATACTGGATCCAGCTATGGGTCTAATTTCTTATCCTTTGCGATTACCCCCCCCCCCAACCTTCACTACCTTAAGCTAACCGTATGGTCTCTCCATTTCTGATGATGGCCAGGAATCCATTCCCAAGCCCTCCTAGAGAATTATTCATATCCTTTCATCATCATAAAAAACATCCCCCAGGAAGGCTTATACTATTAAGTGGAGCCAATTTTCTGTTTGGTCCTCTTCCAAAAGCTTTGATCATTTTTCAGCACTTTTAGATGCTATTCTGGACTACTTGGCTAGTCTTTTTCATTCTGGTCTTAGTTACTATACCATAAACGTACAACTGGCAGCCGTTTCCTACTTTCATTTTGGCAGGAATAATACTACTGTGGTGGCTTATAAGCTCCCTAAAGCTTTTTGAATGGGAACTTTCTTGTTATATTCACTTGTTCAGTCTTCAAGTTCCTCTTTGGGACCTTCATCTGATGCAGCAATTTCTTGCCAGACCTCCATTTGAATCTACAACCATGGAAACTTTAAAATTGTTGTTCTAGAAAACTCTTTTTAGTAGCTGCCACTTCAGACAGAAGAGTGCCTGAACTTCAATTAGTTATCCTCTGTTCCTTCTTACCTAATTTTTCATAAAGATAAGAGTTACCTTAAGGACTAAACTTCTTTTCTGCCCAAGGTTGCTTTGGAGTCTACTTTGAACCTGCCCATTCACTTAGTAGTGTTCTTTCCAAATTTGATTAACAAGGAGGATATTTTTCCATTGTTTGGATGGCTCTCAGATGTTACTCCCTTTGTGTACTAATTGAAAAGCATATCTTTAACTATGAAGCCTAGAGGTCATTCCACTCGAGTGATGGCTGCTTCAACCTCCCATTTCTTGCAGGAGTCTATTGATATTTGTGATGCAGCTACCTGGTCTTATACCCATGCCTTTGTGTCCCATTACACACTCGATGTTCAGTCTAGGACCAGGGCTTCCTTTGGTTCCAACATGTACTGGAATGTTGTCCCTTAGGGCCTCCCTATAGTTATTACTGGCTGGGTATTCTGTCCAATAGGTTGAGACTGGATGGAAAAGACATCATTGGATACATTGGATACATATGTTATGTACTTGCCATAACTATAGTCCATGTTGCATTTTTCTATCCATCTCAACCATCCCTCCCTGCATGCTCCCACGAAATTGTCACTGTTTAGGAAAGTGCTCCCTACTGGCTTTGCTGTCTGGTCTTGAAGCCTGTGTATGAGGGTCCTACCCTGTTGCCCTCTCTTCCCTGCCTTCATTCTCATTATCTGGGTTATGTTTCATCATATCCCAGGGGGTTGTTGTGGGGCAATCATGATCTGTGGAGAGATTGTTAGCTGGGTATTATGAGTAGAGGAGACAGAGCTCTTGAACTAAAGATTATGAGATGGTCAGCATTGATTCCAAGTCAGATTTGATAACACACAAGTGGAGATTGACTAACAAAGAAGCTAAGAATGGAGTGGCAGTAGCAAAGAACATGGCATCAGAGCCACTCTAGTTTCTGGAAAGTGACTCAGTAGGTGGCATGAATGGGTCTATATTGTAACATCAAATTTTATAAAGTTCGAATGTTATAATATCGAACCAATTTTGTCGAACACTGAAAACAGCGAAGGTGCAGGACACCAAATTCTTTCCCAGGGAAAGAATTTGGTGGGCCTTTGCTGTGGCTTCGCTGTTTTCAGTGTTTGATATGTTGGAGCATTATGGGCCGGGTTCAGGTAAATGTGAGGTTGTGTGTAGGTTAGGGTTAGGGGGCGGGTTAGATGAGTTAGGGTTAGGGAGCGGGTCAGGTAAGTGTGCTGTTGTGTGTAGGTTAGGGTTAGGGGGCGGGTTAGGTGAGTTAGGGTTAGGTGAGTGTGCGATGGTGACAGACCTTAGGGTTAGGGTCGGGTTAAGGTAAGTGCATAGCTAATAGTGTATGTAAAGTTTAGTTTAGGTGTAGGATTTTAAGTGTATGTGTGTGGATTGCTGCTTTTTGTGTGTGTTCGTGTTGTGTGTATGTTTCTCGGAATAGCGATTTTTGTTCCCTGGGAAAAAAATCGCTATTTTGACTGTTCGATGTTTGCAGATTTCGATGTTTAGTGTTCTATATTATAAAATTCGATCTTTGTAGTTTTCAATGTTACAATATAGACCCGGCACAAAGAAACTATATCAGGTTGCAAGGCAAACACAGAAAGATAAAGAAGATAGTCAAACACCCTTCATACGGGATAGTAGCAACAACCTGCTCATCAGTCCACAGGACATCAAGTGTATGTAGAAGGAGTACTTCCAGCATCTTCTGAAGGAAGAATACCCCAGTAGCTGTACTGCCCAAGACACAGAATACAATGAGAGGAGATGAGGAGCCCACCATAGAAAAAGTAAGAATAGCACTTAGGAAAATGAAGCCAGAGAAAGCAGCAGGCTCAGATGAGGTCAAAGCAGATATGATAATGATGCTGGATGAGATAGGGGAGAAATGGCTCCTGAGGGTACTCATAGCAGTGTGGAGAGAAAGGCATATCCCAAATGACTGGAGAATAAGCACACTAGTGCCAGTATATGAGAACAAAGGGGACATCCACACCTGTGGGCAGTACAGAGGTATAAAACTCCTGTCACACTGCATGAAACTTCTGGAGAGGGTGATTGATAAATGGATACCCAGAGCAGTAGCATGTAAGACAGGAGATGAGTAGTTCAGATACAGATCAGGATTCAGTACAACTGCCCAATTTTTGCAGTGAGACATATACTAGAGAAAAAGCTAGAGATGAGGAAAGAGTCAAGCTGGGTATTCCTTGATTTGGAAAAAGCACATGATAAGGTCTCAAGAATGCTGATTTGGACAGTCCTGCTGTGTTTTGAAGTCACAGAAACATTGGTGAAACTAGTGCAAGTTTTGTGCAAGGACCCAATGATTCACGTACAAACAGTGCTTGGTCTTAGACAGCGGTTTTCAGTGAGAGTAAGTATACATCAGGGTTCAGATCTTAGCTCACAGATGCTCATATTACTAATGGATTACTTTAGCAAACAAGGCAGAGTATATAGATCAACAAAGCTGCTGTATACAAATAATGTGGCATTACAGGCAGACCCCGAGCAAGAGCTTCAACAAAGGACAGGGGAATGGAATGCAAAAGTGAAAGCACATGGGATGAAACTGAGTGCAGATAAGACAGTGCTACTGGCACAAACTGAGGAAATCAGAAGAAACTGAGAAATGAGACAGAAGGGAATATAGTGGAACAGGATAACAGCTTCAGAATCTGAGAGAGGTGGTTGAAGAGAAGGCAAGTCTGAATGAAGAGGTTAAAACTAGAATCAAAGAGGCTGTGCCCTACTGGAATAGAGTGTCAGGTGTAGTGTATGACAGAAGAATGCCAAAGAAGCTGAAAAATAAGGTGTACAAAACAGTGGTGGGACCAGAACTATTGTACTGGACAGAAACATGGGCAGAAAAGGCAGAGCAGTTGAGGAAGCTAGAGCTGGTGGAAATGAAGTGTCTGAGATGGTTGTTAGGATGTGTACTGTTGGACAGGATGGGAAGTTACCATAAAGGTTAAAGTATTTACCTTAAAAACACAAGATGCTGGGTTTGATTTTCACATGGGATAACTGGCTAGACTTAAAATGGCTCACAATGGCAGTCAGCTCAGTACTAACCTATAAACCCATAAAAGAGGACATAAGACCAGAAGCCAAAGTAGATAAAACTGAAGAAAAAGTCAAGGAGAACAGATTACAGTGGTTAGGGCACACATGCAAAAAAACAGAAGACAATCAGATGAAAAAGATTAAGGTCAAACAAGAAGAAGGTAAGAGGAAATGAGGGTGTCCAGCAAAGAGGTGGATGGATTGTGTGAGAAGATCTACAACAGTCAGGCACGAGCATAAAAGAAGACAGGAGAGTGGAATTTTTTCTTTACATGATGTGAACTTTCATTGAAATCTTTCTGTAAGCTAGTTAAATTAGTCCAGACAAACTGTATTTTTCTTAGTCTAATAGTGGTAACAAATGTAAAATAAATAATAAAATAAATAATAGCAACAATTGACACAACTTCCTTCCTTCATGTAGAAAATGGGAAAATGGGGTTGATAAAGATGATGATGATCTCTTTGGCCTTCATGCTTATGACTATGTGGTGGCTGACGTCAATGCAGTTGCCATTACTGCAGTTGTAAGTTAGTATGCTACAGAGCCACTGACATTTTACATGCTGACGAAGTAAGACTTGAACACCTGGCATGGGATGGTAGGTGGGAGGGGCTATGGAGTGAGCTAACTGTCATGGGGATGGAGGAACTTCTGACCACTCTTAGAGCCAGTGGCACCTTCCCATGATCAAATATTGTGGCGCTGGATGTTCAGCCAGAGCTGGAATGGCCAGGAAGACAATCTACTAGAGATTCCCCAGGTATGAATTCCTCTTTCTGTGTAAGACTAACTGTAAGTTCTCGGCACCTCTTAGTCACAGTCAAATTATTAAAGCTGCATGATTCACAGCATACAGGAGCATCAGAGATTTACCCTACATGACCATTTGCGCAAGGTATGCAATTAAATTATGTATGATTATTATTATTATTATTATTATTATTATTATTATTATTATTATTAAATATTTGTATACCTCAGTTACATTTATATTTTTGGTACTGGGTCATGGGAAATTTTGCTTTGATGTATTCACAGATATTCTTTTTATCCAGCACTAGCACGGTAGAGCTACTCCTGCCCAATGATGGAGGATGTTTAGTCTCTGATAATGATGATTTGGATGAGCTGGCACATTCAGGGAATAAAGAGTGTGCATTGTGCAGAAGGAGTCTAGCAGGATATCCCCTAGACAGATCAAGGACACATCTCCTTTGCCTGCAGATATTCAGGATATACACCATGGAGTACAGATTAATGGGGACACCATCTGTCAGGGTAGTATGCTACCCCATAGTAATTGTGGGCAGAGAGATACACATGGGTGGTGAGTAGTGGTGCTCACTGGAGACACGGTTCCCACCCTCCCTCTGAGCTCGGTGCATCAGTGGCTGCATCTCAACATATGTGCAGAGCCATCATGGAGGCACTGGATAGTACCATGATAGTCATGGCAGGGCTAGTGAGGGTAATGCAGGGTGTGTGTGATGACCTACAGAGGTATATGTCCCATATGTGTGATTGCTTGGATAGAGTTAGTCACATCCTGGAACATGGTGTGCCCTATCAGATTATCTGCTAAGGGTGACAGGCCATCCTTGCAGTTGGTCCACTGTTATTTAAACAGATGGTAGGCACTGTAGCTATGGCCATGGATGGCCAAGTTCCTGCTTCTGTAATGTTATCACTTCCACAGGTATATGTGTCTGTGGAGGTGCCTAGACCCTGCAGGGGATGTTGTCATGGACAAGGCAGTTATGACAGTGTATGTCTTGTGGTAGATGTTGATCATAGTCAAGCAGCAAACCAGCATCTAACCAGGGTCATGGTACACTCAGTGCAACTCCTGGTAAAACCATGTCTCAAGGCTAGAGTCATGCATGGGATGCGGAAACCTCTGTCATCAATACCCTCAACTTGCCACTACATGAAGCCAACACAGTACTCCCACTGTTGCTGAGACTGTGTTCCAGCAGATCCACACTCACACTGCCAAAGCCCCAATATATCACTCACAAACATAGTAACAACACCACCAACACCAACAGGCAATACGAATAATAGTACATTTTAGTTGAATAATCCTCAGCAGTCAGACATTTCCCCCATGAAAAACATCCAATACTGTTTGTGCATAGTATGGTCATCCTTTGTATTGGGTAAGCACACACTGGTGTTAGTTTTGCATGCATCCCTTTTACTGTATTGTGTCTGCTTTACTCTTGTCTAATATATTCTAAAGCTGTGTGCAAGCTGCATGTCCACAATTTCTTGGATGTGTCCCTTTCTAAGTGGTACCAGTCAACAATGTTGGTGTCCTGGAGTCCATGAAATTTTGAGTATGGTCAGATGACCCAGCACCTCCAGAATGGTGTTGATTACTGTCAGACAAGCCTCTGAAGTAAGGGCCTCTTGCAGATACACATTTATAAATGAAGCAATACTCACAAACATTTTTGCAGAGTCCCTCAGTCTGACACATGACCATGCTGCTTGGCCTATTTAATTCGTAGAGCCTTTGTTTCTAAATTGCACACACCCTGCACATGGATGCTTACTGTGCAAATTTGCTTGGTGCTATGCAGGAATGTTTTCTGAATCCAGCCTTTTACCTTTCCCTCCAGTGATTTCATATCTCAGAGTTGCTCTATTTAGTAGCCCCTGCAAATACTATTTTATGTCTCTAATGTTGTTCTAAAGAAATATTAAGAAGTTAAATTAATTAAATTAATATCCACATAGGTATATGAAAACATAAAAATACATTAGAGGCAAAAAATTAATTATTTATGAGGAGAATTGTGATTGGTTAACTTGCTTATTTAAACAGCTGTATGTTTTATTGTCATTAACTCTGATGAAGTCCATGCATTTGGGACAAAAGCACTAAGTTAATGCAGGTTTTGCTGGTGTTAAGTTAAAAGAGTCCAGATCAATTCTACTTGGCATTTATGTGATTTTCATGTAATTAGTACTATTTCAGTCATTGATGTTAGCCAGAAATGCTCTTCACAGCACTCAGAATGTGCCCAGTAATGACTCTTTCTGCAATTTGTATGGAGTTACATGTATCCGAAGCATTTCTAAATAAGACTTTATTTTTTATAAGACCCATTGCTCCTACTGTTATTGGAGCTGTCTGGGTATCCTTCCTCCACATTGCCCTCACTTCTGTTCATAAATACTGGTATATTATCACTTTTGTTTTTTTACATAAGACGCAGTAGTCACTAGGTGTAGCAATTCCTATAATAAGTGCTACTTTTGTATTCTTTTTATGGACTGCTATATCTGTTTTCTTGGATCTAGTTTTTGAACTGTTGATAGTGGGTAATCCCATGTGATATAAACTGCATCATTCTCAATAATGCTTCATAGCTCATGTTTCCTATCAGCTACTTCAGTATTGCAATGTTTGCACAATCCCAAATGCAATAGTCTTACCACATTATTATGTCCTTCAATATACAGTCCCTCTGCCATTAGTGTATCATACCCAGCAAAAAGATGTGCGACTGTTGCCAGTTCTTTTTTTACATAACCTGCATTTATCTGTTTCTTTCACATAGTCAATTGACTTTGTAAACCAATGTTTATCTAGTCCACTATACTAGTAACCTTTCATCTTTTGGTTTAAATTCACCTCTCCCCAACCATTCCTGCATCAGATCCTTATTGACATGAGGAGTTTTCTGTACTTGCAATTATATTCATGCTTCTTCCACATGTCTTGCCTTCTCATCTGATCCTTCTTTTTATATCCTTTCTTTTTTTTTTTTGGCATATTCATTTGCTGCCTGATTTTTGTCTACTGTTTTGGTTTCCACTTCAGCTTGACACCGATATGCTTCTGCTAAACTTTGCAGAGAAGTCATTTTAGATTTGTTCTCTTCATGTTTCAAAACATTTACTATGTTTGGATCTGGTGAGGTCAACAGATATGTATGCAGTCCTACGATTGCAGATCTATGCATGCAATCAATTTTGAGGTGGCCCATACCTTCTTTAGAACAAGGAATATATAATCTCAGCATGTAATAATGATTTTTGTATATCATTTGATAAGCATGAAGCATTTTTTTGTTTCCTGTCCAGCTGATACCTTTTAGGGCCAGTCAGGTATCCCAAAATTGTAAATAAGAACAAGAACAGCAAATTAGTATATAGGTTGGACTTTGTTCCTAGATGTCAGGGCTGTGTTCAGTAATAATTTTAGTCTTCTAAAATATTCCTTACTGAGTTTTGTTTGCATTTGTTCATGCTTTTTGTCAGTCCTTCTTCAATCCCCAGATATTTATAAATTCCCTCCTGCTAAGTTTCTTTATATCACATTCCTGTCCCAGACTATTTTCTTGGTGCTACAGCTTTCCTTAATAAATGTTGCTTTTGCACATTTATCAAGACTAAATGAGATTCTTATATCGTCTGACAAAGTTTTCATCACTTCCAGTTGTGCTTCCGTCTCCTCATCTGATGATCTATACAATTTTAAATGAGCCACAAAAGAAGATGAGAAGTCTTTACACTTTGTTGTTGTCTAGCAGCCAAACAGTAACCATGATTTAACCTGTTAAGTGGACAGCTTAAGGGTTAAGGTTAAGACAAAAGAGCTGCAGTGACAGACAGCAGTGCTGGAATATACCCCTATGAATTTTTATCCCTTGTATAATAATTTGTCCTTGGTCATGGCTTAGCTGCATAGTGGTTTGCCACTGTGTTATGTTCACTGTAACTGATCAATGTAGAGTGTGTCTTATACATCTGTAAGTAATCCTTTATCCATGAATGTGGGATGCTGTGAAATACTTTTTTGTAATCTATCCATGCCAAACTTTGATTCTTCCCCTTTTTCAATTCTCCATTATGACTTTATTTAACAACAAATGATCATTTGTTCCATATGACTTTCTTTTGTCACCCTTCTGTTCTATTGCAATGATTGAGTTTTCTTCTAAATGACTATAAACTCTGTCAGCACTATTTCCAGTATGTAGTTTATACATCACCAGAAGTATGTCTCAAATGTATTTGCTGTATGGAATAGTCAATGTAGTGTATGCGTATGCACACATACATACCCACACAAACACACACACACACACAAACACACACATACATGTGATTTTAACTCTTCATAAATTGAACTGGTAAATTATTCAGCATCAAACAAATATCCTCAAATGTTATCATTTATTAACATAACGAGCTGGAATAAAAAAGTAAGACATTTAAAAGGAATGGAAATATGTTAGATATACTGGCACATTTCT
Organism: Protopterus annectens; assembly: GCF_019279795.1. Taxonomy (NCBI): domain Eukaryota; kingdom Metazoa; phylum Chordata; order Ceratodontiformes; family Protopteridae; genus Protopterus; species Protopterus annectens. Next base: position 931,711,214 of record NC_056741.1, on the reverse strand, counting down.
GATCCTCACATATGGTAATATCCTCTGTAATTAACATAGATCATAATACCAGTATCTTTACTTTAAGAATAATATCAGACTCAGTCATAAATAGTCATCCGTCTCATTCTTTACCATTCGAAATTATAATGCAGTTAACTGAATATCTGTGAAAACAGACTGACTCTATTTTCATTGATCTGTCTGCTCAGGATAAAACAAGTGCATTATATGATACTGTTAACTTTTGCAGGCATGAGTACTTACTGATAAGACACGATTATGCAGGTAACTTTGACAAAAATCTTCAGTAGTATCACAAAATTAAGAAAATATGCAAAAGGAAAGTAGGCAGTAATTAACTTTTTAAAATGATCCCATTCATGAAACATCTAAATTTAATAAAAATGTACAGAAGTTTAAGTAAACTTACCATAACAGTAGATGATCGAATGATCACTGCTGCAGTAGCCTTAGCTTTATGGATATAACAGCTGGCCAGCATCCAAACATCAAGTGACCTTCCACATGTTCAAACTATTAACTAGATAAAAGACAGGTTTGAATGCCAAGTCCTCCAGAGCTTTTCTGCCGCTGAAGAGAGCGCTACCGTGAGGATTTTTGATGATCTACTGTTGGATTGTGTTGTTCCTTTGCTGGGCAGATAAGTTCCCTTTGAAGGGAAATCTGTTCCGCATTTAAAATGTAGTGTTTAAATTTACATTCCTGCTTAGCAAAGTTGCTCTTTTTCTATGAATTTGTGTTTTAATGGACAATCACGAGACTTAACTGAACTTTTAAATGGAAGCACACTTTTTTCTGTCAGTTTAAAAGTAGTTAAAAGTAGTTTAAAATATTTTTCCACGGATACATTGTGTTTAGTTTACCTTTTGGAGTTGGCAAGGTGTATTAAACTGTTTTTACTGTGTTTCTTGTGTAAAAATGTGATTTTTAATAACTTTAAAATGTTACATCCTATGATGCTTGTTTTCCCCATAACAGAGTAATTTTCAGCTTGACCACAAAACAAACTACACATTCGATGGCTATTCATTTTTCCAGCAACAAAAGGAAAAGGTTAAGAAAACAGCTTTGCCACCACAGCAGTCGACAATTTGCCTCAGGTGCAGGTGGGTGATTCTGCTGTGGCCAAAGTTGGTTCCTCAGACCATGCATCTTTTACCCTGGATCCCTCTGATGTACCACCTACAGCCACTGTGGACTGGGGGTTAGTCACATGCTCTCTGGTTATTGGGTTTCCTCAGTGTACAAGGGCAAGCCACTTTTGTCAGTCCTGAGAGAGATAATAGAGAAGACTTCCCTGTTTAATCAGCATTTTGTAGCCATCCTTGGAGAAGATTTCAGTCTAACAAAAACATTCACTATCAAAACTACAGTAAATGGAAAGCTTCATATAATGATGCTGAAAAAAACATCATTCAAGTCTTTGTCAAGGATTTCCAGTGGGAGAGAGCACATTTGTATGAAGTGCCATTTAGTTTTCATAATTCACTCACCTTGACATCCAAAATTTATGCTTATCTCCATGATATAGTCTTTTCCAAGACATGGCTAGTTGGCTGTGCCTTTCCACCTCTAGAAAAATTAAAAAGCTGTTGTTTTATAACTGTTTAGATACCAGAGTTAGTAAAAATATTTTATGAAGTGATCACAAATCTGTTAGACTTTCATTACAGTCGGATGCTATACCAACACTCATATTGATGTATATGCATGTGTCAAGCAGAATACTTGTCATATGGAATGATGTGAAATGAATGTCTCAACACTGAAGTCTGGAATTGCTAGGAAATGTATTGGTTGTAGAGATGTCACACACTCATTTTTTACTGGACTGAATGTGTGTAAAATAGACAGTTTAAGCTCTCTATGAAACATGAATAAATAGGTATATCAGTGAGGATTGTATGTGAAATAAAAAATGACAATACATATTGCATGTATATACATTATGTTTGGAAGATAAACTTACAAAACATACTGTCAAAAAATTCTAAACAGAATCATTAGTATGCAAAATAGTTTGTTTATTAAGTATGTGTACACCCTTTGTAAAATACGTCAGTTATATCACCAAAATCATACCAGATGCCTTAAACTGAGCTTTGCTACTCACCAATTTGACTTTTACTCTCCCAGATAATTGGTGTATTACTCAATAGTTTGCTAATTTTTTGCTGACTGGTTGATATATTCATCCACTAAAGGAATGAAGGTTATTATACTTGCCTTAAACTGTTTTTTTTTTTCAGTCAGACTTATTAAAGCATATATTAAGGCTAACAATCAATACAATAAAACTGTAAAGATAAATATTATTTATATAAAATAATTTACAGAAAGGGAAAAGTGAATGTCTGATATTTAATATATAGTTAAAGAATCTCCTAGAATAAAATGCTTTTGACAAGTTTGAACATGACTAAATAATGAAACAATCGTTTGTCTTTCGGCTTTTTCCTGGTAAGGGGTCGCCACAGCGGAACTTTGTTCCGCTAATGATTGGCAGTAGATTTTTACGAAATGCCGAGGTGCCAGCTTGACGCCTAGCCTTCAACGAAGGCATGCCCATTTACGCACGCATGTCTTTTGAACGCTACATGCATACTCCACACAGATACTTATAATTAATCATTCAAGGTTGTTTCCAATAAACCAGTTTTCACCAAAATGGACAGTTAATTAAAGTAATAGACCCTGTTTTTTAAACATTAGCAGTCATAAGAGATATTTCAACTAAACAGGCCTTGATGTTTCTTTCTGTCTCACTGTTCAGCTTAAAGCATCAGAATGTTTTTATAAATCATTCTGATAGCTTCAGCTGCTCTGTCTTTTATATTATATGATATAGCAATAACCCACGCCTGGGTGTGGGTAATGCTGGATTTACCCACGGTTGGTGTGGTTTGGTCACGAGGGCGAAGCCTGAGTGGCCAAACAAAGCCAACCATGGGTAATCCAGCATTCCCACACCCAGGCGTGGTTATTGCTATTATACAATGACATTATTTAAGAAAAAAATAATTACTTTTTTAAATAATGGCATTGTATAATGCCTCCTTGCTGCCCTTCCACAGCTGTCTGGTATTCTGCGGCAGTTCTGATGTACTGCGTATGCCTGTGCAGTACATCAGAGCTGTGGGCAAAAGCAATGGAGAAAGCAAGATCTCCATTGCTTTTTGCAAACTGTCTCGCTATGTTAAATGAGTTTAACATAGAGAGACAGCTTTAAAAAAAGCAAGAGAATCTCCGTTGCTTTTTTTAAAGCTGTCTCGCTATGTTAAAGTCATTCTCCGTTGCTGTAAAAAAAGAGTTATAGTAATGGAAAAAGTCAGGGCAACCGGACCTTTTTCCATTACTATAACTCTGATTTACAACGTGTGTGCTGACCAATCAGTGTGCACGTTTTTGAATATTAATGGGGGGGTCATTGTATAATTACAATTATATAATGTCAAGTTTAATTACATTTCCAAAGTAATTAAGTTCTTGCCAGTAGCTAAAAACCATCCTGAACAACACAAAGCCATTAATAATCAACTACTGACTTTAGGAACCTAGCTTAAAGAGAAACAAAATAAAATATCTTTAGAGATGAAACGTATTTTACTAACATAGCTGTTGCAGTTTTTTGTCTTACAGTTCTTCTTATAACTACTGGAAGCTTTGGGTATGTCTCTTAAAGCATTACAGAATTAGACATAACGGTGCTCTGTAATCCTTACTCCAATACAGTTTGTTAAAAACCTGCTGAAAGACTATTCCTAGACCTTTGGATTCCACATTGAGATTGTTACTTACCACCAAAACCTCATAATCTTTAGCACTGATTCCAATTTGCCTTTAAGACTAGAATTTTCTCAAAATCTTCCAGCAATTATCCTGTTGATGAAAACATCCCAAAATTATCCAAATTGGCTCTAATTAAAGGGATACATATATTTTTAATATCCTGATATACCTTGTACTAACAACTGGAAACATTGGCTTATTACTACAGTTTCCATACTACAAACATAGCTGCCTTCAGGACTTCTGGCCAATAACACCAGAGCCAGTCTTCTCCAGGATACTCAAAATAACTTGTTTTCAAACAATTCCCAGTATACCTTATCAGCCGCAGATATCTCCCTTCTAGTCTGTATAGTTTCATTTAAAGGACCAGCCACATTCACTGCCCTGCACATTCATCACAAAGCATGAAGAGTATGGACAGTTATTCAATAATTCAGTCTGATTCATTTCTCTCAAGTTGAAACTTCATTCTGTCAACTGCACCTTCTTTCTGTCTAAAATCAAAACTAAAAACTTTGTCACAGGCCCATTATCATACCTTTTTATGCTTTGGTCAGATGGATTTGAAGTAAAGTGAGGAATGACATCTCTACTGTTGGAATTTTCACCAAAGTTGTGCAGGAAGGATCCGTTTTTAGTCCCCTTCTACTTTTATAAGTTAATATGTTTGATTGTCATGTTATGACCTACTAAACTGCAAAAAGATCGGTTGTTGTAAATGCATTTTGATATTTTCAACTTCCCATACTTAATGTGCATCTATCTGCTTATCTGTCTGTCTGTCTATCTATCTATCTATCTATCTATCTATCTATCTAGATGTACATTTAGATATCAAAGAACAGCACCAAAACAATGAGCATCCCAACATCAATCCTAAAGGATTAAAACTAAAAAAAACCCCTAAAAACAACAACAGCAAAAAAAAAAAAAAAAGAAATTGGGGGGAGGGTCAAGTCTCCCCTAGAGCCACTCACCTCCTGTTAATTATAAATACCAACTTTGAGATCACACAACAGCAGGGAAAGGGCTTCTGCAAGCATTACAGACATTTGATATTACTGACATTATATATAAACCCAGTTACAAAACACTACTAACTATATGGGAAGCTGAACATATCAAAATGTCTTTACAACTGCACCTTTAACACATTTTTTTCACAGAACCATCCTAAAATGATTGATCACATCACTTAAAAACCATGTAAACACCTACATTTACAGTCCAAAACTCATTTCTTTGATTCCTCTTCTGTAATCACCCACACAGCACATACACTCCTTATTAGAAATGATATATGCTCTTCTTAATTTAAATTATTGTATAGTAGTTATGAGAAGTTCATCTGTGTTTATTTGTGTGTGTGTATGTGTATATATATATGTATTTATATATACATATATATATATATATATATATATATATATATATATATATATATATGTGTGTGTGTGTGTGTGTGTGTGTGTGTGTGTTGCATGTAGGAGGTTAGTTGTGCAGGTTGCTGAAGCAGTAATCAGACTGATTTAATTTGATCACTGTTCATCGAAATGTGTGCTGTCATTGTAGTGCAATCACTGTTAAATGGGGATAGGGAATTTTCCCTTTTCCCATCTGTGTGCCCTAAAGTTAATATATTTACAATTGTGTGGTGTACTCCCATGAATGAGGTTTCATAGGATTTGCTTAAATATTTTATGGTACTTTATGAGTAACTGAGGTTATGGGTGGATGTGGAATTTACCCTTTTACCCACATTTTTTTCAGTTACATTGTTACTACATTTAGTGACATGGTATGAGCAGGAAAAGCCCTATATATGTGGGCTGCTGAAGACAGACTTACCTGGAGGGACATGAGTTGTTTGTATAGTGGCATTTAATCAGTTAGTAATTTTCTGTAGAATCCTGACCAGATTTGCTTTCAGTCATTTGTCATACACTCATATAGAGATATCTATATCTGTAGCTATCTATATAACAGTACTATTTTATTTTATTTCTCCCTCTTTCTCTCTGTATATAAAAATATACATATATATATATATATATATATATATATATATATATATATATATACATATATATTTATATATGCGTTGTCATTTGCTGTAATACATTTGCATATATACATATGTATGTATATGTGCATCTCTGTACATATTTATCTATAGATAGCAGCGTTTTTTTCTTCTATTGTGTCTGGGGTACATTTTATAGTAGCAAGAGCTGAGTGTAGCATTTACAGTGTAAGATTTTGTTATGTGAGGTAAGTTTATTCTAGAGAAGGGTGAGACACTGGGTAATGAAAATCTCTGTCCAAACAGAACATAACAATGAGGTCAACCCTTCAGCCAGTGCCTCTTCCTTTACTGTAATAAACTTCCATTGCAGGAAAAACAGTGTGTGCAACTGCGTGTTTACTTTTAAATTTACCCTGGGCCTAACTGCCCTCTTCCTCATTAAGAAACAATGCAAAGCCTGAAGGTGAATACTGCAAAGGCTTACATGGTCATTACACTAAAATAGTCTAGAGATACCTGTAAAGGTTGAGCTACATAATCAAAATATGGCTAACATGATCATATGAGGTATCTATAAGACAATGCTGCACAGACAGTACCACTTGTATCATTGTAGCATGATAATCCTTCATTATCTTCCATAGCATGTCACCAACTCTGCTCTTGGATCAGCTCACTGACATTTCTGCATTCTTTACCTACTGAAAGCCTTCCATTCTCCTCTATGATGTATAGCATACGTAGTCATTATCCTAGCCATATTACTGTGGTGTCTGTGTCCTAAGTGAATGCAGTCATGGTATTCATACTAAGCTCAAAATGTAATTTATTTTATTAATGCTTTTGTCAGCTTCTTTGAATTTTGAATGCAGAGTCTTTTCTCTCCTAGTGTTCCCTTTGCTACTGATGTTATTGTTATTTGCAGAGAAAGAGAGATTTTTTTTTACAAGTAGTTGTGTGCTCTGTACTCCTTAAAGACACTAGTACATAAAGTTTCTACTCACTTAACATTGTTACATAATGATAATCTGCTCTGTATCTCAAAAGTACATGAAGCTATTAAATCTGAGCTGTATATTGCACGGCTACAGAACAACAGATTGCACAACATAGTCCTTGTGTAACACGACGCATCACTTCATCCTGTTATTAATAGAACATGCACAATCGTGTTATTAGCAGTCTACTCCTGACAATATTCAACATTTTTTTTTAATAAAGGAAGGTATTATTAATGAAATAAGCTGTCACAAATATTCCAGACAGTGGGGTCCATGTGAATGGAGCACATATATTCTCTTTGGTGGTTATTCCTTTTCCAAAAATGCAACAACCTCCATAAGAATCAACGCAATACTAAAGTTACATAAAGTTAAAAATTAGGAAAGTAACATCTGTACAGCTCATTAATTTGATTATTGATTTATTTTTCTCTTAAGCCAGATCCTTACTTGGATAGCTTGCATGACTGGATAAGAGATACAACAAAGCTACTGTAAATATACCATTATACATTTTGGGCAATTATATTTGTGTTTCTTCTGAGGTAATTAGAAATTTAGGTATCATGGTTGATGTGTAGGTTCATAGGTTCATAGGTGTGTACACACCTATGAACCTATGAACCTACACATCAACCATGATACCTAAATTTCTAATTACCTCAGAAGAAACACAAATATAATTGCCCAAAATGTATAATGGTATATTTACAGTAGCTTTGTTGTATCTCTTATCCAGTCATGCAAGTTTTTCTATGATTCCTGAGTGTGGAATGGTATCAAAGGCCTTGGCCAGATCAAGGTAAGCTGTTTGACCCACCTTGCCTTCATCCACAGCTCTGATAACTGACACAAAGCCAAACTGCGTGGGATCCAGAGTCTGGAGATTCCCTATATCCTTGTTTATTAGGTCTATGATGATGCATTCCATAGCTTTGCATATCAGACTCATCAGGCTAATGGGGTGATAATTGCTGGGGTCTGTATTCTCTCCTTCATTGTGGAGAGGGATGACTGTAGCAGCGCACCATTCAGTAGGGGCAAAGCCTGAGGTGAAGCTGTGATTGAACAGGACACACAAGTGAAGTGCCAGTTCACTTTGTAGGTCATGTAGAGCACAGCCAGGGATATTGTCAGGTCCCATAGAAGCTGTAATCTTGGCCTTGGACAGTGCTATTTTAACCTGTGCAGCAGTAATACTGGGTGCATGGCAATCTGGTGGGGGGGGGGGGTGAGATGAGTAAAGTTGGCACTGAATCTGTCGGCCAGTATTTTGGCAATATCTTTTGGCTTAGTATAGGAGGTACCATTGTGCAGTAGCTCAGAGCAAATCTGGGTATTGTCATGGAAATTCCTTATGTAACTATAGAAGGCCTTGTGGTTGTCTTTACTATCTGCTACAATTCTGTTTTCATTGCTAGCTTTGGAGGATTTGATGAGGGATCCCAACTTTTTGTTGAGGCTGATAAGGGAGTTTTTCCAGTCTTGGGACTTCACCTTTTTCTGCATCAGTTTCCTTCTTCTGTTGTAAAGATTGTTTAAGGCAGGGGACCATCAGATTGGCTTCCTTTCTTGGTTCTATTGGGTATGGCAAGATTCATGAGTTTGTGTACATGTTTGTACAGTGCATTGGTGTATGATTCAGCAGTCATGCAACTATTTCCATTTGCATAGGTGCCGTGAAATTAGCCACCTCTGTTTTTAGGAGCCCAAAGTTAGCTTTGGAGAAGTTTTTCATGGTGGCTTCCTTTGCAAGGAGGGTAGGAGGGATGTGGATATCCAAGATTATTAGTTTGTGGTCAGGTCTAACCAGGGAGGAGGTGAATATCGGTGTAGAGCAGCGGTTGCCCATGTTGGTAATGACCAGGTCAAGGATGTTGCTACCTCTAGTAGGGGTGAGAACGAGCTGGTCCAGGGCATTGGAGTTAATGAATTCCAGGAAACATTGGGCAAGTGTATTGGTATATGAGTAGCTTTCCCAGTTAATGGAGGGGTAGCTGAAGTCACCCAGTATGAGGGTGTTAGGTTGGACCCTAATATTTTCCAGTGTGCTTAGGAACGTGGAGTGTGAGTTTTGGGACATGGTTGGGGACCTATTGCAGGCTACGATCTGAATCACTGTCTTAACCAATGTTAGCTGCACCTGAAGTATCTCAGATGCATTATGTTGGGATACCAGTCTGGAGGTGTGCGCATCCTTTATGAATATGGCAACACCACTGCTTTGGAGCTTTGGTCCAAGTTCTGGGGCTGAAAGGTGTGGAATGAGTTGTAGCTTGATAGTGCAGAGGTGCTTGTTGCTGCCATATACCAGGTCTCTGTTATGGCACAAATGTTGATGTTCTCCATTTTAAGTTAATGTGACAGATATTATTGTGAAATGTTATGGTCTTATAAGGAATATCCTTCAGTGGAGTTAGCTGGGTGTTATTAAATATCTATTTAACAGGTATAATACCTATTATTGAGTATGGAGGGCTTTTTGTGCATAGGATCATAGGACCATAGACATACCTCTCAACCTCTTAGAGCAAGAAATCTAGACAATGCCATCAATAACAGTGAGACAAAGGCCCAAAAACAGGAACATTTTTTAAATATTGCTCTTACAAACTTAGAAAGTTGATATAATATCAGGTTTTGCATTAGCATGAATTTTTCTGAAGGGTATGAAGTCTGAAACTCAAATGTCTGTCATAGTTTTTAACTCCATTCTTTAATGATTTGTCACTAATTTGCCAAAAAACACAATTTTATGAAAAATCAACCAAAACTATGAGGCTAAAATCTGGCATTTTGTGAAAATCTGTACAGTTGAGCGGTATGATTCATAGGAAGTTACTAGACTCAAGGCTCAAGGGCCCTTAAAAGCTTATCCAAGTTCTGCCCTTGTTCCCATGATCAGCACCTATTACCCCTGTCCAAGGAGACTCAGGTGGAATACCTAGGGTGAATTTATGGTTAGGTCCCATCTAATTGTCAATACCTTGCAACTGAAGAAGTTGAAATGGATTCAGAAAAGCTTTACCAGACAGATAGATGACTATCCAAACTTATCCTATAAAGAAAGACTAGTATACTTGTCTTTCCCCAGGATTCAATAAAATCAGTGTAGGCTGTACATGGTCACGGTTCTCCCTCAGTAGTGTGTCATGCATATTAATCATGTGGTGCTGCCGAGGGAGAACATAGTAACAGTGATATTGAATCCATGCAGGCAGAAGTGTTGAAGCTGGTCAGATGTTATGTATGTGGTGAAGCTCCCTGTAATATTCCCTGCTGCTATTGAAATGTACTGTGAATTAATAGTTTGTGTTTTAAATGTCCATTTTTTTTTTAATATCCATTTGCACAGCGTGGAGTGCAGCAATGCCAAGTTGCATATACACAGAGACAACTGACACCTGACAGACATCTAAAAATAGGAACCGGATGTAATTAATTATGATATCTGTTTTTTTTTAGCTTTTTTTTAATTTTTTTTAAATGTCTGGGGCGTGGCATGGAACACAGCAATGCCAAGACTCACTTACATATAGACAGCTGACACCTGTCAGACATCTAAAAATAGGAACTGGAAATAATTATTTATTTCTGCATATGTTTAAGCCCATTTGCACAGCACACTGTTGTAGCTTAGTAGTATATGTGAAGGTATACTAGTTTGTATACTATACAAGTAGCTGAATGTGAAGCATGATGGCCTGAAGCTTCATAGGTCCTGGGTTTGAGTCCCTATCAGACATACCATTTGTTTAATGTAATGTAAATTTTTGTTTAATTGAAAAACATAACTTTTACATTTGGAAGAGCTGCAGAATGCTAAGCACTGCTTAAACATGATTAATGGCTGCTATTGTTTGTATGTTGCTAAACTTTGCTAAACCCCGGTTCCGTGAACTTTCACGATGCTCAGTTCCGCTTAACTGGTTTGCACAACGGTACAGTACCACAGTGCTGTTTTGAATGTTGCTGAATAATGTATAAGGGCAGGAAGACAGTCTATTTTATGGGCAACAGGTCAAAATTCTGCAACAGTTGTTTGAATCTTTCTGTCAGTCTGCAAGGAGATGTTGAAGAGTGTGAGTGCTTTTGAGCACAGAGATGGGATGTGCAGGAGTCCAGGGTTTTTGCTGAGCTCCTCATACACAATTATGACCCTAGGCTGCTGCAGTGTGATTACCAGGGCTCAGAATATAAGGCTGAGGCCTCAGATTGGTTGGCCAGGAATTTTACCAGTGCTACTGGCATTCCCCCGCACTGGTGAGCAGTGTCATCACCACTATGACAACTTGAAGGGTAGAAAGAGGGGAACTGTGGGCACCTGGGTCCAAGAAGCCAGGGCAGGGCATGCCCCAGACATATGTAAGTATTCCTTCTAGTATTTTACTAAAATGCAAGCTGAATCTGCTCCAAACTGGTATCCATAATTGTATGCTTCTCTCCCAACAGCTGCAACTGAGAGGGCTTGCAACATTCAGCCCCATGCTGGGTGCCTGTCCAGCTTGCACTGTAAGTGTGGTAAGTACGGATATATTATGCTAACTATAGTACAATAAACAACAAAGAATAAAAACTGTACTGTAGTAAAGAATAAACAATAAAAACTGTAGTGCAATAAATGGGCAAATAGAAGTGTAGTACAATAAATGAACAATAACAACTGTATTGCAATGAACACTAAACAATACCAATAACAGTAAGCAAAAAGGTGTACAGCAGGTTTGTGGTGTCATAACATAATTGCATTAGAGCTGTATTCTTTGTATGTGTATGGTAAGGTTGCTGCAGTCAAGTGTAAAACTGTAATAACTGTAGAATGCAAACATAATGGTCTGAAAAATATGTAAATCCCAATTCCAATTATTGGTCCCCTCCTATTCTCAATCTATATAAATTACCTTCACCTAGCAATTACTCAAGCTACCTGTCTTCAATATGCAGATGATTCTACAATCATCTGCTCAGCTAAATCCTCATCTGAACTACAGTCCTTAACCCATAAAATGTTTACCATAGTAGAAAACTGGTTTTTACAATGATGCCTCCTCTTGAACCCCAAAAAGAGAAAACTATTGCTCTTCACACCCACCTGCAAGTCCAGCCTAATAGATTTCTCAGTCCTCTCCAATAACGATACCATTATATCTTCAGACTTAACCACTAAACTTCTAGGTATAACAATAGATGACAACCTTACCTATGAAATTCACATCAACAATATTATAAAAACTGTAAATAGAAAACTGGGCTCCCTTTATAGGATAAAGCCATTCCTTACTCCACAAGCCAGAACTTCTATTGCCCATACCCATTTAATCTCCACACTCCTCTATGCTTCATCCATATACAAAAATCTGACTAAAAACAACCTCAACAAACTGTCAAACTCTTATAATAACATAGCTAGATTTGCCACATCTTCCTCTTTCAGGACCCACCACTGTCATAATGTGAAACAGCTAGGCTGGCTTGAGCTACAAAATCAACTCCATTATAACCAACTCACCATTGCCGATAAAACCCTCTTACAACCAACTAAAACTCCAATACTGTCAATCCTTTTTACCACATATAAAAACCTTAATACCTTATGCTCATCTAAGAAATTACTAGTATCCACAAGTAAATCCAACAATATCTCTGGTGACTCTCTGTTCTCTAATGCTGTTGGAAAATACTGGAACCAACTTCCAAATGAACTGACATCACTGTCCTCTTTATCACTATTTAAACAAAAATTGAAACTTTACCTGAAAATACACTGGTTATACTCCTGTACAAACCCAGACTTATCAAAAATGGCATTGCTATCATCATCGCTGCTGACCCAGTATTTCTCATCCATTACTTTTACTTTCATGGACTAGTCCATATTTGTTTCTTATTCTATCCTAAAAAAAACAAAAAAAAAAAAACATTTCCTTGAGAAGAGAGTTTCTAGCAAATGTATCTAATGTTCTATAATAATTTGTGTATTCAGTGATTGAAATGTTATGTAATAATCTGCAAATAATTTCTGTACATGCATTTATATGTTAATCACTTTATGTTAATCTTTTTATGTTAATCTCTTTTTATGTTAATCTTTCTATGTGGAGCTTATCTCTCCGGGCGTCTACTAAAAATGGACATACATCCAGTTATACTAGCCCGGTCAACAAATGTAAAATAAATAAAAAATAAAATTGTTCACGTCATACTATGGTTCAAGGCTTTCTCCAGGAACAAAAGGTATATGGGTGTGGTAGCCCAATTTATGGGCAGATATTATGCGTAGACTTCACAGATAATTAATTCCAGTACCAATAAAGTGCTAAGCAGCATTGTGCTTTTCTAAGTAAATCTGTCTTAATATTTGCAGTAAGGCTGCATTAATTGCATGTCTGTTCTAATGTCACTGCAGTCAACTGTAAAACTGTAATAGCTGTAGAATGCAAAAGTGATGGCCTGAAAAATGTATCGCTCAACTCAATACAGTTCAAGGTTGTCTCCAGACTAGTTTCAGTCACACAATGCTCTCTTTTCATCCCACTCCAAGAACAAAAGGTATATGGGTAAGGCAGCCCACTTTATGTGCAGATATTGTGTGTAGACTTCACAGATAGTTAACACCAAAACCAATAAAGTGTTAAGCAGCATTTTGTTTTCATAAATAAATTTGTCTTAATATTTGCAGTGGGGCTGTATTCATTGCATGTCTCTTCTAATTTGCTGCAGTCAGTTGTTACGTTATTTGCAGATGTCCCCTACAGTCACAGCTTTTGGGCTCTACTCCCATGCCTGCCAACTAAGGCATGATGACTTTCTAGTTTACTTAATGTACATAAACATACTTCTCAACTGTCACGATTTTTCGTAATGTAATTACAGCTGCGTAATCTGTCTTCTCTATGATTACCAGAAAAATGATTACCTGGAATGCAATATATTTTCAAATCCATTTACAGATGACTTGGTAGTTAGGTAAGTCCACATTATGTGAAATTGTTCTGTGTAGTTGTGTACCTGCATTTGTTAGTGCTTGGCACATGCTGTCCCATGCTAACAGCTAGACAGGTATGTACTTGCTACATCAGCTATAGAAAAACTGTAGTCACTGTACTCAGGACTGACTCTGAACACCTGTAGACATATACAAAATGAAAGGCAGTGAAACCAGAGGTATCAAACAAAACGAGCTCCACAAAATAGCGTAACCAGCAAATTTTAATTTCCGCTTTCGTCCTTGGACTTCTTCAGAATGAATAAAAACATTTGAAAACACATTTAAATACAAAATAAGTTAATCACAAATAGTAGCTGATTGGTCAAACAATAATTCAATAAATAAAAAACTCTATTCTTAAAAGTTGATTGATTTGAAGCGATAACCTGTTTCACAAAAATAAAGTGGAAATAGATAAATTAACTTTATTTATACTTAACTTGTTATTATTTAAGAAACATTTGATGTTTACTGCCTCATTTAAACCTGGGGCTTGATCAGCAAAAAGTTTTATCTGCCACCAGGTCTCTCTTTGTTCGACCAACTTTTTAAAGTCCCCACCTCTCAAATCAGAATGAACTACCTCTAATACAGTGAATAAAAATTTCTTAAAATTCAAGCATTGAACAGAATGTTTAAAAAGTGCACTATTTTCATTTCTAGTTTTGATGTTATAAACATGTTCCTTAATACGAGTGTGTAAGCTCCTAGTAGTCATCCCTACATAAAATGCAGGGCATGAACTACAAAAACATATGTAAACTACACCTACAGTTTTGCATGTAACAAATTCTGGAACAGAAAAAGTAAGATCTATGCCCTCAATTGAAATCATGGGTCCCTTGGCTATGAATCTACAAGTGCTACAACTATTACATGGAAACATGCCCTTAACAGAAGGGACTAAATAACCTGGCTTAGAAGATTGCTGTTCAAAAGCTTTTTTAATATTAAAAGAATTTCTATATACAAAAAAAGGTTTATTACCTAACACCTCATATAAATCTGAGTTACCATGAATAATCTTCCAATTCTTAGTTAAAATATCACGGATCAGGTTATTATTAATACTCATGTCCAAGGAACAGACTAAATTCTGATTGTTCACAGCTGTACCCAAAGGTAAGTTAGATGTTATAGTATTCTCTTCATCGAGAATTGCACTGTAATGTGAATGCCTCTTGTTGTATACCTCATTAATAATGGAATTTAACAAGGAAAGATCATAACCTCTAGAAAGAAACAAATCTTTAATAAATTCAAATTCCGTTAATAAATCATTAACCCCAGTGGTCATCCTACAAGCACGAATAAATTGCCCCTTTGGTATATTTCGGATGACGTGTGTGGGATGCGCGCTAGTAAAATGTACATAACTGTTTGTAAAAGTTTCCTTTCGGTGAATTTTACTGTGAAATCTCCCATCCGTAATATCCCACCAAAGGTGGACATCTAAAAATTTAATAGATTTACCAGAACACCCTAAGGTAAATTGTAAAAAGCTCCCAGTGGTATTCAACCTATTAAGAAAATGTTGTACTGTAGAATCGTCCCCTTGAATAATAAACAACAGATCGTCTACAAAACGACAATAAAATAAAACTTGAAAGTCGTTTTTAATTACACTTAATATACTTTCCTCCCACCAGGACATCACCAAATTAGCATAGGCAGGGGCCGCTGACGACCCCATGGCCACACCTCTTTTCTGTCTATAGAAAGTTTTCCCAAACAGAAAAAAGTTATTCTGTAAAAGTATTTCCACAAATCTACAAATGGTGGAAATTTGTCCTGGTCTAATATTTTTATTTTTGCCAAGAATGTAACGGATAGCTTCCACTCCATCTTCATGGGGGATACAAGTAAATAAAGAAATAACATCAAGTGTAAAAATAATGTGTTTATCTGGATCAAAAATCTTAGTAACAGGACTCTCCTTTACTTTCTTCAAAAAATGCCACGTGTCCTTAAGATAAGAGTCAAATTCAGATGCCAATGGACTCAAAATAGCATCAATAACTAAAGCTATCCCTTCGGTGACCGAATGGGGAGCAGAAACTATAGGCCGAAAAGGTGGGTCTAATGAATTCTTATGTGTCTTGGGGATTCCAAATAAAACACCAATTCTAGGTTTGTTAATAAAGCAAAACTCATAAACATCTAGTGTAATTTCACCTGACATGAGGGCATCATATAAGAAAGAATAAGTTAGTCTTTCCTTTTTCCTAATGTCAAAAAGCTTAACAGTTTCGTATTCATCTTGATTCTCAAGTAGTTTTAACATTTTTACATTGTATGTTTCTTGAGACATAATTACTATATTCCCACCTTTGTCACTTCTCATAAATCTGATGTTATGATTCATTTGTTTTAACCTATTAAATGCCTTTCTCTCCTCAATAGTTAAATTGTGTACTTGTCTATCATTTTTTCCTAAAGAAGAATATAATTCCTGTAAAACAGCTTCTTCATAAATTTTTAATGTGTGAACCAATGGGGGGTTAAAATTAGAAGATTTAATTAGCTTTTTATCTTGACATGAAACATCATGTAAGATATAAGCAAGATTTAATCTCCGAGTAAATTTCTTAATATCGATAGTAGTTTTACATAAATCGGCCTTCCTAGTAGGGACAAAATTAAGCCCCAATCTAAGAATTTTTAATTCATAAGGCCCTAATTCAATATCAGTCAGATTAATAATGTCAAAATTAGTTGAATCTGCAGGTTCTCTTCTTAATTCTCTTCCCCCGAAGAGTTGGAGTTCAAAAATGTCCTGCTTCTGGTAAAGACAGTCTTCTTTGTCACAGCCGGTTTTTTGCCTAAAAAAGTCTTTTTACCCAAACCTGTTGAGTTTGCCTCACTCAAAAAGTTGTCAACATTTACGTCGTTATCAGGTTCAGAGTCACAGTCAGCATTATTAGCGGAAATACAATGATCATTTTCCATAGGTTTTTTACTACCAAAAGAAGTCGTATGTCCAGTGATAGTGTTTGCCTTTAACTTTTCAACTACAGCATCACTATTGAAAATGGCAGTAGTAGCTCGACCAGTTGAATTGTCCTGAGCCAAAGGTTCAGGTCTTTTAAAAAAACTAGAGGAAGACACACTGTTTTTGTTGTAGGCAAACCCCTTAGATTCTCTGCCATTAGGAACAAAAAAGGAATATGCCGAATTGTTCTTGTAAGCTAAAATATCACGTTGAAGCTTAACTAGCTTCCTATTTGTAACTTCCACAGAATGTCTATCAACCTCCTCAAATAGAGGTGTAAGAAAATCCGCATTGTCAACACCAGACAGTTCGCTTTCCAAGCGTGCAATTTCCAAGCTTAAATCAGACATTTTTAAAGTGTTGTTGTCGACTAACAATTTTAAAAAAGACATACCACTTTCATTAAAGAAAGTAACCAAATGGTCGTAAAAAACATCCCCAACGTGCACACCGTTGGGACATTTAAAGAACCTAAGTCCCTTGGGCATTACTTTAAGTTCAATGCACCTCTCAAAATAATAGTTCTCTATAGACAAAGAACGGAATCTTTTAACCAACCTGGTCAGTGTTTATGATTACCAGAAAAATGATTACCTGGAATGCAATATATTTTCAAATCCATTTACAGATGACTTGGTAGTTAGGTAAGTCCACATTATGTGAAATTGTTCTGTGTAGTTGTGTACCTGCATTTGTTAGTGCTTGGCACATGCTGTCCCATGCTAACAGCTAGACAGGTATGTACTTGCTACATCAGCTATAGAAAAACTGTAGTCACTGTACTCAGGACTGACTCTGAACACCTGTAGACATATGTAGTAGTACTCTGTGTAGTCATATTACCTGCAAGGTAACAAATGGTATGTTGTTCTCTCTCTCCCCAGCCCTTATCTTCTTTAATTCATTATTGTTATTTATCATTATGTTTTAATATTATGGTTTAAGTCATACTGGCTTGCTGTTAACATACTTGCTGTTATGTTACTTACTGTTTTGATATACATACTATACCTTAATATGTATTTGGATTAATAAATATTATGTTGCAGTCTGTTAATGCCACCATTGGTTTGGTTATTACTAACCTTAACTTATTGTTATAACTACTTACTGCAGTGCGTCAAGGTCAGCAGGTTCCTTGTGATCTACCTACCCTGCCTCCCAAGCCCACGGCCCTGGGTCCCAGCACATCTGGATCGCAGCCCGGTGGTGACCCCTCTGTTGCCCCTGTACTATTTGTGGCATCAAGTAACCACCCCATGGGACAAGGATGGACCCCCCCCACCCTAGAAGCGGTGGTTGAGGGGGAGTTGTCACCTGTGATGAACTGCAGAATTTGGTGGGTGGGATCGTCTACCATAGGTTTGGATGATGCCTGCATCAGATGGAGAGCATGCTGGCCACCAATTTGGGGCAGGCTCATCTGAAGTCCAGCCTGCACCACTGTCACCCTTGAGGCAGTGACAGAGAAGTGCCAACAGTCCCATGGATGGGGATGTGAGTCATGCTGCTACCTTGTGGAGGCACATTGAGCTGAGATTCCACAACATCCTCCCCATCCAAGGTGCTCACCCGCCTCTTGTATCATACAAATTGCTTGTCTCCTCTCTTGTCTGTCTTGTACGGCTGCAAAAGCTTCCTACCCAACTTACCTCCCCCACAAGTACCTATGCCCCTTCCCCAACATTCCATTCTGACCTTAAAAAAAATAAAAAATTGGCACCTGTCCCCAAAAAAAAGAAAAAAAAAAAAATCATCCCGTACATAGCGCCCCATTTCACACACGTGTCCACTGAACACACATAATTCAGTACAATTGGCTTAGCAATGCAATTATGTTGTCCTCACCCCTCTCACTGGGAGTGAGAGTCCAAAGTAATCTAAAAATTCTGTCAAAGTACACAGAAATGGATAGCTATGGTTCTTTCCTACAACCATTTAGTGTTATTGCATTAGTTCTGGTTTAAGCACTTGGGCTTCAGGCCAGTTATTTTACATTAAAAAGGTTTGTAGTCTGCACTCTTGTGGGAGGAGAGGCTAGATTCTGCCCATCTGAGCAGTGAATTTCTGGTTAAAGACTTATTGTGCCTGCTTATTTCATCTATTTCTTTTGGAAATATGTGCGCCTCATTTGCTGTAGCCCAGAAGTTAGTAGTTTATTGGCCATTTTGGGCTAATTTCTATGTCTTTCATTTCCCTGCTATAAAAAATGCATTTGTGCAGTTTTGTGCACCGGGCAGTGCCGGTTAGCTAGGGTTAAACTATGCCCGGCTCCACAAAGTCTTCAATTTTTCCCTTGAAACTAGACAAACTTTCAACTTAAGCACTCAAACCATTCATTTCGCAGCCCAGCACTTGCTCAAAACTCATAGCAAGCACTAATTAACCCTAGCACTAGACTCCCTATACTGTCCAGAAGGACAATGCTCTCTATTCGTTCCTATCAGCTAATCAGTAAAGCAGCTTTCTTTACCTATTGAGGCATGTCCAAAGGGCAGTTTCAGGTGTACTCTCCAGTCCAACTGGTGAATCCGGGCATTTTGAGGCAATGGTACAACTGCCTCATGTACACAGACAACCCTTTCCTCCTACCACCAAACACTAATATATGTGAGAGATGCAATTATACAACCAAACTGGAGGCAAAGCTGTCTCAACCCAAGACTGGAACTGACAGTCAAGAGGAGAAGGAAAATACTTGCAACACACCACCAGTCTCACATAGACCTACTAAACTAACACCGGCAAATAACACACATAAATACATGAAAACATACTCGGAGGCTCTACATAAAAATCTGCAAAAGCAACAGGGACCTCCAAAGTAGACACCCAAGCAACCTCCACACCCCATCACAAACCATGAGACACATACTTCACATAATCAGTGTGCCACACAATCACAGCCCTTAAGGCAAAATAACATACCCAACACACTAGTAATAGGTGACTCTATAGTCAGGCACAATGATGTCCCACTAGCTAGGCTGGACAAGGAGAAGGTTACAATTGGCTGCCTGTCAGATGCCAGGATCCACCACATAATACAAGCACTCAGGTTAATCCAGAACAAGTACAAATATGACTCTGTCATTGTCCATGTTGGTGTAAATGACCTGAGGCATACCTCCCTGGACTACATGAAAAGAGATATGGAAGAGCTCTCTGATCATGTAGCCCAGGCCGGTATGACCCTGACCCTGAGTTGCATCCTGCCCTCACCAAGAATGATGCCACAGTATAAAGAAAAAATTATCAATTTCAACAATTGGCTAAGTTTCTGGTATCATTCAAAGGGGATCCAGTATCTGTCCACCTGGGATGACATGCTTGATAAGCCACATTGCTTCACTAGAGATGGCTTGCACCTGTCACCCTTAGGCTTTTGTATACTGACCAAGGCTTTTGCCACCCCCATAGTGCCTTTTTTAGGCAAGGCTCAAAAGACAAACCCACCACCATAAATAGCACAAGTAACCAAAAACTGAGGGCAATGCTACTCCATGCCAGAAGTCTAAACCTCAAAATGCATGCACTCGAGGCACTCCTCAGTATGGAGAACATCAATATCTGTGCAGTAACAGAAACCTACTTTAAGGCTCCAAAAAGCACCCCAGCACTACCAGGCTATAACTCATACCATACTTTTTGGCTACAGAACCTGGACCGAAACACAAAAGGTGGGGGTGTATCCATATTCATCAAGGATACCTACGCCTCCAGGTTAGTGGCGCAGCACAATGCCTGAGATCATCTGTGTGCAACTATCGATGGGCAAAACTGTGATTCAAATTGTAGCTTGCTAAAGATCACCCACCATGACCCAGGACCCCCATTCCGCATTTCTGGAGACACTGGAAAATATGAAGGTCCTACCAAACACCCTAATATTGGGTGATTTTAATTACCCAAACATTAACTAGGAGAACTACTCAAGTACTAACTCCCTTGCCCAACTCTTCCTAGAATTTATAAACTCGAACACACTGGATCAATTGGTCAACACCCCAGCCAGAGGTGAAAACATATTGGACCTGGTTATTACTAACATGGGCGACCGGTGTTTTACACCAGAGGTTAAACCCTTGCTGGTTAGATCAGACCATAGACTAATCACTCTGAATATCCACATTCCACCCCCACACCCAGTCAAGGAAACCACTGTGAAAAACTTTTCAAAAGCAAACTTCACGTTACTTAAGACTGAGGGGGAAATGTTCACAGCCCCCATGCTAAAGGACAACACTGTCCAAGCTGCTGAATCCCTTACAAAGGCACTCTATGAGCACCTGCAAGAATGCATGGATCATGCTATCCCAAGCAAAACCAAGACTCACTCCTCCAAGAAAAGGAAACCAGTCTGGTGGACCCCTGCCATAAACAAGCTATACAATAGAAGGAGGAAACTAGTGCAGAAAAGAGTAAAATTCCAAGAAGGAAAGACACCCATGATCAGTATCAGCAAGAAACTACGATCCTTCGTAAAATCATCCAAGGCTAGCTTCGAAAGAAAAATTGCCAAGGACTCCAAAGATAACCACAAACCATTCTTTAGCTATGTCAAGAACCTAAATGGAAACTCTCAGATCTGCTCTGAGTTAGTGCAGAATGGCACAAAATACACTCAACCGACTGATATTGCCAACATTCTGGCAGACAGGTTTAGTGCAGACCTCACCCCCCTCTCACCCCCTAAAGGGCCCACAAACATTCCAGAAAAATGTAGTACCCCAGCAGTCACTGACACACAGGTTACAACAGCCCTATCCAAAGCCAAACATACAGCTTCAATGGGACCAGACGGTGTCCCAGGCTGTGTCTTACATGAGCTCCAAAATGAACTAACCCCTCACCTAAACACACTGTTCAAATTCAGCCTCTCTACAGGCTACGTACCATGTACCCATAGAGTGGTGCACAGCAACAGTTATCCCACTCCACAAAGGTGGAGCCACAATGGACCCCGGGAACTGTCACCCTATAAGCCTGACTAGTCTGGTCTGCAAGGCTATGGAGCACATCATCATCATCATGGAATTCATTAAAAGAGACAGTGGGAACTTTCAAATATTGGATCCTACCCAGTTTGGCTTTGTTAAGGGCAGATAATGCCTCCTAAACCTGGTGGACTTCTTTGAGACAGTTATCAAGTCTTTAGATGAGGGAAAGGAGGTCCACACAGCCTACCTAGACCTGACAAAGGCTTTCAACACCATTCCTCATTCTGGTATTATAGACAAGCTCAACAACCTGAACATAAACCCCTATGTCACGAAGGTCTATATTATAACATTGAAGTCTTACAGCTTCGATTGTTATAATATCAAACCCTAGTTAGCGAATGCTTGAATAGCGGAGCTGCAGAACACTGAATACTTTCCTAGGGAAAGTATTCAGTGGGCCATTTCTGCAGCTTTGCTATTTCATCGACTGTGAAATGAAGGTCATGGACCGGGTTAAGGTAAGTGTGCGAACAAAAGTGAGTGTGCGATAGAGACCTTAGGGTTAGGGAGTGGGTAAGGTGAGTGTGCAATAGGGGCTTTAGGGTTAGGGAGTGGGTAAGGTGAGTGTGCGATAGTTAGGGACCTTAGGGTTAGGGTTTGGTTAAGGTAAGTGGATAGCTAGTGGTGTATGTCTGGTTTTGTGTAGGGTTTTGTGAAGTGTATGTGTGTGAGTTAATTATTTTGGTGTGCTTGTGTTGTGTGTATGTTTGTCGGAACAGCAAATTTTTTCCCTGGGAAAAAATTCACTATTCTGACTGTTCGGTTTTCTGGTGTTTCAGTTGAATGGATTAGATATTATAACATTCAAAGTTGTAAGACTTCGATGTTATAATATAGATCCTGTCACGAGATGGGTTGCCAGTTGGCTCATGGATAGAACCCACACGGTGAGAGTTACAGGCTCTAGGTCCGACTCTAAACCAGTTGCAGGTGATGTCCCCACAAGGACTCAGTCCTGGGACCCCTCCTGTTCAGTATATACTTCTCAGAGGTACAGGCAAGCATAGGAGGACTATGGCTGACCAAGTTCACAGATGACTGCAAACTGGGGGCCATAACTGACTCTCCAGCTGATACAGACATCCTCCAGAAGGGTCTCACTGAGACGAATACCTGGTGTCAAAATCATGGCCTCAAGCTAAATGCCAAAAAGTGCATAGTCACCCCCTTTGGAAAAAACAAATCACCCGCGAACTACCACATATGTGGCAGTCCCCTAAATACAGAAAATCTAATAAGGGATCTGGGGACCCAAGTAGATAGTAATCTCTCCTTTGATAATCATATTGCCAAGGTGGTTAGAAAATCCTTCTGTGTGGCCCACCTAATCACAAAAGGGTTTGCATCTAGAACAAAAGAGGTTATTGTGCCCCTCTACTCATCAGACCCATCATAGAGTACAACACCCCATTTGGGATGTAACTTATAAGACACCTGCATCAGCTGGAAAGACCACAGAAGTACCTCACCAAGAGGATTACTGGCCTCAAACATATGCCTTATGCAGCCCGACTGAAGAAACTCCAGCTGTACTTGGTTGCATATTGCTTACTCAGAGGTGATCTCTGCCTGACATACAAGGCCATGTCCAACCTAGAATCGATTGACATGCTCCACCTAAAAAAAAACAAATACCTATGAGCCACATGCTCTAGGGATCTAAACCTCACCACAATGATAAATAGGACGTGCTGGAGTGATAGATTCCTGTCCCAGAGACTCCCCCATGCTTTGGAACAGGATTCCAATCTACATTAGGCAGAGCCCTTCACTAACACTCTTCAAGAGAAACCTTGACAAGTGGATGGGAAACAGAAAATTTACCCCAGGGATCACTGCAGTGGCTCTGTTGGACAGAGGCACAGGGAACTAATGGCTCTGCTGGACCGAGGCACAGGGAACTAATCTAAGGAGGCAGCAAAAGCCAACACATTCTGGCTAGGCTTATAGATGCCCTCGGGCAGATAGCCTAGTACTTACCTATAAACCTATGAACCTAACCCTTCCTGCACATACTTACCTGCCTTTCACTATGTTTCCCCTTGCTTGCACCCCATTTCACCACTTTCCTATCTCCCCATTTTTCTTTTCTTTATATATTTTTAGTGTGACGCTGCTTCGCTAAGCTCAGCTAGATGGAGCTATACTGACATATTTGTTTTAAATGATAATAACATGAAAAAATAAACACTTGTCCCCTATTTCAAACCCAAGACCATCACACCTATAGACCACTACATTAACCTGCCATGCCAAACAGCTGTTAACTAAAGCAGGTGGCTTAAGCAAAACTCATTAAGCATGTTTAAGCAGAGCTGTACATTGCGCAGCTTTGCTCAAACTTACTTGAAGAGCAATGGAACAATAATGAAACAACTTGGAGTGCACCTTGGAGTCTGATGCAAGAGTGCACCACTAGAAAACCAAACACAGAACAATAGCAGGTAAATGTCCTTTTTATCAGCAACATTTGCAAATACACCTGCTAAGGCATTACTGACAAAATACATATTCAACTGGGACACATTGGTGCAGAAATACATATATAAAGCCATACACATAACGATAGATGTAAAAAAAGTATGTTACAGCCCATATGCGTATACTTATAGCTTGCAAATACACCTGCTGCAACAGTGACTCAGTAGCTCAGTCTATTAAATGCTTTGCAGGCAGTTCATTTTGCCACACATAGTCCTGGGTTCAAATCCAGTGGTGTGTAGCATTTAAATTACATTATTGCGAAGCCAGCAATTAATGACTGAGTCATGCACTTTTTATCCACGAAATGTCTGCTTTTCACTGGTGGAAGTCACAGGCCTGCAGATAGGAACACACTTTCCATATCCCTATAGCAAAACTATAAGTGCATCAAGTGTGATGTCTCGCATTAACATGCATTCACAGAGAATTTTAACTCAGGTAATGCAAATGGCACCAGCTGATGTCAGTGTGCAGTACATAATCCTTTAAAACTCACATTGCAGATTAGCACAGCTACACAACTAACAGGCACATATGAAGCCCATGGTTGTAACAAGGACTGTATGCATACATCTTCCAAATGAGTACCAGATTGTAAAACATGGCCTGACAGTTGCCCAAACGGTGGGCATAATGTTATATTTATCCCCTATGTTGCTCAAGGACACAGCAAACATGTTGCCAAGTAGTCTGTTAATGATACCGTTGCCTAACATACTTGCCTTAAACACATGCCTTAATTGGAGTGGACTGGGTACCATCACTCTGGCTCTGCCTTTACAACAAGGCTGACACAGCTCCCACAGTTACTCCTACAGCTTGTTCTCCTCCAAAGTATTCACACTCTCTGCCAATGCCTATTACTTGCAGCAGAATTTCTAGCCTGTAGCACACACATCCCTATGTAAAAGTATCTGGTATAGACCGACCCTCGCCGATGATGCTGTCTCCTCACCCCAGTAAAATGCGTAGCACAACATATCAGAAAGGGCTTCTAATCTACATGAAGGCCTTATATCTTGTACAGTGGTGCCACAACATTGGCTGATGATAGTGCAAATGAGCTGTGTTGACTGCAATTAGCATTTCAGAACCACAGATTGGTTAAGAGGCAATCACCTGCTGATGAGAAGCATAATAAAAGACAAACCTGCTGGCTATGGGGAACCATTCTGTATGAGACTTTCTGCACAAAGAACACTCATTTTCAAAAACATAAATATCACCACATGTCAACAGAGGAGTTTTGAACTCCAGCAGGTTTGTAGTCTTTTTATTTACAACAGGATGCATATGTATGAATATACTTACAGGGAATAGGGATTACAGCATTAAGCCTGTCTTAGAACTATGATAATGACATGTCATTGATCTCCAGATTCGTTAAACCTATACAGGACATACAATCCATAAAAGATGGAATGCTTTTTGCCAATGTGGCACACTGCTCTTGTGGGACTATCCCTTTATAGTGGTTGTAATAGCACACTGCTATTTGGTTGGTACTGTTGTTTTGACATATTCTCAGGGGGTTGCCCCTAGGGGACACACTACAATGGATTCCAGTGTGGGGTATATGATCATACAGTAGTATCTGTCATGTCACACACACAAGAATAGCTGACTATTGCTAGTATCATAGTTGTTTCCACATGCTTAGTATGTTTGCACACTGTGGAATATGACATGTGTGATCAAGCAGTGGATACTGCCAGCCATTCTGTTCTTGCTGTATCTCTACATAGTGTACTTCCACGTTTGTTATCCTGACATTTGTTCCCATTCTGTTTTCTTTCAGGAAACATGTACCCAAGATGCTGTGCATCTTTCACAAATGCTCTGGCAACACCATGAACTTCTACTCTCCAGAGGGAGACAAAACAGGGAATAGCGGGCAGCATTGTGGGCTGACCTTGTTCATGATGTGAATGCCACAGGTCATCAGAGCAGGACATATGAGCAGGTTTGACACCACACAATGTATATGATCAATGCTGTATGCAGAAGAGCAACAGAGGTAGCCAGGGAACGGGACATTACCCATTGAGGGCCTGCAGTGGAACAACCACTTTCAGCCACTGAGGAAATCCTGGTGAACCTAGGCACACATGACAGATCCCAAGCATCTATCATACCATACATTGTGGATGTGAGTGCCACAGTTTCCACAAAAGAGGAGTGTTCAGATAAGCTTAGTTTGATCACAACTGCAATACTGTAGCATTCAGTGTGCCAGAGTGTACATACTTTTACATGGGTGTTAGGTCTGTGTTCTTTGGGGGCGGTTAACTGCACTTTGACTCTCATGCTCAGAATGTTGACCGATATGACAACACAGTAGCTACTGAAAATGTGAGATATATGGATGCATTACCTCACTGTGGTACAACATGCACTGATACTGACATTACCTCTTCCTCAACTTTTCACAGGTCCATCAGGTATAGTACAAGGCCAAGGTCCTGCTCCTGGTAAGCACGACACTGTTTTGCTATAGATGTATGTTTACAGCAATGTAATCCCTAAGGTGTCATCCCAGGCCTGTTGCCTGGATTGCTGTTCTGCTGGCATGATTACCAACTGCACAGGTATTTTCTGACTATACACATTAGAGTCATATGTATGCCTTGTAGGTGTGACCACACTGATAGATGTGAGAGTATTGTCAGGACATTGCAGATTTCCATGTGTCAACTGTGCAGTCTTCACAAATGTCAGCAGTGTACCTCATTGTTGCTTATGTGATTGCTGTTTAAAGAACTCTAATTTACAAGTAACTACAGTTGTTTGTGGGAAATGTAATGTCCTTTTGTCCTACTATATGAGGTTAGAGTTTCAACAGGTCTGTAATAGTGCCAATACTGCATACAACTATACATATGTTGCAACATAGTACTGTAGAGCATAATAGTGCAGGTATTAATGTACTGCTTTTTTATCCCAGGTGACCAGGGGGGTTGGTCTCTGTCCCCTATACAACCTAATGTCAGTGTCTCTTCAGACTCTGATAATGATGGCGGCCACAGTGAGGCACAGGAGGGGGTTTCAGGGGCTGAATTTGTCCCAGAGGTTGACATCACTCTTCTTCCCTCATTGTCACTGCGCACAGTCAGTATGCCTACACATAATCAGCCCCCAGAGGCCAAAGATATTGGACAGTCAGAGGCTGGGGGCATTGTACAGGAAAGTGCGGTAACTATGGGTCCATTGAGTGTAGACACTGGCCATAGCCAGATAGCTGATGAGGTTCCACAAGGGCAGAGGTATAGAGGTGCCCATAGGAGGCCTGCTGTCCTTCCACCACCTGTTGCAAGTGTAACATCACAGTTCACTCAGCGTATGTTTTGGGCCATCATGGGGGCATTGACACATTCTGAAAGGAACTCCAGATGTATGGTCAGGGTTATGGATGCAGCACATTCTGACATCCATGACTGCCTCCACCACACTGGTGACACCCTGGATCGGTTCACTGATGCAGTGAAAGAAGGTGGGCTGAGAAAATTGTCTTTCTTGGAATGCACAGTGTCTGTGCTGGAATGTGTGGTTGGAGTTGAGAGTTGACCTCATGGAAGTAGGTCAACATCCCCTTCTGCTGAGAGTCCATGTGGCCATGCACAATCACACTCCCATAGTGGCAGTACATCCAGAACTACAGTGGTTAGTGTGCTGTCCACACCAATATGTGGCAGGCCATTGCCTTGTGATCCTGGGTGCTCCTGTGGAGGACATAGTCCTAGTAGATAGCAGTCATCGTCAGGTACCAGCACCGCTTCTGACCTTGTACATGGAGATGACAGTGCAACTCCTGGCAGAGCCAGTCCCATATTTGGACCGAGACAGTGAACTGTCAGCTCTACCATGCATGTTCAAAGCTATACAACATACACACATGTAGGGCTAGCACTGAGCTTGACTGTGTACATTCACCCACTCGCACACCTCTGTCAAATCAAGACCACCTACAGACCCACACAGCATATTTCCATGGTCCAGCTTGCCTGCTTCCCTACATGACTCACACATGTGCTGTCAACCTTTTGGGTCAGCCTAGGCCTCCTGCACCCTCACACACCACCTCGTGCAATTGATGACACCTGAGCCACATCTCTGTCATACTCGTTATCAACGCAGGGAAATGAAGCTATGTGTCTGATCCACAGGGTGACTATATAAATTAACATATACTTGTGTAATGCATTGTTGTTTTGCCATGCCACTTGTAGTGATTACTGACAGATACTGTATGCTAACATTTGTAATGAGTAAGCTAAATAATTTTGTGTAGCTTATGTTGTATGATGTTGTAATGGCTGTATACTTACACAATGAAAGGTTTGTCATGGCCCCTTTTCTGTTTCTGTTTCAGGATTATGTTGGGGACACCTATGAATACACAGTGTCTATAAACACACTGATATCACAGCACAGGATAGAATGTCAACACAGAAGAAATATGTCTTCAGCAAGGTACAGCACTATAGATGCATGGCTCCATAGGTCTATATGTGTATAGCAGGCAAACAAAGACAATGGCATCATTTAGTGTAATCATGTATTACTAATCCGTAAAAAAAGTCTGATACCCTTGATAAAGTGTCACCAAGTTTTTGAGAGCTAACACAGCTACAAGCTGTGGTGCTGGAGATGACCCATCTACAAATTTCCTGTGTCCAGTATGGACATTTTTCTGACAACAGCTATGACTGACTTGTTCTGCATCCCATTTTTTAACCTGAACATGATGTGTGCTTCACATGCATGGGGTGGCTGTTACATATACGGTGTACTGTCTGTGTTACATATCTGTCTCTCCAGCATGAATCTTTTATACTACAATGATGCACATTGACAGTGTAGGTGTGCAGAACAGGTAAGCCATGTGTTAGTCCTGTCATGGATACATAGGAGGTATACAGTGGGATCTGACATCTCCCTGTATGCCAGCCATATACATCCCCTGCAAAGTATCTATAAGACAGACTACACATGTATAATCTTGACATGAACTCCATAGGACATGTTATTTGCAATGTGCTTTGTACCATGTAACCTGTGTGGATGCTACAGTTGTAACATATGCCTGTGTAGTGACATAGTAAGGGTGGCATTGTACACAATGATAGTTGTGATGAGTGCCACATTCAGTATAGCAATGAAAGTCTGGGAGTTACATCAAAGACCTTTCTATTTAGGTTGTAGAACATTGAATGCATTCCCACATATTACTGACCAGTGAAAGTCAAAGGCCATGTTACTCTCTGTGTCCATAAGTACATGACTAATGGCTCAACTGTGTGTGGTATGCGGACACAACTATATTTCCCTGGGGTGGATGACTTTCCAAAGGATAGTATTGTGCAGTTGTTGGCATTTAGTATTTGTCAGTGGCTCAGACAACAACTGAATGTGTGTCTCAGGTCATTGGGGATACCTGTTGGTTCTGTGTGGGATTCAGTGACAGTTCCTGACATGCAATCACTTAATAATGTAGTCAGTCACAGGGCACTGAGAGTGGCTGTGACTGTTGGGAGGGAATGGCTAGAAGTGCTATACCATTGATGCCTGGGAAAACCCACTGATGACTGGTGTCATTGCAGCATAGGTCTACCAATGCTATTTTTGCATATTATGACTGTCAGACATCTGCATATCCACTAGCTGACATAACACTCTGTTGATAAGCTACACAGTTTCCAGCAAGGCCTGCTTGCCTACTATTGTCAAACACTTTGTCAGGCCATGGTAGGTAGTAATATTCCCATCATCCATTGCATAGTGCAACACTCAATGGGGTCCACCAGTTAGAGTCAGTAGGCATGATTTGGCCTTGAGCATAACAAACAGTGTGTGGTCCGGTGTCAGTAGGTGTATGACAGTGTTACTTCTCATATCCATGCCAACTCCTTTCATGGAATTTCATGCCACATGACTCAGAGATCTGGGGACACTGCTTGGCACTACATGCTACTTGTCCTTTGTGCAATTAGGTATTGCAATTGCTTCCAGCATGTTCCAAGAAGAAAGTCATTCAAGGTGACTACATAGCACAGACTAACTCATTAGGGAAGTATAATATGTATAACCTGTGAAGATAAGGTGGGAGTTTTACACAGGTATTTTGCAGTTGGGCACTACCCAAGCAGTGTGTACTGGAAGGACACAATTACCTTATGAAGACTGTAGACAGCAGGGGAGTCCATAGAATTGCCAGTGCCTGGCAACAACTACTACTGGTCTCAATAACACCACTCTCACTTAGGATAACATGCTGCGATACATTTTCTGTCATTACATGGAAAATGCTACTATGAAGCTCATGATGACAAGCAGGACACAGCTGGTTTGTTCATCCACATAGCTGTCCCACATCATGAAAGGCTCTGTAGGCTTCACATACCCTTTTCCAGGTAGATGCCTTGATTAGCAACCCGATCACTCAGATGGCTTTTGCATGTGTTATGTCATCTGTTCCAGCGTTGGTGGTATCTCACTAGGGAACTGATAAGAGGGGGATTAGTAGCACTGCAGTAATGCCACAATATAATTTACAATGTCTAGTGACATAGATGTCAAGTCTTGCTGTAACAATCAGCACACTGGTGGTGAGCCATTGTAGGTGACAATTTCACAGCTAGTCATGCATCCAGCTCTTGAGCAGATTACTGGTGGATATCTGCATGACATGGCTGTCAGGCCTACTGCAGCGAACTGGCCAAGTTTTGCCAATGTGTGTCCACCTGCCACATTTCCTAGGCATGTCATACTCTATAGTTATGTGCCCAAAACATGTCTGTATTACCTCATCATGTCACATAACAACCAGTGAGCTGTCTAGTTGCTTGGCAGGCATCATATGCTTGTAAGGCTGATGTAATGTCAGCAAAGTTGAACAATTCCTGTATGCATGGACAGGCGTCCACATCTTGACTGCAAGTTGTGCCTACAGGCACTGTATATCAGGCTGTCAATGCCAAGGGTGTGGCAGCATGACCCTACCTTTGCAGGACCTGCTGCTGAGATGGTGGGAGTGTCCCCACCTCTCTACTCCTATGACATACAAACAATGTGTGACAGATGTGACTGCATTTCAAACCATGTTGCCATTGTGTCTCCAACCACAGTCATTACATATGGCAATAAGTATTATTCCAGCATGCACATCTCACATTCTGCACCACCTATACCCACATCACGCAAAACTGCATGTATGAAACTCCTTACCAGGCACATTGTCAAGCAGACATCTCAGAAAATCTTGCCTCTGGAATGCACAGTACATATAAAACTGCATGCACCACTCTGTCACCGGTCAAACACCCAAGGCAAAACACAAAATCACTCCTGTTAGTCAGAGATGATTAAATCTTGAGACACATTGATGTCTGTGTCAAGTGGTTACATATGGGAAATATCACAGATAGCTGTCTGTGGGTTGGCACAGTAGGCCTTACCACCCATTGCCACAAATCAAGGAATATCAGTTCACATAATGTTGGCATCATAGTTCCTGCAGGTGAGAACGATTAGGGACATACGTTACTGGCCTGTATGCAGACACATGAATGTGCCTAGCTAGTCTGTGTCTCTCAAAGGTATATACACAGCTTTAAGCTGCAGTTGACTCTCACCTAGGATGATGGCTCCATACACATGGAAATTGATGGAAGTCAATAATTGCTTTAGCATGTGGTGTCATTGTCAGGGGATCTACTACATGTCTGTCTGGGATGCCTTTCTCAACATACATCAATGCTTCACCAGTGATGATCTTCATCTCTTACCCCTGAGATTTTGAGTACCGGCCAAGGCTACTGACACCCCCATACTGCATCTTAGATGCACTGTTCAGGGAAAAGTTGGCAATGAGAACACCATCTTTATACAACATCATGGTTATGTTGCTACATGGTGGGTATGGCAACACTGAGCCCCATTCTGTGGACTGTGTCCACGCCCTGGACATCCATCCTCATCTTCACTCCTCAGAATGATAGTGTTCAGGGTAATGCAGGTGGTATATACATACTCATCCAGGATAGATACACATCCAGATTTTGTGAAACACTTTCATTTCCCGGAGACACTGCAGGTGCTGTTCAGTACTGATAGGGCACATAATCAAGCAATAGCCAGGTAGGGGAGTGGCTCCATGAATCTAGACACCCATTGTAAGTATTTGTATGTATGCGTGTGTCTCTGTCAAGATATATTATTACACCATGGTGTGGGGTGGCATTAAGTGACCATCAACTCTGTTGCTTACTCGTGCTGCAGCTCAGTTGCCCAAAGGTAAATCCACATCCTTAACTACAATGCCCTGGAGTAGTACTGTGACATCCCCCAAGTGGAACCAATGTATTGCAGCATGTGTTTACCAATATGGGTGACCACTACAGCCCCCCAATGTGAGGTCCGCCATGGTGGGACCTGACCACAGATTAGCGTCATTAAAACTACCAGCACTATACCCCCCCCCCGCACACAATACAGAAATATATTTTAGCAAAGTCATTTATTACCTCCTGTGGGATGGTTTACATAGCTTGACTGCACATCCCACCTCTGATGAAAGAGGCAAGTATGAAGAGCTCTACACCCATTCCTTATGTCAGCAGCATTACAACTGAATGAACTTGGCTGTACCTGACAGGAAGAACACAGGCTCTTAATGGCACAGCATACCTGCCTGGTGAACAACTGCCATTATCAGGCTGTATAATAAGAGGTGGACATTACTGTGTGACAGTTGGGGTGAAGGTGCCCTCCCTAAAATGGAAACGCAACCTGTTCAGCTAAAACAGGCACATAGTGTTGTTGAGATTTTTTTTATGCACAGTAAATGACAAAAAGTGGCCATCCACACAAAGCAGAACAACAATGCACAGTGTAGTTTCATATATAGTATCAAAGGCCAGGACCATATTGTCGGTGAACTCATTCATGATGATGACACATATGAGTCTGTACTCATGCCTAACCTGTAGTCCCACAGGTTCTGTGTCAACTTCACTCCCCTGTCCCCAAAATATGTGGCACATGACATTCCTACAACCTGCCCCATAACTTCCATATCTACAGAGCAGGTCATAAAAGGCCTCTCTATGGAGGATGCACATGATCTACTGGACATTCTAACATTCCAGGCTGCATCCTACATGGGATTTGACAAGGATTACCAACATCATTGAGAAGACCATGCAATCATACTGAAACCAATGTCTGCACCCCAGCTGGCTGGACAATGGCAACTGATATACCTTTGCATAGGGGTGGTGCATCCACTGACCACCAGAACTATAAACTTCTTTGCTTGAGTATCCATATATGTATGCCCATAAGGGCATTCATCATGGAGCTGATAAACACACACACACACACACACACACACACAAATATATCTATCTCTATATATATATATATATATATATATATATATATATATATATATATATATATCTATATATATATATATATATCAAAACATTGAGTTCCACTTCATATCATGAATTTCAAATCACTGAAGCTCAAAGCATTGAGTAACATTCCACAGAGTTAGTACTGCATTTATGCAGGGGGGCAAGCCCCCCTGCACTGCCCACACACCCCCGTAAATAGATATACCAACTCCAAAGTTGCACTAGTGTGAGGGAAAAATTTAATTTACTAACCCCACTGTAGTGTGACCTTGGAGTTGCTATATTTAATTATGGAGGGTGTGGGGGACAGAGCCCCCCACATGGGGGGTGCAGGGGGGCTTGCCCCCTGCATAAATGTAGTAAGTAGTGTCTGGTATGTTATTTCTAGTTGCTTTTTAGTTTTCAATGATTTGAGATTCAATGATATAGGTTTTTGATGATTTGGTCTGGATGTTTTCAAATTTGATGAAATGAAATTCGATGATATGAAGTGGAACCAGATATATATATATATTTTGCACACAGTTGACTGTACACAGTTTGGATGTCTGCCGGGGGATCATGACTGTTAAATGTGGTGAACATTTCCATGGCAGTCACCAAGGACCTGGGTGAGGGGACATCAGAGCTTGTAAACCCCTGGACTGAGTCAAGCCATCTGACTGTATCCCACACTCAGGCATTATTTACAAAGCACCCACTTAGGCATCCATGGTACTATCATTGTTGGAGTCACTAAGTGGCCCATTGATGGCACACATACTCAACATAGGGACATCTGCCTCCAATAGCTGATCTGTAAGCAGAAGTATTCAGCAGGGCTCAGTCCTTGGTCCTCTACTGCTTGGAATCTATTTAACCATGATACAAGCAAATACCAAA
Source organism: Protopterus annectens (assembly GCF_019279795.1). Taxonomy (NCBI): domain Eukaryota; kingdom Metazoa; phylum Chordata; order Ceratodontiformes; family Protopteridae; genus Protopterus; species Protopterus annectens. The sequence continues at coordinate 931,676,624 of NC_056741.1, read as the reverse complement.
TGTCTGTGGCTGACAATGTTGGCTGATGCCTGTAAACTGTGAGCACTCATGGAGTCTGTGAGTTATGTCAATATCCTACAAGACAGCATTGATGAACAAATGCCTATTGACATAGTAATGGCCCTAAACTCCATGCAAATATATGTCTAGTATAATTTCCATCACTAACACCTATGTACCTGGTATGTAGTAGGTCAGTCACAATATGTGATGTAGATACTCAGGGGTGAAGGAACTGGATACACAGACCTGACCACACAGGTTTACACTTAATGTGCCTGAGATCACCATGTCTCCCCAGTGATATGATGGGAATCGTATGTCATAGCTGAGGGCATATTCACCCATAATTGGCATTCTCATAACCTTCATGTACTCTTCCATCAACATGCCAATATCTGTGTACAATGGCATTTGGTAATAGACTTCTCCAAGCAGTACTGGCACTTGCACACAACAGTATGGTCCCTCACAAGGGAACTTCGCATCTTCAGCATGTGTTCAATGGGGATCTTCTGAAATGAGTGTCATTGTAACCTTTGGCATATAAACTTCTCAGAAGTGATCTCTGCCTTCCATACGGGACAATGCGTGACCCTGCTTTATTGTAAATACTGCATATATATAGGTGGCATAGTACATGGATTAATCATTCTAAGGACATTAACCTAGTATGTGACATTAGTAAAACATGATGGTGGGAGAGATTTGTCTAGCAGACTTTAACACACCTTTGAAGCAGCATCCTGACTAATGGCAAGGAACCCTGGCTAATGGCAAATAGAGCACCTCAGTGCACCTCAGCACAGCCAATCTGTATGATTGGCTGGTCAACTGTCATTTCACCAAAGGACTTTTGCCCGTGTCCCTTTTGAACTGAGAAGTATGTGCTGATCATGTAAATAAGGGCATACAGTTATCTACAATTGTGATGTCTGTATGGCCATTATGTTAGTGAAGTTCAAACATCCTATGGTGCCATAAGCTGATGTAGAACACTCTAACAGCCACAGACGCAAACATGGCTACATTAAGGATAGCACCACTTCTAATTATTGCTTACAGGACATGGCACGGCACACACATTGTGCAAGTTGGCTGTATGTATAATAGAACACTTACCTATGTAATGGTACGCACTACAGATCACAGTACGTGATGCATGCAACACACCTCATGTCTGATAGTACTATCGGTTGAGGACATATTATGCTTGATGACATCAGCAGGCCTAGTTGTGGTCAAGCATTTGGAGGGCCACATCACCTGCTACAAATAAGTCTGCAAAACACTACCTCTTTCTAAGTTACTGACATGATCATATTTATAGCATAGGGACGTACACACACACACAAGTGGCCTGAAGTGAGATGAGAACCCCTACATATCTAGTCTTATACACTATAGATCACAGTACTTATCACATGCATCACAGCTTAAATCTGATCCTGGAATGGCAGCTTGTACTCTTAAAGTAGATGACATTATCAGGTCTTGTAGAAGAGGGCAGTTTGGAAGATGGCAGCAACTTACAGAGCCAAAAAGTGCATAACAATTGCAGCTTGGTAGCCATTGAGGGATTCTCAGCTGCTTGGAAGGGGAATACACACACAAACACATGAAGTGGTCTGGAATGAAATTAAAACCCTTAACTATGCAGTCTTACACACTATAGATCATAACACTTATTGCATACACCACGGCTTAAGTTTGATACTATATTGGCAGCTGGTACCCTTAAGGTAGATCACATCATCAGGCCTTGTAGAAGAGGGCAGTTTGGAAGATGGCAGCAAATTACAGGGCCAAAAAGTGCATAACCATTGCAGTTTGATAGCCAATTAGGGGCTCTCAGTTTGGCATGGGAATGCACACACACACACACACACACACACACACATACATATATATATATATATATATATATATATATATATATATATATACACACATATATATATATATATATATATATATATATATATATATATAGAGAGACACACACATATATATATATATATATATATATATATATATATATATATATATAGATAGAGAGAGAGAGAGATACTATGTATGTGAGAGAGTATGTATACATATGTATTTATGTATAGACATATCTATACATAACAGGTCATTTTGATCAAGGGGCGACAGGATTGCGCTCAGTTTAAGTAAGTGTATGGCATGTCCGGTGGGATTGTCAGTACTTATAAAGTGACTCCAGCCCACACCTACCTGCACTCCAGTTCGGGATTTCATGTGTTACAGACACTGACATCTGTCCTTATTTCTGCAGTACTGCATTTCACTCAAAATGTCCATGGCATTCTCCAGCTGTCTGATGTAATTCATGTGTGACAGAGGTATATAATGTTACACCACACACAGAGTGACAGTCTGTGAAACCTCCAACATAATAATACCTCACATGCAAAAGATTTGGATACGTCTATATTTTAACCATCAGCAGCATCACCCATGCTAATTTCCCTAGTCCACTGAGCCAGACAAGCTGCCATCCAGAGAGTGATCATTCATCACACAAACATCACACATATGTATGTTGTTATTTCTGCGTTGAGATATACAATGTGTAATCAATTTCTATGTTACTGCCCTGAGATTGTCTGGACTGCTGATATACCATCGATGACTTACTGTTAAAGCAGTTATATGGGACAACTGATGTGCTGGGTGTGGGGGAACAACAGCACATGTTCTGCTGGGATACACAGTAGTCCAAGTATCATGTGACACCACTGTTTAACATCTCCCTTGGCTGATGTAGTGCATATTCCAACCATGTGACCTAGAAAATATTAAGGAACACATACTAGTGGACTGGGTAACTGTAGTCCAATGAATGTTACTTATGTCCAAATAGCCCACTATATTTCCTTGCATAAATGCAGCAGATCCATACATACAATACCATATTATAATAATCCTTGCAAGTAGTGTGTAGGTTAGGGATTTACCTTGCAAATGCAGATGACAGAGCTGTATTTCGCAGATGACTCTGTCAGATGCAAGCGGTGCACAACCAATACATAGATAGGTGCAGGTTGTGCAGGTTACCTGCCATCAGTTTTTTATTTTATTATTTTATTTTACATTTGATGACTGGGGAAGTCCGACTAGACGCAGTTCCATTTTCAGTGGAGGCCCGGGGGAGAAAAGCTCCACATTAAAACAAAACAAACAAAAGTGACAATATATTTACACACTATTACATATATAGGAACATATTTAACTTTTCTACATAGGTGAATAGAACAAATATCTTCAGAATAAACATTGTTTAGAAGAATAAGTGATTTAAAAAACCTTGTTTTGGTAAGAAATAAGAAGTTAATAGATAAGAGGAGAAGGTTCTGCAGAATCATTGCATTACTGAAAGGAAAGTGAGTTAATCTGGGGGGGGGGGGTCACATGGGCACAGCCAAATGGTAGAGTAGTGGATGTTAAGTAGTTTCTTGAATAGTGAAACAGAGCTGGTAGATGTTATGTTCTTTGGGAGTGAGTTCCAGATGTTAGCTATTGTGTTGTATTTAGCAATCTTGTTATAGCAAGATGCCATTTTGTTTTGTTTGCTCTGATAAAGATTAGTCAGGATTGGGGAGGCGTACAGTAGGGTGAATAACAGGTGAGTTCTTGTGACAGTGGCTTTGGTATAGTTGGTCATGAATTGCCTGTTCCTATACAAGGGACCCAGTTTTTTGTTTACTTTTTTGATTGTTTATGCTATGTGTATGTCAAATTTGAGATTGTCAATTACTACTCCTAGGAGTTTAGTGTGTGTTGTTGGGGTGATAGTGGTGTTATCCCTGGTGTTTATGGTGAAGTCAGTATTTGGTGCAGAGGATCTACCAGGACTGAAGAGAATAAGTTTTGTTTTTTTAGGGTTGAGTAGAAGTTTAGTGCTGGAAAACCATGCTTCAGCCAGAGTAAAGTAGTTATTCTGTATTATTGTTTGAAGTTTGCTTAAGGTTGGGGTGGCACATACGATGGTAGTGTCATCTGCATATTGTACTATAGAGGCAGAGGTACTGGAGACTGCTATCTGATTTGTATATATAGAGAATAGTAGAGGCCCAAGTATTGATTCTTGTGGAACTCCTATAGTTACAGGTAGAAGGGGGGATAGTTGGTCCTGCCAAAGCACTGCTTGTTGACAGCCAGATAGATAGTTATTGAACTATGATATGGTGATGGAGTTTATGTTAAGGGTAGATAGAGTGTTGAGTAGTATGCTGTGGTTGACCATATCAAAGGCTTTAGATAAGTCTAAGAATACAGAAGATACAAAAAGACCATTGTTTCTGTAGGTATTAACTATATTGGTATAGGAGAGTAGGGTTGTTGTGGTACTATGGGAAGACGGAAAACCATGTTGGGATGTTGATATAAGGCTATTTTTAGGAGGTGTTGCATTAGCTGTGAATGTACTACTCTTTCTAAAATTTTTGATAAAGGTGATACGATTGCAAATGGCCAGTAGTTGGTCAGTTCTGCCTTTGTGGAGTGGAATAATTTGAGATATTTTCCACAGGTTTGGTATTTTACATTCAGATATGGATCTGTTTATGAGGATAGACGCAGGGTAGGATATGGTTTCAGCTGTTAGTTGAAGGAAGTCAGCTGGAAGTTTGTCAGCAGATAGTGTGATGGGTTTTAATTTTTTGCGGAGTTTAGTAATAAGTTGAGTGGGTGCTAGAGATAAGGAGAAGCTAGAGGGAGACTGTTTTGTAGTAGGGGTAGTGGGGGTTGGAGAAAGAATGGTGCTGGTGGCACTATTTAGGGTGCTAGAAAGGGCTTGTACTGTTTCAGTAAAGAATTTGTTGAATTGTGTGGGGGTGTTTTCATTGTTGGTTGGTAATATAGGTGTGGGAGTGCCGGTTTTACCTAGGTGCAGTAATTTATTTATTGAGGCCCAGAATTTCTGAGGGTTATTAGTGTGTCTTTCTTGTATGGATTTGTAGTATTGGGCTTTATCAAGTTTAATGAGTTGTCTGGTCTTATTATGCAGTGCAGAGTAGTTTTGTTTTGTGGTAGTAGTTCTAAGTTTATGATATTGAGCCCAGGCTCTGTCTCTATCTTTCATTATGGCTTTAGTCTCTTTTGTTAACCGGGGGGCATAGTTTGTTTTAAGTCTGATAGTTCGGGCTGGTGCATGATGGCTCAGGACCTTGGGAAAGGTGGAGTTAAACTAATCAACTGCTTCATCAATGGGTAGTTGTTTTAGGGGGGACCAATTATAGTTTTTTAGTTCGTTGTTTAGGTCCTTAGCTTTGAAGTTCATTTTGTTATGAACTATTCTAAGGGTGGATTGGTTGCAATGGTGGGATTTCTTCCTTATAAGATATGTTGGTTGGTGGTCACTCAAGCTGTCTGGTAGGCAGCCTGATTGGTGTACTAAGGAGGAGTCAGACAGAAGTATCCAGTCTAAGATGGAATGACAATTAGATTTTTTTGTCTATTCTAGTGGGGTGTCTAAGATTTGTGTAAACCCATGAAGATTAATATGGGTAGAGGGGTTGCATTTGGTACAGTTGGAACAGTCAATGTTAAAATCTCCTAGGATTATTGTCTCATGTGGGTGGGAGATAGCCATCCAGGATAAAAGGTTCTCCATAGTGGCAATGTTGTTTCCTGGTGGGAGGTAGACACCTGCTGCAACTATATGTTTGTTAGAATTTATTTTTAATTTAGCAATAATCAGTTCAGTGTCATTAACTTCTTGGGGGTTGTAGTTAAGTTGTTCCAATATGAGATGATTTTGATACATTATGGCTAAACCTCTTCCTTTTTTCCTGTCCTATCCTTCCATATGATGTTATAGCCAGGGGGTGTAATTTCATTATTGTGATGTTCTGGTTTAAGCCAGGTTTCTGTTAGTATGGCTAAATCAGGTTTATAAAAGGCAAAAAGGGCATGGAGGTCTTGAACTTTGCTAAGTATACTTCTAACATTGATGGTTAAGACTAGAAGAGAGGCTTTAGTCCTATTGTTGAGAAGATTTGATTGGTTAAGGTTTGGATGGGGAGAACAGGTGGGTCCTGGGTTAGGATGTATATCACCACAGCAAGTGAGTTTTTGGGTTAGAATTAGGTAGAGCTTAAGTAGTTTTTGTAGTATTTTATTTTGTTTTAGGGATGAGTAGGGGTTAACTTTGTTAATTGCTTTGTTATTTATGCAGGAATATCAAACGGTTGGGGCAAAATCACGTGGAGATAGTGGGAAGTGTTGAAGTTTTAGTGAATTGGCTATAGTGTTGGTTTGCCACTGAGTTGGACTGGTGAGACTAAGTTGTGTGTGGTAGGATGTGAGTATGGAAAATAAAAGAATAAAAGAATAGTTACTATGTAGAGTGTTACTTTTAGATGTAAGAAGGACATTGTGCTTTTTTGGTATTCCTATGTTATGTTACTTTTAGCGATAGGAGGGGAGGGATGTGTTAGACCTAAGATAAATGTGCAGTTAGAAGGAGCTTGAGATAAGGGTGTATCATACTATATTTGAGTAGGAAATTATTCATGTGACCTTATTGGTAGAATGGGTGTGTTGGCTTGGGTGGGAGGGATTTAGCAGGTATAAGTTTAGCTGCAGTGGGGGTGGGTGGGAATGGGGGTAGGGTAGAGAAGTGGAGTGAGCCCACAGGGTGAAAGGGGTGGGAAGAGCCAGGCCAAAGAGATAGAGGGCAAGGTAAGGAAAAAAGCAATCAGTCAATATGAAGAAAGTGTGACAGTGATAGGCATAAGATAAGGGTAAAGAAGTAAATTTAGTTAGAGAAAAGTGTAGAAAAAAGTTCTGAAAATGACTTAGAGTAAGGTATGTTGTGAGCCACTGAAGGATTGACTATGGGATGCTATACATGATGGATAACAGCTAGATAGAATTTTGATTTTGTAATTATAGCAAAAAAAACTGGGTTAAACTAGGGTGAACAAGGAAAATTTCAGAGAGAAATATATCTTTTGTAATATATCTAGTCTAGTAGGGCTAAGTGAGGAATACACAGGAGAAAGGGTAGTTAAGTGGGTTTGGTAGCTGAAATGTAAAAAGAGGGATAGCACTGTCACCTAGTAGCCAAACCATACAATGGCACTATGGTGGAACCGGAGAGTAGCATAAAAAAAGAAAGAACAGAAATGAGAGGACAACGTGGAGATTGGGATTCTAGTTGGAACAGGCTGCTAGAGAACACGTGGCTGAGCTCTGTACTGGGGCAATACTGCTACAAACAATTACAGTTCAGATACATACATTCAACAGTTCCGAAGGGAGGTTGAGGAGTTTAAGGTTAGATTGTTCACTTTGGTGAATTTTCTTCAAAAGAGGATGTTGCAGGGATCCTTGTAGGTCTTTCTAGGGTAGGGTATTCAACATAGTGATGGGAGGCCCAAGTAGAAGGGATCGTAGCAATATTTGGACTCAACAGTTCTGAAGGGAGGTTGAGGAGTTTAAGGTTAGAGTGTTCACTTTGGTGAATTTTCTTAAAAAGAGGATGTTGCAGGGATCCATGTAGCTATTTCCAGGGCAGGGTATTCAACACAGTGGTGGGAGACCCATGTAGCAGGGATCACAGCAATATTTGGCTACTTGAGTATCCAGAACTTCACTTAAAACTAATAAACATGACTGCCAGCTACCTCATAGCCTTTTCCTTCAACAACATACTTTGATAAAGGCACATCTTGATCCTGAGCTCTTGTCCAACCTTCCCTTATGACTCTGAGTTCCACAGTTTTAATTTCTGTATGTGAGTAGGAGTAAGGTGTCAGTCCCTAGGTCCCTAGGTTGTCAGTGAATGTGCTATGTGTTGTCTTTTAGCCAAAGCCAGGGCATACTGAATACACCTACATCTGCCTACAGGGACATCAGCAGTGGTTCCTCCTCTCTGTCCTCCTGTGACGGTGGCTGTGGTGACTAAGCACTGGTGGTTGCCCGTGTATCCCTTCCCTTTGTTGATCCTGCTACAGCTGTTTTCACAGGATCAGATTGTGTAGCATAGCACATACTGTGAATATATGTACACATGCGGCTTGAGAATGCTGCAGGGCTCCACCAGATATATCTAGGCACTGGAACCGTGACTTCAGAAGCCCAAGCACATGCTCTGTGATATTCCTAGTTTGTGCATGTGCCTCATTCGTCCACAGGTGTGTGTGCATTTCTGATGGGTGCAATCATGCACATCCGACTGTGTAGGATGACCCCCAGCAAACATCTGATACAGCTGTGATGTGTGCCAGATATGGGAGTCATGATAACTGCCAGGGATGCCAGCACACACATTCAGGATAATCTCATGGAACTTGCACATGACCTGACAGCTGATGAAGTGGTACCCCTTGTGGTTAATGTAGATTCTACCCTGCTCACAAGTTGGTGCCCTGATGTGTACATGACAGCAATCTATGGCACCCAGTACTTCATGGTAGTGTGCTACATGGTAGAACTGTTGCATATTGCTGGCCCTCAGCTCATGAGAGAGCAGAAAAAAATATGTGCTTACTGGCATGTGGTACCATAGAATCCAGGAACCGGTGGAGTATCCTGAATGCAGTTGCCTGTGACACTGCCATCATGTCCTCAGTTGGTCTTTGAAAAGTACCTGTAGCTAGTATAATAAGGGCTACACGTACCTTTGTTTCCACTGGGATGGGTTCCCATCTGTTGGCTCTGGGAATGAGTTGAGGGCAGCAGAACTCAGTGAGTTATTGTAATATGTCCTTGTCTACTCTGTTGTCTTCTATAATCTCCAACTCATGTAGTTCTTGGAAGACTCTTCTCCTTCTCTGCCTAGGCCTATTGTCAGCAGCACCAGCAGCATTGACTTCAGCATCTAGCACATGCTGATGTAGTAGACCTACATCAGCCCCAAGCATTATCTCAGTTAAAGTTCCCAATTCTATACTCCAATGGTCCAGAGTATTGGGGTAAAATCAGAATGTAGGGTGTATGCATTCTTTATACAGGTCTGCTGTATTCCACCATGTGTGATTCACTAATTATTATGCATTTCACCTGCTTAGAATGTAATTAACATAATTTAATGGCCCTATTTTAGTGTGTGACGCAGTGCTATGCCCCATGACACACAGCATAGCTTATAAAAAATAATAAATATTCATTGAATGTATCTACTTTATATTCATTGATGCCTACATCATCACTGTCATATGGATAGTGTGCCGCGTGAACACATTAAGCTATGCTCTGCACAGTGCAGCATAACTTATACAAAAGTCAAAATGAATAATTGAATATAGACAGCTTTAATTACTTGCTGCCTATGTCATCACTGTGGCCTAGGTCAGTGTATGCAGAACACAGGACAAACACTTGCACCAAGAATTAAACAATCCTAAAAGTAACAAGACACTACCCTAATGGCATCCACATCCAGTGGAAATATCAACATGGTGTGGGAGCCTACATGAAGTGGATATGCAGACACGCATATTCTTTTTTGCTATGCAAGACATCCACCTCATTTGCATGCATATCCATGCTGACAGCCTGGAAACTGCACAGTTCATAGCTGTATGACCTGGGCAACAGCATCAATACACCATTGTATGGACCCTACTCAAGGTCCTATAATACATTTCTGACAAATATTATAAAATGCTTGTTTTCCTCTTGTTTTTTTTTTTAATTTTTCTATTAAGCATGTTTGCACACTGCAACACATAGTGCAAACATGCTGAGATTATTAAAAAAAATATTGTTAATTTAACTTATTCCCTTCCTCTCTCTGATGTCCACAATATTACTTTTGTACATATCTGTATGTGGTACAACATTTTCAGGGGAGTTATGTCCATATTTCTGGAGTCTTACATCTCCTTCTGTCTGTGTAGTGTCCTGTACTCTGAAAAATTCTGCGTACACTATGGACACTGACAGAGAGTCTGCATGGATGCCTTTCTGCTTGTTGGATCACTCAACCTGTCTCATTTGCATAAGATTCACCTGCTTATGAGGGAATTTGCATTCCTCTGAATTTTCCCTGTTTGCACATGTATGCACACAGCTAAGCAGCACTTACTGAATCTAAAAATATTTGTGCTTGTGTAAGCATCACATTGTGATATGTACACAAAAAATGTGTAGGCATTAATGAATTCCCCCCTACATCTTTTTGGTGTTATATCTTATTTCTAACACAGGAATTTTGAATATGCATTACTATAAAGATTTTCTCCCTGGTACTATTGAAAAAAGAACTGCTGAATGGGCAACATTATCACAAAAAGTAAAATAAATATTAGTAAATAAAATAGAATGTATTATATTGGGCCCTAATATGGCAGCTAAAGAAAAGGAATTGGCACTAGACAAGCAATAGACAGTTATAGCAACAGTTAGTGAAAGAATAACGGTTCTTGGGAAAAACTGAGATAAACACATAAGTCCACCCTTCTCCATTTATATCTTAATAAGTTTTCTAGAAAAGGCTGATTACTTTTTAATGATGTTATAAAAGATTTGATGGAATGACATACAATGGGGTGAAGAAATGATATACATAGATCTGACAAGAGTGAAGGAAATGTCTAAAGATTATCAGTTATTACTATACAAAATAAACAAATGAATTAATTCATACATAAATAAAGCATTTAGGAGTTAAAGCTTCAATGAAGGAGTACAAATATGGAGACAGCATCAGCACAAGCAGTAAAAATAGGATAAAAATGATATTATGTAGCCCTAAAGGTAAACAAATAAATGAGAAATGCCAGAAGGAATAATGAAACCTCTTAAAATATTTAATGTGTATGACATGACACAGAACCTATCAGACTAATGGTAATGCAAGCCTTCTGGTAACCACAAAAAGCAAACTATCCCCAGGATTCATGAAGCTTGCGCCAGGCACAGGCATAGCGCCGGCGATCTAACACCAAATATGACCACCGAGCGATTTAGGTACGAGCTGTTTCTACATGCACTACCTGCATACGCCACGGCTGCACAGCTCCTGGTGCATGTATGCTAATTACCCCATGTGCAGCAGCATAGCATGCAAATGAAGGTATATAACGATTCAGAAAGTGGTGCAGGTGTAGTGTAAGCATGCAGAAATGTAAACCAAAGAAATGGTTTACATTTTTTCAAATATAAAATTGGAGCCATGACAGCAGACCAAACCCACGTATTATACTGTTAATATATGCCAATGGCTAAATATATAGCCATTGGTATAAAAAAACATGCACAACACATAAAAAAGAACATTTAATGTCATGGCTACACTAACGTGAAGTAAAATCGCAGTGCATCGGTGCACAAACGGGATCACAATGAAAATATATTTATATGTAATAAAACTGCAATGTAACACATTAAATGAATTCCCCATAATAGTCAATAGCACGCATGCTACACCACACCATGGAGCAATGGTTGCTAAGGGGCTGTGACAGTGTTCTGTGTGGTAACTAGGAATTAGTAGTCAATGCCATGCAAATGAGACAAGTAATACTGAATCACAAAATCCCCACTGACATAAGGATGTACCTCACAGCGTAGTGGTACAACACCGAGGTGTGGCCTGGAGATAAAGATGACGTCAATAGAAGGGTGTGCCACCTTAGCTGTAAGCACATTGGAGCATTGCTAATCTGGTTTGCCTGTTGTTAAGCAAAGCCGCAGGATAGGGGTGTGTTGAAGTAGCCATAGCTTTGCTTAGCTGAGAGCACACAAGGTAACCGAATGTGCATGTGAAAGTGGATGAAAACGTGCTATAAACCCAGTAAACGGCTGTGCGAGGCATGCACCAGAGCTGAAAGAGGAAGGATATAGGAAGAAAATAAGGAAATGCTACAGCATGGTAATTGGAGTACAAATGAGTAAATAACACCTAGGAACCCACAGTGGGCCATTGACAACAGCTAATAAGGCTGCTAGCAGCTACCTGCAGAACAGGAAAGGGGAGGTGCCGCACTGTAAAGAAATGCAAACTGTCACAGCAGAACAAAGCAAACTTGCAGTAGATCAGCTACATAACACATTTTGCTACACATTCCTGGGTTGAGAAAGTACAAAACAAGAAAGCCGACAGCTGGATGCATGCCTGACAATGGGAGGTGAATCGGGTTGAAAATTGAAGTAAAGGGCAATAGATGAATCATGGCAGCCAAGCATAATTCAACACCAAAGGCCCCACAATAGCAGTACCTGCTGTAAAACCCATAATTAAGATACCCTGCAGCTGGAATTGCACATACACACCCAGTTACACCAGCAGCATCCATAGCACAATAGTATAAACTGTGAAAGCACCTCACACACACTTGTGTATTCCCAGACACTCTGCGCTATTGGTGTATACAGACAGGGAACTTTTAATATGTACATGTTAGGGGCTGCACTAGCTTTGATTCACCAGCATGTGTTGGAGACTGAAGGTGGTGTGGAGGATGATGCTGACAACCATCTCAGGCACCGGTGGAGGAGAAGAGTGTTCAGACCCAGGGAAACCTGCCATGTGCTACATGATCTGGAGATAGCAGAGCATTACAGGGAGGACAGGGACACCATACAGCAACTTGCTGAGCTGTGCCAGCCACGCCTCAGAGCCAGAAATAACAGAGGGGAACCCATCCCAGTGGACACGAAGGTATGTGTAAGCTTGTGAATACTAGCCACAGGTACCTTTCAAAGGCCAACTGGGGATATCATGGGGATCTCACAGGCATCAGCATCCAGGGTACTCCACCAGTTCCTGGATTCCATGTTACCACATGCCAATGAGCACATATATTTCCAATGAACGCAGAAGGAGCTGGCCAGCAATATGCATCTCTTCCACCATGTGACAGACTACCCGGAGGTACTGGGTGCAATAGACTGCACGCACATACACATCAAGTCACCACCCGGTGAGCAGGATAGGTGCTACATAAACCACAAGGGATACTCCTCCATCAACTACCAAGTCATGTGCAATGCCCAGGGCATTATCATGGATGTGTGTGCTGGCAGCCCTGGAAGCTATCATGACTCCCACATCTGGCATGCCTCACAGCTGTATCAGGTATTTGCCAGGGGGGACATCCCATATGGCCACCTGGGGGGATGCTGGCTATGCACTGGAACCATGAATGATGACTCCCATCAGAAATGCACACACACCCATGCAAGAATGCCATAATGAGGCACATGCAGAAACCAGAATCATTATAGAGCATGTGTTTGGGATGCTGAAATCACGGTCCCATTGCTTGGACATATCTGGTGGAGCCTTGTAGTACTCTCCAGGCATGTGTGCCCACATCTTCATAGTATGTGCCATGGTGCACAATATGATCCTGCGGAAACAGCTGCAGTAGGGACAGAATGGTGAAGGCCCTCACAGCTCACCACCATTGCAAAGGGACCCACAGACACAGACGGACTCAGACCACGAACACCCTGTGCCAGCCCCAGTAGGCAGATGGAGGTGTGCCCAGTATGCCCATGCCTTGGCAAAGAGGGAACGTATAGCACACACACTGACAGTGTAGGCACCTATGGACTGACACCCTTCTCCACCTGCACACACAGTAAACATGGATGGCACACACACACACGACCACCTATAAATTGTCATGTATAGGAGGTCTGCTGTGTGCAACCTACATAGGCAGCCCCCAACTATTGCACACACAACTGCCATTGGCACAAGGTAAGTCAATACCTGAACAGTAAATTAAGCTATCAGTATGTTTTGATACTGTATGTATAGGTTCATAGGTACATAGGTAGGTGCACGCCTAACTGCCCGAGACCATTCATAAGCCTAGCCAAAATGTGTCTGCTGTCACCACCCCATTGATTAATTAACTGTCCCTCTGTGGAGCAGAGCCAATTGCAGGATCCCTGGGGTGTATCTACTGTTTCCCACCTACTCTGCACAGATTCCCTGGAGTGTTAGTGAGGGGCTCCATATAATGTAAACAGGAATGTAGTTCCAAAGCATGGGGAGTACCCATGACAGGAATCTGTCACTCCGGCATCTTCTAGTTATAGTTGTGGCAAGGTGTAGCTCATTACTGTGTGTGGCTCACTGTGACATGGATTCTCATAGGTGGAGCATATCCATTAAGCCTGACTTGGACACGGCTTTGTTGGCCAGCAAAAATCATCTCTGAGTAAACAAGATGCCACTGAGTAATGCATGAGTTTATGCAGTCTGGCAGTATAGGACACATGTCTGAGGGCATTATCCCTCTTGGCGAGGTACGTTTGTGGCCCTTCCAGCTGTTGTATGTGTCTTCTGAGATACATCCAAAATGGGTTATCATACTCGATGATGGGATTGATGAGTAAAGGGGCACAATAACCTCAGTCTGTTTAGTTGCAAACCCTTAAGTAATCAGATGGCCTACATAGACAGATGTCCTAACTACTTCCCAGATATGATTGAAAAAGGAGAGATCACTATCTAATGTAGTCCCCACATACCCATTATATCATCTGAATTATAGTATCTGCCACTCATGTGTTAATATGTGTGTGTGAGTAGTTTCCCAAAATGGAATGACTATGCAGTATGTGGCCTTTAGCTGGAGGCCATGACTCTGACAACCTGTGTTGGTCTATGTGAGGCCCCTTGAAGGACGTCTGTGACAGCTGGACTGTCAGTTATGGCTCCTAGTCTGCAGTAATCACCAAACACAGTCTGCTGTAGTTCACCTGTGTTACCCCATACTTCTGAGAAATATATGGCAAACAGTAGGGGTCCCAGGACTGAGTCCTGTGGGACACCAGTTGTGACTGGTCAAGAGTTGGACCTGGAGGCTGCTAGGCTTATCATGTGGCTTCTGTGTGTAAGCCTGTTGGCAAACCAACCTGTGATGTATGGGTGTATGTACTGGCTGGTGAGTGTAGAAATAATACCTGAGAGGGGAATAGTGTCAAAACCCTTGGCAAGGTACAGGTAGTATGTGTGAACTACCACACCCCACACCTAAAGTCTAGATGACTGTAAGATGTCAAACGGGTTCAGTAGGCATGATCTGCACTCAGTCAAGCTGACCTGGATTGGGTCAAGTGTCTGGAGGTTACCATTGTCTATATTAATGAGTGCCATGAGGATGCACTCCATAGCCGTGCAGATCAGGCTACTCATGCTTATTGGGTGGTAGCTACCATAGTCAGTTGTGTCACTACCTTGGTGGAGTGGAATAGCTGTTGCCATATGCCATGAATGGCCATGTAGCCTGTGTAGAGGCTGATGTTGAATTGCTATATTAGGCAGGGGGTCACTTTGTCTTGTAGTGTCTGCAGGATGCAGTCTAGCAAACCATCTGCTTCCATTGATGCTCTGTTATGCCATTTGAAAGGGCCATTAACCACCTGTATGTCTCAGATGTCTGGGATACTGTACATTTTGGGCATTGTTGTGGGCCCTGTAGGGGGTGGCGCTTCCTCCGAATGTATCATCAAGTGTGTTGGTGATATCAGTAGGGTCAGTATATTCAGTGCAATATTGCACCAGCACAGTGCAAATCTTTGTGTTACTGCTTAGATCCTTGACATTGCCAAAGAAGCCTTTGTGGTCATCTTCCGAATCCATGCCTATTTATCTGTGGATGTCAGCCTTGGATGATTACATGAATAACATAAGTATCTTGCTAATACTGGTCACAGTTGTTTACATGTCTTGATATTTGCTGTTGTTCTGGACTACTGTCCTACTTCTGTTGTATAGCCTATATAATGCAGGGGTTCAGCAGACTGGTGTCCTTGTGTAGGAGTAGCAAGTCCTGGTTTACCATTGATGGTATGACCCATACATCTTTGTAGGTGCTTATAGAGTGCATTTGTAATTCTGTCTGTATCTTGAGCAGTGTCATCCCTGAGCATGGGGGCTGTGAACCCTCACCCCTCTGTCATTAGTACTGTGAATTTAGCTGTAGGAAAGGTATTCACTGTGTGTTCCTTGGGTGGGGGAGATGGTTGGGAGTGGAAATCATCAGTGAATAGTTCATGGTCAGATCTAAACAGTGACCAGTTTACCTCTGCTGTAGTGTACCTGTTGCACATGTCAGAGATCACCACTTCTAGTATGTTTTCACCTCTTAGTTAGTCCATCTACAAACTGATACAGGCCATATGAGGTGATAAATCCCAGGAAGTGCTGGGCCTGGAAGTGAATACTTCAGTAGGTTATCCAGTTAATTGTATGGTAGCCGACATTGACCAATAACAGGGTGTCTTGTGGGACTGTCATGTTTACCACTGTCTCCAGATAGTTGAAGTGGTGCTCCTGGGTCATGGAGGGTTATCTGTAACAGCTCACAGTTTGCATTGCAGTCATGGCTGATGTTAGCTGCACATGGAGGATCACAGAGGTATCATGTTGCCCCACTAACTTGGAGGTGTAGGTATCCCCAATGAATATGGATACACCCCCTCCATGTCTGTGCCAGTCCATGTTCAGTGGCTAAAATGTGTGTTATGGGTTGTAGTCTGGTAGTGCTGGTGTGCTCACAGGAGCCTTATACAGGTCTCAGTTACAGAATAGATGTAGATGTTGTCCATACTGAGGGGTGCTGTGAGTGTGTGCATGTTGTGAGTACTACCCTGGTGTTGAGTAGCCTAACCCTCATTGATTCCGTTATTGTGCAGTTCATGGATGTGAGATTCATCTCTGAGACCTGCCTAATAACAGCACCATGGGGGAGCCAATAGCCTTGCCCAGCATTCCAAAGCTTTAGGCTGACACATGCAAGTTGGTATGGCATTGTTGCAGGCATGTTTCCCATCTGTGCTTGTGTCCCATGTTTCCTAAGTCCACTAGCTTCCAAGATAGGCTTTTGGAGTGATTATGTATCAGTAGCCTGCATGTTATTGCTGTGCTTAACTGTTGTCTGACTACATGGTGATTTTACACTGTATATTGTGATCAGAAAACTCTGTATAATCACATATGATGTTGGAGATGGCCTGCACTGTTGAGGTTCACAGATGGGTAGTAGGCTATCTGTCCAAGGGCATTTAGAAACATAGCTACAGTGTGGTGGCTTTAGCTGCACCATTAATGAAGTAACTGAGCCTCTGTCAAGTGTAGCCAATGAAGTGATTCCAGGCAGAGTTGCTGGAAGCTGTTGAAGACTGGGGAGCTGTAGGGTGATAGGGGCACATAGTGATCTTAAAAGGGCATGTTAACATGACAACCCAACAGCATTCAATTTCCCCAACAGGTCTTGCAGCTATAAAACTGGAGTGGCTCCCCCATACCCTGGCCGTATGTTTCTGGGACACATGATCCCAGGGGTGTATATACTGTTGCCCAGTCACACATCAAGGTTTCCCTGAAGTGTGTCAGTGAGGGACTATGCCAAATGTAGTTAGGATGTTAATGTATAGTCTCTCAATTCATGTGTTATGTCGGTATTTCGAGAAGTTCACTGGGTTGGGGTGGCTCCGTCTGTTGTGTTGCCAAGCTTACACATAGGATTCATGGACATAGGAAATAGGCAGAAGGAACGTTAATGTCAATAGTGTAATGGCTACAGAATTTGCATAATATCTGTGCAGTCGTGGTTCAAATCCCAATAAAGTCAGAGATGTTTTACATGTTACAAGGTATACCTTAACCACAGCTTGCATATATAGATAGTATTCCACAGAATAATAAACATTTGGAACACACATAAACCCATGTGTGCTGGAGAGTACAGTTAACAGACAATGTAATGTTATGTAAGCACATAGTGAGTTGTTACATCACGGAAATGTATATATCCTGAGTAGTTAGCAGAAGTGGCCATATTTGCGTGCACAGGTTGTAGGATGTAAAGTTTGGTTAACTGTGTACAACCGCTGGTATAATGTCACACAAACACCTTTAAACCTACTTACAACTGCTTAAATTAGCCTTATTCTGTAGTAAAACATGTCTAATACATCGCTGGTGTTGAACCCTGGACCATACACACCATAGTCATGGCACCTAACACTAAGCCATCTAATCTGTATACATGGTAAGTGGTCATTAGACTACACCTTATACTACAGGCATTCCACAGTACAGACCACAAATGGGACAACCAATTTGTGTACATATGTACAATACATTGTAGTGTACTGTAATGTGTGAATCAACATATACAAGTCTACATATGTATAAGTGTTACAAATTAATACTAAATATATCTATATATATCTATATATATATATATATATATATATATATATATATATATATATATATATATACATGTCACTGATGTGTGCACATAGATAGAAATATGTATATATATATATATATATATATATATATATTTATATACAGTAACATCTATAGCTATATATATATATATATATATATATATATATATATATATATATATATATATATATATATATGAACATCTATGAACACAGTTTGTGACACAGAAGCATTCCAAATGGATAGAAGTGTACGCAAAATACATGCAGCTCTGGTATTATAACTATTAATATAAACCTAATTCCCCATAGAAGCAATGGTTGGTGTGTATGTGGAGATTGGTGTGGGGGAGGACCGCTGGCTAATGGAATATGCATCAAGGAGGGCCTGTGTCGGATGTTCATTACGTGAACTGGAGGGGTACACATGGAGTATGGGCACAATGTAAAAAATACACAAAACAAGAACCATTTTCATCCATAATACACCCTCTCAGGTCACATTGCAACACTGACTTCAACAAACATATGAACATTAACAGGTATCATACATATGTACACCAACTGACTTACACATTTGTTTGCAGTAGTGAGGAACAGCTGTAGTACACTGTACATACTAAACACCATAAGAGTTGTACATATCTCAAATTCCTCAGTGGTAAATCTAGTGACTGTGTTGTTCATGGTCCCAGTTTCAAGACCTGTAAGGGCTGTTACGTCATTTTGAAGTCCTGAATAAGGGATGTTGGATGCAGGTTGTTAAAGCACTTTTATGCAGACGATAGTGGGTTATTGCACCGGTAAGTGCCGGTAAGCGGCGCTTAAACATGACTACATGGATAAGCACCACACAGGTTTAACCTTTGCTGAACATCGCACAGATCACAGGCAAAGCCCCTCACAATCTCTGAAATGTGCGTTAATCACCCTTGCACTACCAGTGCCTAGTCTGAGAGGTAAAATGACCACTGCCAGGATTAGAACACGCAACCATGTATACAATAACTTACCACTAAGCAACCTGAGATGTACCAATGGCAGTTGTGTATTCTGACAGGTTAAAACACAAAAGGAAGGATTGTGTGGAAATAGGATAAACCGCCATGTACCCAATGAAAGGTGTATGCTATATATATATATATATATATATATATATATATATATATATATATATATATACATATATAAATCAACATATATAGAAAGAGAGAGAGGGAGAGAGAGATATATGTCGATATATAGAGATATACATATATATGTAGATATATAGACAGGTTAACAACATCTACACAACCATGGAGGTACATATAAATGGGATACCTACCACATACCAAATGCTTGACATACCGACATGCGTAATCACAAGGATAAAGACCAAAAGAACACAGTACTGAAACACCAGAAGCATGAGTTTTAAAATCCCAATGTTAAGGGACTTTTAGTTAGTGATTCTGGTGTTGCGGTTCAGGTAGGTTACTGCATGTAAGTGTGTTTCTGAAGGCTGTTGTGTGTGTGTGTGTGTGTGTGTGTGTGTGTTCCGCATGTGGTGTGTGTTTCTGGGGGACTGTAATGTGTGGGTGTGGGTTTTCTTTTGTGTGTCTGTTTGTGCAATCTCGAAGGTAGAATATTAAAGTGGGGGTGTGTGTGGGGTGTAGGGGCGCTTGCCCACCTGCTCATATGTAGTCTAGGATGGTTTGTTTGGACGTGGTGGGTAGCAGTGTATCTGTTTGTGCGTGTGTGTGTTCTGTGTTTGTGTTACTTTCGCGAGTTTGACTGTTGCGAGTTTGAGTGTTCGGTAATGTGGGGTTTAGGAGTCTGGGCCCGGTACTGTCGGTGTCGGAATTGTGTGCGTTCGGGATTCCATAGGTATCCTGTATACAGCGGTTGAAGTGTTCATATATGAGTATAGCATGGACAATAGCAATTACTCATTCCACCAAGACCAAACTATATGAACAAAGGATATGGTGAGTATATGCCTATGCACTATTACAAACATGTACTATGGACATGAGCCAAAGATAGGGTTACCACCTGTCCCACTTTGCGAGGGACAGTCTCTCCTTGGGGGGTAGTGTCCTGACCAAAAATATTAAAAATGGCAAATGTCCTGAGATTGTAGGACATAATTATGTCCCATATTTTATGTAATAGTTGCATAAAATAGTTATTTCTGTGTCTAAAATACCTACATGTTACAAGAAACAGGATAAGCAACTAAACTGCTACAAGAATAAGCTTTTATTTAGGCAAAAAAGTAAAGTTCTGTCCTTTGTACTGACCGTGGGTTTGTGTCGGCCTGTAAAATATGATGTGCATCCCAAAAATGTCCCACTATGGCCACTTGAAAAGGTGGCAACCCTAGCCAAAGAGGGTCAGTCACCAACACAACTCCAATGACTGCAAATACCTATGACAGAAATACACAGACCACTTTCATGTAGCAACATTTTATTTCATTCCGATGTATTGCCGAAAGGATTCAAGGACTAACATCCCCTGCATACTATACAGGAACTAATTAACAGTGCCTTAATGAATCAGCCTGCAATTACCATAGTATTAGTCCACTAAATGATAGGTGTTCAAATATGGAAGGAACCCTCAGACACATATCAAATATGTATAAAAGCAGTTCCTACACACCTGTATCTGCTATGTACACCCACCAACATCTCCCCACACCCAAACCAATTACAATACATACTGTAATAACATCACAAATCATTCACTCACTGTATGACATCTGCAGAAGCCTTAACATACCTTGTCAGAGACACACTAACATGGCCCTATGTGAAATAGTTGCTGTTATGCAATGGAACAGCTGCTGATGTCACAGGGTTTGTTTGCACTAATCCCGTTTCAGAGGGTTGTGTGTACACCAGGAAGTGTTACCAATTACTGATTAACAGCACAGTATGATACACATGTTCACCAAACCAAAGATGTCTGGTGAACACAGTGTAAACCACCTAACATTATATGCATAGCCATACAGCCTTGAGCTGCTCAAACATCCTTGCCAGACTGAAACATCTGTAGAAAACCCTGCATAATTAGCAATGTTCTGAAATATAACAGCTGTACTCACTTGTAGAACATCTTCTAGGCATTACACACAATCCACGGGAGTCATGAAGCTAATATTTCTCTGTTTGTCTCCATATAGCTGTTGCAATACATCACAAACAACACATCCAGGCCGTCTTCCTTGAAAGTAAGGCAAAGGGACAACGCCCAAGTGGAGTAATGAATTATACCAAATGTAGAAGAATGGCAGGTACTCCACAACAATCGAAGCAAACCACTAGATATATAATCAATTATACACCACTGTTGCCATGGTATTGGCTAATGGAGTAGCTGTACAGCTGATATGCATCTAACTAACTACTTTGGAACACCAATCGGTGGTCAGGATAGCACATGTTACCGATATTTAACTATAAAAGGATGGCTTGTCACACATTCAAACCATCTGTATATACCAGCAGAACATTACAAAGAAGATTGAAACACAAACTGAAAAAGATTGAAATAGTCAATGACACCTCGGGTTACTAATAAGGTATGTAGAACACTCAGTATCTCTGCGTATGTAGTACTTGTTATGTAATAATTAAAGTGTACGCAATGCATATAGTGGAAACAGTTATCTTGTAGTGATATATTGTTGTGCATAGTAATGCTTGTAGTATTTATGTGTGTACTGCTGCAGGTCACAAGGCAAACACCTCATACACCACAAGGGATGCTATGCAAGGGCTTTGAACCCAAAATTCTTCTCTAGCTGCTGTCAGTGGCAGGGTTGGTCCAACAAGTACATGCTATAACAGGGGATAGTATATGTTGATATATTGTAACACTAGGCATATGTATGGGTGTATTACTGAGAATAACATGTTGAAGGTGGGCTTACTGTGCAATTATGATTTGCATTGTGGGATATTGTGCCAATAACTGTGTAATGTACAGTATTGTAGGCAGATATGTATTACATTTTACATAGCATTACTGTTATGTTAGGCAAACATTAGTTATGTCTATTGGCATTTACAATACACAATAACAGGATACATATGACTTGTAGTCACCCCATAGTTTATCAGCATGATAGCAAAGTAAAATGGAAGAGCTAGTTAACTATCCATGCACATAAGACATGTAATAGGTTCATAGGTTCATACACTGAGTGAAAATGCACTGATCCACAACAAGAGAGAGAAAATAATCCACAGAGTTTATTTTTCGAACTAGCGACTGAGTAAAAACAGTAAAAACCATAAACTTGTAAAGCGCTTTTTGTCTGGATTAATATCCGGACTTCTTCAGACAAACAGTTCGTTCTAGGTAGACTAAGTTTAAATAGTTTACACATAATGCACTGACCAATCAGATGAATACACTGTGACAAATTGTTAAAGTAACAAACCCCCTTATTAAAGTTTATGTTGTACTTTCTTTAAAAATTAACATATATTCTGCAATTAAATGAACATTTTATCCTTATACATCTTTTAAACAGTCAGATACAAAACAATGTATATGTACATATATCTTAATGAAGTTTTCTAGATGTCAGTAATGTATCATGACAGCGTAAATTTTACTAAAGTACCTTTTCTTTTAAATATTATTATAAAGTTAGTGAATTGATTTAAAAACTTTTTTACTAGTTCAATTCCAAGCCTATAACTGACGTAAAAAGTAGTGAGAAGAATATATATAAATAAGTGATTAATTAATTAGTACGCTCAACAGACAGAACGAGTAAATCTCGTTTTTAGAGACTAAGTTAATAATTATTTTATATAAAATTCAATATCCATGAAAGTTTTCTTAGTCAAAATATTTTATGTCTAATAACTTATCGGTACGTTAAAAAATATATGAAGTAGTTATATCATTCATACAGCACCAGATGGAATCCAAACCAAAACTAAGGTGTTTAAAACTTGAACTGTTCATACTAGCAGTGTTTATACAATCTATTAGTGCCATATTCTATATGTTACAATCCGATACATTTCAATGTTCTAGTCATTACTACTTAAAAGCTCAATAAGCAAGTCAACATATGCAACATAAATGGAATGAATTCATTTTCTTAAACTAAATTCTGTATTATTGACATCTTGAAGTTCATAGGTAGGTACTAGGCTGTCTGCCCAAGTGCATTTATAAGCCTAGCTAAAGTGTGTTGGCTTCTGCCAACCCCTTAGGTTAGTTCAATGTGCCTATGAACAGCAGAGCCATTAGTTCCCTATGCCTCTGTCCAGCAGAGCCACTGCAGTGATCCCCAGGGTACATGTCTGTCTTCCATCCACCCGGCAAGGTTTCTCTTGAAGAGTGCTAGTGAGGGGCCCTGCCTGATGTACATTGGAATCATGTTCCAAAGTATGAGGAATCTCCGGGTCAGGAATCTATCCCTCCAGCACATCCTAGTTATCATTGTGGTTAGGTTTATATCCCTAGAGCATGTGGCTATCAGGGGCTTTTGTTTAGGGGGAACATATCCATCAATACTGGGTTGGACATGGGCCTTGTATGTCAATCAGAGATCTCCTCTGAGTCTGCGGTATGCAACCGAGTACAGCTAGAGTTTTTTTTTAGTTGGGCTGCATAGGTCATCTGTTTAAGGTCAGTAATCCTCTTGGTGTGGTACTGTTGTGAACTTTCAAGCTGTTGCAGTTGTCTTGTAAGGTACATCCCAAAAGGAGTATTGTATTCTTTAATGGGTCTAATAAGTCATAAGTAGAGAGGCACAATGGCCTCCTTTGTTCTGGATGCAAACCCATTTGATATTAGGGTGGCCACGTAGAAGGATATTCTAACCACCTTGGCAATATGGTTATCAAAGGAGAGATTGCTATATACTTGGGTTCCCAGATCCCTTATTATCTTCTCTGTATGTAGGGGACTACCACCTATGTGGTATTCCGCAGGTAATTAGTTTTATCCAAAGGGGATGACTATGCACTTTTTGGCATTCAGCTTGAGGCCATGATATTGACACCAAGTATCCATTTCAGTGAGACCCCTCTGGAGGGTGTCTGTATCAGCTGGGGAAACAATTATGGTCCCTAGTTTGCAGTCGTCTGCAAACCTTTTCAGCCAAAGTCCTCCTGTGCTTGCCTGTACCTTAGAGAAGTATATACCGAACATGAGGGGTCCTAGGACTGAGGCCTGGGAGATGCCACTTGTAACTGGTTTACAGTCAAACTTAAGGTATGCAACTCTCACTGTGTGGGTTCTGTCCGTGAGCCAGTTTGCAAACCATCTTGTGATGTAGGGGGTTAATGTTCAGGTGGATGGGTATATTGATAATACCAGAATGGGGAATGGTGTTGAAAGCCTTTGAGAGATCAAGGTAGGCTGTGTGGACCTCCTTACCCTCATCTAATGCCTTGGTAACTGTCTCAAAGAAGTCCAACAGGTTTAGGAGGCATGGTCTGCCCTGAACAAAGCCAAACTGTGTTGGGTCAAAGGTTTGGAGGTACCCAATGTCTCTGTGAATGAGATCCATGTTGATATGCTCCATAGCCTTGCAGAGCAGGCTAGTTATGCTTATAGGGCAATAGTTCCCATGGTCTGTTGTGGGGCCACCTTTGTGGAGTGGGATAACTGTTGCTGTGCACCATTCAGGGGGCACAAAGCCTGATGCGAGCCTGTTATTGAACATGGTGCTTAAGTGGGGAGCCAGTTCGTTCTGAAGTTCGTGTAAAAAGCAGCCTGGGATGTTGTCCGGTCCCATGGATGCTGTGTTTTTGGCTTTAGATAGTGCAGTTTTTACCTGCGTAGTTGTGATTACAGGGACTCTGCATTCTTCCGGTATAGAAATGGGCCCTTTAGGGGGTGAGAAGGGGGTAAAGTTAGCAGTAAACCTATCTGCCAGGATGTTGGCAATATCAGTTGGCTCTGTATTTTTCATGCCTTTGTGCTGTAACTCAGAGCAGATCTGGGTGTTGCCATCGAGATTCTTGACATAGCTATAGAATGCTTTGTGGTTGTCCTTGGAATTAGTGGTGATTTTGTTTTTGTAGCTAGCTTTGGAGAATCTTATAAGGGATCTCAGCTTCTTACTGAGGGTGACCAGGGAGCTCCTCCACTCATGGGATTGTACTCTCTTTTGCAACAGTTTCTTCCTTCTGTTGTACAGTTTGTTTATGGCAGGGGACAACCAGATTGGCTTCCTTTTTTTGGGGAATAGTGTCTTGGTTCTGTGTGGGATAGCACAATCCTTGCACTCATGTAAGTGCTTATAGAGTGCATTTGTGTAGGATTCAGCAGTTGTAACTGTATTGTCCATATGCATGGGTGTCATGAAGTTTACCACTTCTGTCTTAAGAAGCATGAAGTTGGCTTTATAGAAATATTTTGCTGTGGTTTCCTTAATGGGGGGTTGGGGCAGGATGTAGATATCAGGAGTGATTAGCTTATGGTCAGATCGGACCAACGAGGAGTTGACTTCAGGTGTGGAACACCGGTCACTCATGTTGGTAATGACTAGGTCTAGGATATTGTTGCACCTGGTGGGGGTGTGGATAAGTTGATCCA
This sequence comes from Protopterus annectens, assembly GCF_019279795.1. Lineage (NCBI taxonomy): Eukaryota > Metazoa > Chordata > Ceratodontiformes > Protopteridae > Protopterus > Protopterus annectens. The sequence continues at coordinate 931,650,884 of NC_056741.1, read as the reverse complement.
GGGTATTGGAGTTTATGAATAACAGAAAGCATTGAACTAATGACTTGGTACACGAGTAGTTTTCCCAGTTAATGGTGGGGTAGTTGAAGTCGCATATTATTAGGGTATTTGGTCGAACCCTAATAATTTCCAGTACATCAAGAAAAGAGGAGTGGGAATCCTGGGGCATGGTGGGGGATCTGTAGCAAGCTACAGTTTGGATTGCAGTTTTGCCCAGAGTTAGTTGCACTTGGATAACCTCGGATGCATTGTGCTAAGCAACTATCCTGGAGGTGTGGATATCCTTAATGAATATGGACACACCTCTGCCGTGGGTGTTTCGGTCCAGGTTACATGGCCGAAAAGTATGGTATGAGTTATAGCTTGGTAGTGCAGGGGTGCTCTCTGGAGCCTTGAACCAGGTCTCAGTCACTGCACAGATATCAATGTTCTCCATTTCAATGAGTGCCTCGAGTGAGTGCATTTTGAGATTTAGACTTCTAACATTGAGTAGCATTACCCTCAGTTTTTGCTTGCTTATTCCTGTTATGGTGGTGAATTTGTTATTTGAATCTTGCCTAAAAAGGGCAGTATAGGGGCAGCAAGAGCCTTAGCCAGTATCTGGAATCCCAGGGGTGACAGGTACAGGCAATCTGTTGCAAAGCATCGTGGTCTGTCGACCATGTCATCCCAGGCAGACAGATACTGGATCCCTTTAGAATGACACCAGAAGCTTAGCCAATTGTTGAAGTCAATCATTTTGTCCTTGTACTGCGGCATAATTCTGGGTGATGGCAGAATGCGACTCAGGGCTAGGGTCATACCTGCCTGGGCTACAAGATTGGAGAGCTCTTCCATGTCTCTTTTCATGTAGTCCAGGGAGGTACATCTCAGGTCATTCACACCAACATGGACAATGACAGAGTCATATTTGTACTTGTTGTGGAGTGACCTGAGCGTGTGGGTTATGTGGTGGATCCTGGTACCTGACAGGCAGCTGACAGTCACCTTCTCCTTGTTTAGCCTGGTGAGTGGGACATCAGTGTGCCTGACTAAAGAGTCACCTATCACTAGTGTGTTGGGTACGTTGTTTTACCTTATTGGCTGTGGGCTATGTGTCATTTGGGTTGCGTTGGGGGAAGGAGGCTGCTTGCATTTCTGCTTTGGAGGTCTCTGTTTATTTATTTATTTATTTATTTATTTATTTATTTATTTATTGCAGTTGGTTTACCAGGATAGTCCATTGGGCCAAAAATAACCTGTTTTCAATGGAGTCATGGGGAGAAAAGCTCCAAAACAAAAGGTATATTCAACATTTAACAGTAAAAATCTAGGTACAGAGAGTTATTAATATTATGTAAACAGAATAAAAGTAGAACTAATCAAATATAGAATAGCAGTCATAACAGTTAATACATTAAGAAGAAACCTACTAGTAATAGAATAAATGTAAACATTAATACTGATTAGAGAACAAATATCATAGCTACGAAAGTAGGATATGGTATTGAAGGAGAATTAAGTAGAGTTAGTTATGTGGGGTGGGAGCAAGAGCATTCCCACTGTGATGCTAGATGTAGGAAAAGAGACTTTTTGAAGGCAGAGTGGTTAGAGGTGGTGCGGATGAGTGGAGGTAGGGAGTTCCAGAGGCGAGCGAGGCTGAAGGAAAGAAGGTTTTGCCTGGGGGATGAGTAGGTTTGTGTACTTCTAGTAGATTTTGATTATTTGACCTTAGAACTCTGTTAAGTAGGTGCATTTTAGTATTGAGAGCCTCCGTGAATGTTTTTGTGTTACTATGTGTGGATTTTGGTGGTGTAGATTTAGTGAGACTATGTGATGAGTGTGGTGTGGTGTAAATGTTTACCTTCTCCACATGATTGTCAAGTTCAGTCTTGGTTAGAGAGAGCTTTACCTCCAGTTTGGCTAGATAAGGGCATCTCTCACAGGTTGTAGTGTTGGGTGGTAGGAGGAGAGGGTTGTCTGTGTACATGAGGCAATTTCTACATTGCCTCAAGATGCCCAGATTCATCAGATAGACAGGATAGAACACTGGGAGCCTTGGACATGCCTGAATAAAAAACTATTTTCCTCTAGATAAGTGAGGAAAGAGAGTACAAGAGCTGATTTGCTCTAAGCAAGTGAGAAAAGTACGTACAAAAACTGTTTACCTGTAGGTAATGATGAAGATTGAGTGCTATAGTAATTAGTAGCTTATTTAGTGCTTGCAAGTGCTGAGCATGAATACGCAATCCAGATAGGATCTTGGATATCATAAACACACTGCCCCCCCAACAGGTACACAGTCATATATCCATGTACACTACAGAGCCCCTGTAACCACACCTATGCAGGTACAAGCTGCACTCAGGCTGCATGGGACCTGTCCACACCCCAGGTTGTATCATACACATATGGCAAAACAATTTGCTCTCCACATACACATCATGTAAAACATAGCTTCATGTCAGGCTGTGTACACAATGAATGGTGCACACCAACAGTTATCACAACCCACAAAGAGGGAGACACCACTGATAATGGGATGTACTGCACTCAGGGGTGGCTCGTGGCATCGGACTGCAGCCACCTCAGCAAAAAAAAGAAAAAAGTACCTTTTTGTGTATTTTTGTTTACTGTCTCAAGTTCAGTTGCAGTTCTAGTCTGACTCCGTGACTCTGCCTCGGCGAGTATGCGCATGCGCACTTTGAACGCCTCGGGTTGCGGCGGTTTAAAATAAAGACTTTTTTTTTTGTTTTTGCTGCAGCCCGGTGAGGAAATTAAGGCATCAGTGTGATGCCCAGCAGTCTATGCGGTTCCAAACTGCATAGAATTGGAAGGGGTTCGGACTGCGACGTCCGCAGGCACGTACATGACGTGCTTAGGCTAAATGGCTGCTGATTGGTTGTCGCTCTCTTCCCGGGCTTTATGTGCTAGGAAAAGAGTGAGAAGCAAACAGTTACAGCCAGTTTCGGTTGTAGGACTTGTGGAGTGCACTGCCACTGAGTGTCGTGAATCAACTAAATACAACCCAGGTTCTTCCATCTTTTAACATATCCTAAAACCGTAAGGTATATAGTTTGTTTTGTGAATACTTCTGATTTTTTTTTTTCTAACTTGTGACAGTCCGTTGGTCCAGCCTTGCAAAAAATAGTACCATACTTTCACATTGGTCGAACCATATTCTTAAATGGTTAGATGGAGACGAATATATTGTGCCTATAACTGATTTCAAGATTGTTTTAATAGAAAGTTACTTTTTTTCTGACTACCATGGCAGCATGTTTGCCAAAAAAGGTTAGCTCTTTGTTTAGTCCGTAGGTCTGTGGATTTTTTACATCCTTCTAGTACTGTGCATAAGTGTACTGGTTGTGTAAGTTACCTAAATGCATCACTTTACATTTGCTGGTGTTAAAGTTTACTTGGTAGTTGTTCAACTAACAGTATGAGTTGTCTAGGTAGGATTACACTGCTGCAGCTATCCTGGCAAAACCAGTAAGGTTAGATACCCAGATATTGTGGGTGGTAGGAATAGCAGACATAAATAAACAGGAATAGAATAAAATAGAATACGACTGATCTTTGACGCGCAACTTTACTCACAGAGAAAAAGATCTTAATATGTTTCTGATTTTAACACTGGGTTCTGTATCTTTTAGTCACTTTGTGACCCATTGATGATACAAGTGTTTATATTTTATTCAGATAGTATGGCAACAATAGTACAGTGTGGTACAAATGCTTTAGCAAGGTCTAAAAAATGTGTTCTACTGAGACTACAGTTTACAACATCAAGAACATTAGTAAAAAATATAATCAATTTTATTGTACATGATCTCCTGGTATGTGATGTAATTGTTTGTCTATGTGCAGTTTAGTAGTACCCTTTCAAAGCATTTATCCAATGTACAGTTCAGGCTTATAAGTCTGTAGTTTCCCTACACCTGATATCACCTCCTTTGTGCAGTGGAATAACACGCTTTCAAACATTTTAATGCATTTGTCTCTTTATGTTCTATATATTTATATATATATATATATTTGGTGATGGTATCTAGAATTAATACAGTGGCTAGTATAATTAAAGCTGGAGTCACTGGACAGCATTGCTGTATCCCTGGTATTTTTGGAAAATACTGAATATTTTATTCATTTGGACTGGCATATAAATGTTTTATTGCTAATGGTATATCTGCCTTTTTTTCTAATGTAGTAAGTGTTTTAGAGGCTTTGTATGCATATACTTCCAGTGATTCTAAGTTGTCTTGGTAACAATTCATGTTTTGGCACACTATCTTAAAAATGTTTCATGTCACTTGTTTTACTGTTGTCATCTTGCTACCTTACACAAAACTATATTGATAAAGGGAACAGCTATTTCCTTAAACATTGTATATGTTTTATAACCATTTCCCACGATTTTATTATCTGAACTTAATTACAGTTAGGTATTTTACCTCTTTTTGTTTACACTTCATTGTTTTAATAATTTGATAGTAATTTGCTTTTTTTAAATGTTAAACTTTTCCCCTTAAACATTTGAGTGGTTGACAGTTTTTTAATAGAGTACTATGTTGATTGAATTATGTATGTTTTTTATTTATTGTGGAAAAATACATAATTCTATTGAAAGATAATATTGGTTTGTTCCTCATAAAATTTGTGGTTTTCTGGCAAATCATTTAGGATTTAAGTCACTAAATAATGACACACTGAGTTTCAGACTTCATAACCTTCAGAAAAATGCATGCTAAAGTAAGACCTGTTCTATCAATTGTCTCAGTTTATACAAGAGCAATTTTTAGTACTGTTTATATGTTCCCCCAATATATTTGGCCTTGTCCAGATTTATTGCATTAACAGGTTGAGAGGTACATGCAAATAAATTGCTTTATATAATTAGGCATAGTCAAACCTCTCAACTGTCCCTGATTTTGGTTCAAAATGTTGCTCTTCCCCCTAATAATCCCTCTGCAAAATAGAAATTTTGGAAGAAAACATGGAGGGTCTACAATTAAGAAATAACTGTAATAATCAGAGTTATAGATTACTTTTATTTCAGAAATGCATGTAGATTCTTTTATGTTGTCAGCTGCTCAAGTTAGCAGTACTAATATTAAAGTGTCCCTTCTTTGACAGGTTCCCTGCTGTATTGTGTGGCTATGTTATATTTTTACACCACATTTTTGGTCCATTTTTCATAAAATTGTGTTTTTTTTGGCAAATTAGTGACAAATCGTTAAAGACTGAAGTTAGAAAATAATGACAGACATTTGAGTTTCAGATTTCATACCTTTCAGAAAATTCATACTAATGCAAGACCTATTCTATTATCTTTCTAAGTTTATAAGAGCAATATTTTAAAAATTGTCCTTATTTTGGGCCTTTGTCCCACTTTATATGGCTTTGTCCAGATTTCTTGCTCTGAAGTTGAGAGGTATGACAAATGTGTCAGGGCCATCATAGTCAGCCAGAGACATTTCAAATTGTGACATACTTGTTGCACCCCACTCCCCCATGCAGTGACTCTGGATGTTTCATAGCAAGGCAAGGAGTAGTTATGCAGTGTAAATGTGCAGAGTATCCCCCCATCCAAGGTAGACACAAGTACTAGAGTGGCTTTTCATCTGTCCTTGATTTTTGCAGAATGGTCTGGTTTCTGTCATATTTTTGTACTGTTGATTTATGCTTATTACTCAAAGTGCCTGTTGCTCTATGTTTAAGTAGCAATACTTTAATGGCCATCAAGTAAGCTTGGCTGAGATCGTAAGATGCAAGAAAGCTTTAATAAGCATACTGTTAAAGAACTGCCAACATTGAAAGCCTTTCTGTTGTTGCCATGTAGAGAATACTTAACTAGATAATGTATAAGCCTTAGGTATTGAAATGCATATGACAGTATTTGTAATAAAGGACAGGATTACATTATTTTAAGAAGCTAATTACACTTGGAGACTTCCAATCATCTCTGCAGGCTTTATCCGTAAACTAAACAGAATGCCAATCGTGTGGTCCATAACCTGTACAGTAATCCTTTTAAGCAATGTATCTTGAGCTTATTTCTTGTTTGCTTTTCATTTTTTACTTTGATTAAGTTTTCCCCATGAAACAAGTAGATAGTTGTCAGGCAGCAGGTCTTTATTTGGATAAGAAACATTTTTACAAGTGGGGGCATCAGAGATTTTTACTTTCAGCATGTTACTTGGTACTTTAATAAAGCTGAATATAAATTATAATCAGAACTGCAGTACAAGAAGTGGTTTGAGTTGAGTGCTGCTTTTTTTTCTTATACTTGATTTTGACTGGCATTCCATTAATGTATTTAAAAAGTAATTTATTTTTTCATGCCTCACAACCTTTTTGTTTCCATCTAGATATTAAGTAAGCTGTCATGCAGCCAATGCATTGAAATATTTTTATTCTTCTACACTTCATTTTGTCTTGATTTGACTCTCATAATGATGGTTTGGCACCCAGGGCAGTGTATTTAGTTAGTTTTTGTGGTTTTGAGCATAGCTCCTCCCCTTTCTAGTTGGCCGCACCCCTTCCCATTGACCCCACCCATTCACCTGTCTCCTGCAGCCCCCCTTTGATTTGAAGTCACCAGCCGCCACTGACTGCACTACTACCCTGCTGAGTCTGATCTGAAAGGCCATGAACCTTGATCAACTTATCCGATGTCAGAAGTACAGATGTAGATGACAGTAAGGTTGATTTCACACAGCATATCATAACCTTGCCAGGTCATCGGACATCATCACCCTTACTGTGTTCCACCTACACTCAGTATACTAGATGTACATTCCTATGTCACAGGAGTGTTTTGCAACTGGACTGCTGGCAGAGCCAAAACTACAGAAGGTGTCTGAATAATACATGCACATCACACCAGTGCCAGCTGCAGTAAGACAGGGTTAATTCATTGTACTCTCCCTCATTGTAGTCTATACCACACAGAATAACAGAAGGCATCTGCCTATTGAAGTATGCAAATGACTATGACCTAGGAGCAATAGCTGACTCAGAGTGTTGCGGACATCATACAGAAGGGGCTTTGTGGGTGAGGTTTGTGACATATGGCCACAATCTGACAGCTACATATTTCATTGTCACCCCTATGTTAGAAACCCTGTACCCATGAACTACCACCTAGGCAGCGGTCAACATAATGGACACTGTGTGTAAAGGATGCAGCTGGGCAGTTGTCTTTCCTGTGATAGTTACATCGCCACACCTGTCAGGTAGTCATAAGTGGCAACCCTAATCATGACAGGATGCCATCCATGAATATAGAGATCATTGTTCAGCCATACTCAACACTCAAGTGACCCATATCAGATCACATATATCCTTTAAGGGGTATTGGTCATGTTCACATGGCCTACACCAGCCTTCTCAATCCCCATCTCCACTATGTAGCATGATGCCTACCCTGAATGAAGCCATGTCCAACCCAGTGATGTTGGACATGCTACACGTACACATCCTGATCTTAAAAACATACTTCATAGACATTCACCTTCCTAGTACAAGGATCACCACATCCTGGACAGATCCTTGTCCCATACACTTTACATACTCCTGCCATACTATCCATCCCTGTCCAGCAAAGCTGCATATTGCCCCTTTTTCAGACATGGTGTGATGACCACATGGTCAATATATCATTAGCCCTGTGGTTCAGTTATGTGGCACTGCTTGACCTGGCCTCAGAAACCCACCTGTCGGCTACAGCTAGGTAACCCTTCATCCTAGGCTCATACATGGCCCAGGGCATATAGCCTACTAGTTGACTTTGACCGTACATGCTATAGTTAATATCCATCCATGCAAATACCATCAGGCTAGCCAGTGTCTCATGTGTATCACATGTGCAACACAGGTGATACATGGCAGAATGTTAAACTGCTGTGCAGCGTCATGTAAATGTATATGGCAAAACACATACATGTAAAACCTTCCGTGAGCAAGTCTGCAGGGTCACTGGTCATGTCCGTTAAGGTAGTGTAAGTCTTTATATGTGACATATACACAGCATCAAGGTTGACTGCGTTAATGTGGACAAATCCAGGCATGTGCTGACAGCTAAGAGCACCAGTACAGGCAAACAGACATGCCCACATCAAGACAGCATCCACATGGAGTATGAGCAATTTAATCAGGTGACACACACACACATATATGGTGATAATATCCAATCACCATTGAGTGTCAAATGTGTGTGACGCAAACATGTCAGTGGTGTCAGTGTCATGTAGATTTGCAAAGACAACTATTTAAATGTAATAAATGTGATACACATGTATGTTCAGTTGTAGCTCTGTACGTCTCTGTGAGGTATTGTGACATGTCTCCATCATTATGTCTTCCATGCATGCCACGTGCAAGGCTACCACCCTATACCTGCTTGGAGGATGAGGCCCTCATCCCATACCTACATGATAATCATCATGTACTGTTCAGCTGTGTGCCACAGGATGCACAGCAGAGAGATGCCCTGTGGCAGGAACTTAGTAGGAGGTTTAATGTTGTGGGTGGCCACAACTGCACATACCAGCAGATGCGCAGACACTGTACAGATCTAATTAGATGGGTGAAACAGCATGCAAATGCAATCGCCAGGGAACAAGATGCAACAGGTGGTGGGCCACCCACCCAGCCCCCACTCACATGTACCGAGGAGCTAGTGGTCAACCTAGGCTCACCTGCAGAACAACATACACAAGCCTTAGCTGATATCATGGAGGTGGGTTTCTCTCAACCACCGAGCCTGGAGTTAAGTCACTACTGCACATATAACAACTATATTCCATATAGTTACATATGTCACTGTACAATATGTAATGTAACATCGTATGCAAGGCATGTATACACACATGCCGCATGCTATGGTATGCTACTCTGTGTATGCACACATGTGCATACACCATAGTATAGTTTATTGTACTGGCGTATGTGTTAACATGCACATTGCACCCTGTAGCTATCATACAGGTGTGGATAATGATCATACTGCTGTTTCACTCCTATTTAGGTACCTCTGGCATTTCGCTGTGACAACAGTGCACAGATCTATCTGCCATGTAGCCATTTACCACATGTACAGGTAATGTATGGTCCTGTCACAATATACAGGTCGGACCTGCAATGAATCACAATGACTACACATGTGCTATACTTGCAAACTATGTGAAACACCGACATGAAACCTCACAAACTCTCATCGCCAGATGTGTGGACAGCTGTGCATACAATGGTGGAGGTGTTGTTCACTGTAGGGACATGTACTACAGATCAGAACTACACATGTGGGGAATACAAACAGTGCTACACAGTGAGCTGGAGTATGGCCAGCCCACAGGATTCACCAGTGTGGATTATACCCCTGCTATGAATGTCACACAATGTGATGTGCTATCTGACATGTCCATGACATCTAGTGGGCTGGCTGCAACACTGCCTAACTATCCTGAAAAACATATCCCACATACCAAACATACCACCCTTTGTCTGAATAATCCTGTTGTCAGTGGAGCATGTGACATCTATGGGTGCATGTCATATGGGACAACACAGACATGTTTAACAGACACCCATCACTACCATTTGGCCAACACATGATCACACATGCCCATGGAGGATGGCCAGAGACATGAAGCAACACACACAGTAGACATGCCGTGTTTGTGTGTACACCCTGTCGTACATTGGCTCCACATGGTCCAACTATGGCCTTTGTGTAATGGTTATATTGCAGATGTGGAACACTAGACATCCTACAGGCCTGTGCACATCTTGTGTAGGTGTGACATCAATCCACCACATAGGATGTGTTGAACATCTTGCGTGTATCATGACATGACAGCAGTCACCTGTACAGTATCCACATACATACACAGACAACCACATCAGCCCACAGATACAGTACATTCCCCTTGCTGGTGTCAGACATCACTGTCATACTTGCTCCTCATGTGTGTGTGTGTGTGTGTGTGTGTGTGTGTGTGTGTGTGGTACACAGATGTCTTGTGGGACATGGTGTACCGACGAGTTTGCCATGTTTGGCCATAGTTGGCAGGCAGCAGCAATATGGTTGCAGATGTGCAGGAGTGTCATCCGTATACCCTTCAGTGACCTGTGTCACACATTCCACATCATGGTTTAGTGTGTATACACCTCAGTGATGTGTGACACATTCCATATTATATGTATTGTATCTGAACACAGTCATGGCTATGAACTGTGTCAGCAGCTCACACTGTATAGCAATAGAGACACCTCATGAATCCCTGCAATGGCCATGCACATCAGCTAAATGTGCAGTATGTCTGTAGGGCGGACAGACAACACTGCACTGGGACACCATTGCTCCACTGTATGTTTGAGAGGACACCATTGTGTTAAACATATATGCATGTCATTGCACACATCAGCAGATCACATGTCATACTACATGTGATTGTCCAGGTCATATGCCACACATCAGGCAGGTGTACTGTTAACCTGTTCTGGTCTACATTGTGTAACACAGGGATGTATGCTAACTCCTATTATGATTGTGTAATTTGCATTTATTCTGCTATGACACAGGGATGCTGTTGTGTGCAACCAAGGGATGTATGATAACTACCACTATTACTGTCTGAGCTGCATGCCATCTGCGGTATCACATGCATGTTGCTTGCCTTCTGTCATATCACATGCATGTTGGGTGCCATAGCATGTGTCTCTGTGTGGTGTGTCTGTGTGTGTGTCTATTGCATAGATTGTAATGTACAGTTCTTGTCTTCCCCTCACAGGCGATGTAGGTGCGTTCCCCTCCTGTGGTCCATCTGATGTCAGTGTCCCCACAGACTCTAGCAGTGATGATGAGCATATGATTGAGGCACAGGCAGGGTTGTCAGGGGCTGAATCTGTGTCATTGGTTGCCATTCCACATATATCCCCATCATCCCTGCACACAGTTCTCATGTCAACTCATACCCCATCACCAGTGGCCATAGAGGAAGAACAGTTGGTGTGTAGTAGCTTGAAACAGGAACGTGTGGAAGCTATGGAAGGTGTGCCTGCACACCATGTTGTCAACCAACTGACTGGTGATGCCCCATACAGGCATGTGGCCAGTGCTGCTCATAGGAGGACCTCTGGCCAACATGCCCCTGCAAGACAGAGCGCAGCAGCTGGTGTCACCAGATGCATGTTTCAGGCTGTAATGGAGGCACAGGCACATGCTGAATGGCACAACAGAAAAGGTCAGAGCCTTCAGAGGGCTGCTGTTCGTTCTTTAAACAACAACATCCGGGCAATGGCAAATGCTGAACAGCAGATTGCTGAAGTTTTGGATAGACAATTGGGTGACATGGTTGGAGTCCTTGACTGGGACATGACAATTAGCGAGCATGAGATGTCTGTGCTGGAACATCTGGCAGGAGTGAGGCGTCGGACATGTGGACATAGGCCAGCTACATCACCTGTTGCAGGTCTACATGAATGAGCTACCTCACATGCCCGTTCCCATAGTGGCGGTAGAAGCAGCAGTGCAGCTGGTGCTGTGCTGTCCAAACCAGGACACAGCAGACCACATGCATGTGGCTCTGGATGGTCCCAACATGGACATGGTTCCAGTGGACATGTGTCATCAGACAGTACCCAATCTGCACCTCTGCCTGGTACTGCCCGTGCAACCCCTGGCAGACACAGGTCACGTGACCATGGCCAGACACTGTGAACTGTAAAACCTGGCCTGTACAGTCTGCAGCTGTTAATAATTCCCCTATGTAGGCGAGACACATGCCAGAACTTTGTGCATACATACACGCACACACCGGAAACATATGTAGGGCACCGCTACACACACATGCATAACATCGACACATGCCCAATGAGATCAAAGTCCCTAACCCACACACATGATGTCATCCAATGGTGCAGCCTAGGCCTCTGGCAAGCATTATCACCCTGTCCATGTGATGATGCCTGTGCTGCATCCCTGTCATCCACACCATCAATGCAGGGACATGCTCATATGGTCTGATGCACAGGGTGAACAGACTAGGAAGATAAGTGTAGATTACAATTGTTGAGTACTGTTGACAGGAAGCAGACATACCATGTAGTACAGGTTTAGAATGCATTTTGTACTGTTAACAGTATGTGTCATGTGTAACAAAAGTAATTGCATGTTGGTCTTGATGTTCTGCTTTCCTCTTTCAGGTCTAATTGCATGTGCCGGTGGATGTCAGTGTTTGCAGTTAATGTCCCATATGTAAATGTGGACTACTCACAGGTATGTATGAAAATACCAGCATGCACTTTGTAACTTCCACATCACAGTTAGAAAGTCCCACGTTCCAAACACATCTACAGATCTACTGATCCAAGAGCATGATAGCTCTGTACTAAGCTACTGTGGCTAGAGATGTGACATCCATACTGGGTGACATCACAGGTACAGTTACATGGAGTGGGGAGGTAGGAGAGTGGTCTAGCTGATGACAAGGGTAGAGGTCAGTGGAAAGCATGATGCCTCATTGGGAAGCAGTAATACATGTTCCCATGACAGGATGCGAACACACAACTACACCCACACACTCAGGTATTCACACACATGTATTCAGAGACACAGTAACACACCCACACATTCACGGATTTACTGACAAAGTAACACACACACAAAGTTGCAAGTGTTGAGGTCAGGACCCCTGCCTATGTGCAAATCATCATTACAGTACTGTGCACTTACATGATGCGCCACAGAGATTACACATGTACAGGTAGTCAGTATGGCCTAAGATCAAGGACATCAACAGGGATAGTAGATTGCATCGCCTGGATGGGGGTAGGGGTCTTATCAGTTCACTATGGTAACATACATCCTCCCTCCAGGGACCAGACAGCCATACATACACATACACACACACACATACACACACACACACACACACACACACACACACACACACACACACACACACACACACACACTGTGGCATTCACTTTTGAATACACCTATGTCACGCACATACAGATACCTCACATGTGTGAGATACACACCCCTGCCTATGTCCTGCTTTCAACATTGCAGTCTGTACAGATGTGTATAACAGTGTACAGGAGAGTGAGTAATACTTGATATGTATTCCCCACCATACATGACATATATAGACACACACACACAACCACACATGCCAGAACGTTGTATCAAACACCTGCCTATCTCATGATACGTATGGCAGACATACAGCAGTATTGCACATGTTACAAAGTGTACTGCCGCTTCTTTTGGCAACTGTGCTGATATATGCACTCGTGAGGTCTTAACTGTTACAGCTGTCAAGTGATTTACCTCCGGTGTCACCCTGACTGCTGTCTAAGCTGTGTGCATTCCCCTTCAATTAACAAAACCATAGCTTAGCAGTTATACAGGTTATAGTAGGACTGCTTGTGACACACCTGTGAGATGTCCTCAGCAAACATCCATTTGCAAAGATGCCCCACCACTTAGTTATTTCCACACATCTGTCCATACCTGAAGTACATCTTACCATACTTTCAGCATATCACCATATACAGTTGGTAATGTTAAGGCTGCATTGCAACTGCATGATGTACTAAGACACACGTCACCTGCAAACATCAGCAACTGCACACCCATGATATCTGAATGCACATGTGCATGTACATGTGTGTAGGTCCTACATTCCTGTCATTTGGGCATGTTTGTAGGCATTGCAATTGGTGGGCATGTGTAATGACATACATTACACATGGACTGTTGTATGATATGATAGGTGTCATGGGTGACCAGTACAGAGGGAATATTACCTCTGTCAACATTGATATCACACCTTATGTATTGGTAGAATTCAGCAGCCATGGACCTACCTTCCATGTGCATGTGTGTAATGGCTGTAGTGACCTGTCTGCACAAAGGACAACAACAGGTATGCTATTTACATATATGGTGTATGCGTGTGGCATGTACATATCCAGGGCAGATACATGTATGTCATATCCAAACATGTGGGTGTTTACTGATGTACATTAACAGGCATCTGTAAATGCTGTAAATAATTGAGGTCCCCTGGTATGTGTACAGCTGACCTGGTTACAAACAGTGGTATCATTGCATTGCATAACACATGATGCAACTGTGTCAGTACATGGGTACTCTGCACAGTTGATGTAGAGCTAGGTACAGTCCACTGGTCAAAGGTTACATGGTGTTGTACTATTATATGTCTTACCACATGTATGGATGTGTGTTGGTGGTCCTAGGGCATGGTGGTGTCTGAGGGTTACATCCTAGAATGCAGCGTTTGACACTGTGACCTGCACCTGACTCATCTGTGATGCCTTTTGTGGGGGTACTGGTCAGTACATGTGAGTGGCCTTTATGTATGTGGGGACACGACCACCTGGAGCTGTGTTATAGCCCACATGTCTGGTTCTGAGGTATATGGTGGTAGTGCTATTGTGCATTACAGAGCCTTCAGCCAGGTGTTCCTCACTGCATAGATGTCAGTATTCCCCATTGTTGGATCTACAGTGAGCAGCTGTGATTATGAATGCTACACATCTTGCACTAGTTAGCATAAGCATACAATGCAGTTGTCCTCTAGGTGTCAGGGTGTTATCCTGTGTTTAGGATATTTGACTTGGAATGGGACTTTATGGGTGAATGTGACCTAGGCCTTATCCCTACTCCCTTGAATCATGGATGCATGTGATATGTGACAAAGGCCTGTCTATTTTCAGTCATGTCATCCCGGAATGACAAACACTGGACAACCTCGTAATTACAGTAGGACATTGGCTCATTGTGTTGGTCAAGCAGTTGCCACTCCTAGCAAGACATCACTGCGAGTGGTAGTATTGTGCTTGGTATAGAATGGTACATCTAAGGGGGTGGACAGCAGCAGACATGTAGAAGACCGGTGTCAGATATATGTAGTGCAGCGTTCCTGCTAACAATGACAACTACTAACACCAGAGTCCATTACAATGTGTTCTTTACATCTAACTGTAATAGCATGGCCACTGTGGCCTTCCGTGTTTAGAATCAGAGTGCATCCCAAACAGCCCTGTGCTACTAAGTGTATGAGCATGTCCAGTATAACCTTGTGTAGCTGGAGACATAGTGCATTCCAAACAGCCCTGTGCTAGTAAGTGTGTGAGCATGCCCAGTGACACCTTGTGTCGGTTATGTGCCTCTATGTGCATGGGCATGGCCATTGTAACCCTGTATAGTGATAGTAGTCGTCCATTCCACAGATGGGCATGCTGCAGTTCAGGATGGATTCCTACTTTAAACACACAGGTTCACAGGTATGCATATCTTAACTGTCAGCATCCCTGATGATGTCCGCATTCCTAGAAGGCCATAATGACAGCCTTGAAATGTGTAGTCTGTGTGGTGTGACTCATAACTATGTAGTATTGTAATAATGATCTGTAGATAGGCAGGAGTTCTGATCCCACCACTGGTGTGTGTGTGTGTGTGTGTGTGTGTGTGTGTGTGTGTGTGTGTGTGTGTGTGTGTGTGTGTGTGTGTGTGTGTGTGTGTGTCTGTGTGTGTGTGTGCGTGTGTGTGCGTGTGTGTGTGTATGTGTGTATGTGCGTGTGTCTCCTACTGCCTGAGGACAGAATAATGCTTTTAGACTGCTCACACTCCATACAATTCCTATACCCAACTTTGGCAAGGCTGATGATGTCACCCACCTAGAAATACACCTCTGGAAGTGCTGTGACCCAGTAATCTTGGTAGTGTGTTCTGCAACTGCGTAATGCTGTAGCATGATAAAGTAGTTAGGTCGATGTTCTAATACCAGACTTGCAAACTGTGTGTGTGTGTGTGTGTGTGTGTGTGTGTGTGTGTGTGTGTGTGTGTGTGTGTGTGTGTGTGTGTGTGTGTGTGCATGTGTGTGCGTGTGTGTGTGTGTCTGTCTGTCTGCCTGAGGACAGAATAATGCTTTTAGACTGCTCACACTCCATACAATTCCTATACCCAACTTTGGCATGGCTGATGATGTCCCCCACCTAGAAATATATCTCTGGGAGTGCTGTGACTTGGAAATCTCAGTAGCACATTCTGTAACTGTGTAATGCTGTAATGTGATAAAGTAGTTAAGTCGGTGTTTGTTCTAATCCCAGACTTACCAACTGTGTGTGTGTGTGTGTGTGTGTGTGTGTGTGTGTGTGTTTGTGTGTGTTTGTGTGTGTGTCTGCGTGAAACAAGTATAATGCTTTGTAGAGTATGCACTCTCTGTACAAATCACATGACCACCTTTGTCAATCCTGCTGTTGTCACCCACCTAGGAATACACCTGTAGGAGTGCTGTAACCCAGTATTCTCAGTAGTGCATGCCCTAAATGGGTATTGCTGCTGTGTGATAAGGGTGTAGGGGTTCAAATACAGGACACGGCTAGTGTGTGTGTGTTTGGCTGTCAGAGCCTGTGCAAAGGTGGCTGCGAGTGTCTAACCACTAGATATGTTGGGGAGCGGATTTTGTAGTTTTCCTCTATAGTGTCCATCTTATGACACATTGGCCACCTCATGAGGAGTACAGATGTCAGTCAGCCAGCCACAGGTCTGTGTTGGCAAGCCATACCAGTACACCTGGCAAAAGGCCTGGTGAACAAAGTATGCAACCCTACTAGTACCCGGTATATGTCCTGCACCCATGTGTCATACACAAACACACTTGCCTAGGATATGCCATGATGTTGCTAGTACCATGTACATTGATAACAGATAGTATGTATGGTGTGATTGCACTGGGCTGCAGAGGACATGGCACCCTGTACAGCGGTACAATAGGCACATAATTGTGGACAATGTGCCTTCACTATGTTCCCCATTGGATGCCTGCAGCATATATGGTGCCATCAAATGTGATCCACAGAGGCCATACAATGCCGTACACATGTGCCCTGTATGGACCAATGCACTGATACCAGGGAATACCTGTATCATGCTGTCAGTGCAGTTGTAGGTTCAACCTGCTGACTATAAGCAGGTTTCGCCACACCAGGCCAGTATTGGCATATCGGGGATAACAGTCTGTGTACACAACATGTGCCTGCCAAACCAGGTACACCTGTACATGTCACTGTACAGTATTGTGGGACATGCACATCCCAGGCAATGTCCATGTGCAGGACTATCAAACACAGACATGGCATGCATTGCAAAGCTATGGCCATACACAATGGTAACCAGGATGTGAGGGCAGATCATGCAGTACCCATGTGTGTGGGACATTGCAGACACTACAGCCCTGTACCACACTGCACACCATTTTCGGGTGGCACGATGCAAAGGATTACCCCTCACCCAGCCTTGTACAGCCATCTTGCACATCCAGCCACTACACACCTATGAAGCAATGCATACATGCTTGTCAGTACAGGCACCTTGTGTCTGCATGTGGGTTATGATGCTCCGAACCACAGTCACTCCCTTTATAACCCTAATTGGAATACCAACAGATGTCAAACACTTTTACATGCCCTAGCCCATAGAACCTCCAGATATCCCCTGTGGTGCATGCAGTCCTATGCATTACTACAGTGTGGCAAACTAAGTAGTTAGGGTGTGTATTTGTGGCCCTGGCAAAGAGTGTCAATGCGAGTCCATTAGAAGAGTGTGATTGTGGTGACAATGGCATCCGTTCACGTGAACAGCCATGTGTGCTACACCTAATGTATGTTTACTATATCTCTGCTGCAGATGTCTCTCACCTACACACATATATGTTCTTACAGCACAGCAACATGTGGGCTTTGTGGCACATGTAGTAACTTCATGCACATGTAATAGTAATGATGAGTCAGTCAGGGGTTTGACCCCTGTACTGGTAGGCATATGGCAGACGATGCTTAGGGTTTAGACTCCAAGCCCTTCTCTGGTGTACTTTGTCTGTCCCTCCCACACACTCTCTGGTAGATGTGGAGGTGTACACCTGCTCAGCAGCAGCATGTGTATTGTAAGTGATGGACATGATCAGGTGATGGCCTCTGCACCTATTGCAGTCCTCCTCTAGCTGATTGCATGTAGAACAGCTGTGATGGTGTTCCCATAGCCATTCACATGATAAACAAAGTACATTATCTAGGAACATCATGTTGTTTTTTGGCCATGACAGTCGCTGTGAGTGGTACCTGGATGCGGTGTTTTGAAACGGCATCACAGATGATATCTGGATGTTCATCAAACTTCATACACAGTGGGAAATAGCCTAAAGACAGGAGGGTGATGTGCCACACATGACTACAGCATGTAAGTGTAGCTATGCTGCACTGAGACTACTGCCTGTTTTACATGTTGTGTGTGGTAATGACTTTTCTGCATGTTTTAAAACAGACACGACAGTGCTCTTTACATGAGGGACCCCCATCTGTATGGCCATCTGTGGAATGGTAAGTTTGTGGAACCATTTGTTTCCTGTGTTACACACTGAACACACATCTGTACACAGCAGGAGCATAGTGTGAGGATTGCAGACAGTACATGGTGATAGGGATGTGTTACTGCCATCGCATCCCTGACTGGACATATGTCACATGAAACAGTGGTATGACAGACACTGTCTGGGGTTCCCAGTGATAAGCCAATAATGGGCAACTGTTCATAACTGCAGTCCCATGTCTACTACACATTGTACAGATGTCATGCAGTATATATGCATATGTTGTGCTCCCTCCGCAAATGTATACCATCTGTTGTGTTGGGTTGATGGTGATATCTATGCATACTGCTGTAGGTAATCCTGAATGCTGTTGTCTGTTACTAAGCCATATCTGAGTTTAAACTTAAACACCATAGGCTGTATGGGTTGGGAGGTCCCCACACAACCTCCTGTCCCACTTCAGTTGACCATGGCACCGGGCACCAGCACATCTGGGGCCCAGCCTTGGACCTCAACCTCTGTTAGCTCTGCACCACCCTCTGGTGGTACCACCACTGAGGATGGGGCATGTCCCTCCCGGGAGCAGGGCCAGACAGGAACATGTCTGCTGTCATGCGGTCCCAGACGTGGTGCGTTGGGGGCTCACTAAGGGATTCTGAAGCCAGATATGCAAGCTCAAGGGCAGAGTGTCACATTTACAGGGTGAGGCTGCCCCTGGCTGGGGACCTCCGTGTTTGGGCTTATGAATGCCAAACCCCCATCCCTGTCCGAGGTGTATCCCCCCACATGTGTCATATACCGACCCTGTATGCTGTCTTGTCTGTGATCCTACCCTACCTATCCGCCACGGGCATACCTACTCTCCTTCCCCCACATCCCACTCTCACCCTACAGAAACATAAGGCCAATCAGTTCCTAGGACAACATCTGCCCTATACATAGCTGTCCATTTCACACACGTGCCCACTGGACACATGTAACCCTTCTAATATGCATCACAGCATACTCCTGTTATCCTCACCCCTGTCCCTCAGGTGCACAATCCTGGTATGCACATCACTCCTAAATGGTCTAGGGACACGTGATGTGGATGACTCCATTGTACACACAACACTACCTGTCCCTCTATGGTTACCCCATTTACCTTTATTATGATGATGATGCTGCACACAGCACCTTTCAAGTTCTCACATAATGATTGGACAGGTACTGTTGTGTTAATGTACATTACATGCACAGAGTGATGTATACAGCCAAGGTACAACTGTTTGCGTGTATTAATGACACATGTCTGTCTGAGGGAGTCTTGATATTACATAGGACAACACCACTACCTAATACAGGCATCACTGGTGTTTCCCTTTTCATTCATTTGTAATGCTTTGTTGCCACATGGTATGTGCCTGATATATCTCTATATATGTATGTACCCATATGCTGGACATAAACACTCACATATGCATCTACATGATGGGATACATTCCTATACTGTTGAATGACTGCGCTGTATGATATGTTTGTGGTAATGTCTGATGTCTGTATATCTGCCATGGCGTATTGGTAAATCACATTAGCTGTGTGTGCAGGGTCCTGGTTCCGAGCCTTGCAGAGGTTGTTTATTTTGTTGCAGGGCAGAACAAGGCCATTGGATACGGAGGAAGTAAGGCTCATTAAAGCAGTTGTGAGCGGGTGTGCATGGGTTTGTGTGGTGTTAAGCAATGGTAACCTCTAATTACAGCTTCTTACACTCATTTAGCCTCTACATTGCTTTACCAGTGCAATACTCGCATACTGGTAGCCAAACAGGCTTACCCCTGCTCACTCCTGCACTTGCAAATGCACCGACATTGGTGCTTGCATCTGACACTCACACCCCTGGGTGGGAGTGATGACCACAATATTACCTTGTGATGCCTATTACATCAGATTACATGCCTACAGTATCGGAAATGGCTGCCCATTAGGAGACGGCATGCCGTTCGGCTGTACGGATTTGGCGGCCTGTCTAGTGTTTTATTCATATTATTTGTGTGTTCCCCTTACAATATGCACCCATCTGGCTGATACACGGGAACTGAGACTCTTCAATACAGACAAGTAATTGGGTTTTGGAACCCACATCCATCAGCCAAGTCATGCTACTGCATACCTATTATTCTATCATCTTTCTAAGGTAGTCAGCAGAATATGTACTTTCTGTTCCTATCAGACCACTCATACGAATGGGGAAAAATTAATACTGAATCAGGGACACTGCATAACAACATCAGGGACACATTTAAAATGTTGGTGCTATTAACCTGACACATTGAAAACTAAGAGCATATGTATTCATACACATTGTTTGAGGTACATGCTGTTTATGACTCTTAATTGATGTCGTTATTCATTACATGTAACCCACCACCTTTCCTCCTAATATCACTAGTTCTAGGAGGGTTTAGGTGGGACAGAGTTAGATTCTGAGTTGTAATCAGGGACATCCCTGGTAATAGGTTACAGTTCAATGGTATGGTCCCTATGTGTTCCCCCAGTGGTTTACGGACTATGCAGTGGATGTGCTCTTAGGTGTTGGGAGGTATGGGCGTCAGCTATGCCCACATCGTAATATTACTTACATCCACAGGGTGGTCCTAATACAGCTCTGCCAGCCAACACCTGCACGCCTAGGCCCATAATCGCATACCCATAGTTCCCCCACCTGCCACTCCTCTACAGCACTCATCCTTACTGTAGGTGCAGGTGGGGTATAAACACACCACTGCACACTGCCCACTCTCTCCATGTCAGGACACATGTCATACGTTGTGTCGACCCATGTGTTATCAGGCTTGCACAATCTAGTGGTCCGTGTACATCTACAGCCTGGTTTGATAAATCATTACCGGGACTGGCTCCGATCATTAATTTTTGATGTCACACAAGGGACATTGATGTCTATGTTTCAAGTGTAGACCTTGCAGGTCTCTCCCACTGGTAGAATCCTGCCGGTGGTCTGGAAAGCAGTGGTGTGTTTACCTTTATTGTGTGTCTGTATGTCTCACCACTCTACATGTTTGTTTATTGGACCTCCCACCACCATATGCACGGCCTGTGAACATATGTTACTCGTACCTGCTGTATCATATCCTAGCTATATACATGTGTATATTTACTGTAACACAGATATATATATATATATATATATATATATATATATATATATATATATATACATTAATATATACAGATATATCTGCATATGTATGCATACGTGTATATTTATATCTTGCTGTATATATATATATATATATATATATATATATATATATATATATATATGAAATCTAATGACATATGGGTCTATAGTTGTCTGCATATGTATATATTCATATGTGGGTATGTATCTGTATTCTTTGTATGTATACATTTGTACTACGGTGAGGGAGAGGCATATCTCTATGTCGCTATGGGTAGATATATACACACACAGCTCTACTTCTGTACATCTACATCTGGTTATTCTGTTCCTTGCCATATAGATTACACTTTCCTTTAGTGGGTCTCACAGGGGGTGTGGCTGCTCGTTGGGTGATGTCTCTGCACAATGAACACATTCGCTTGCATCCCAAGGGCTGTCCATATTGGCCAACATCAGCCAACACCTGCACACCTAGACCCATAAGAAGCTACCCATAGTCCCCCCACCCTCGCCTCCTCAACAGCACCCATCCTTACTCTGGGACCTGGTTGGTTCTGGACATACCACTACACGCTGCCCACTCTCCACTTCACGAGACCCATTTCATACAATTGTCTTGGCCCATGGGTTATCAGGGCTACCCACCCTTGTATTCTGAGTCTGTATACACCGCGGACAAAATGGATGATCTATCACCTTCTTTTGGTTTTGCCAATTTTTAGAGTGCCCCGCAAGGGGCACTCCAGTCTGTGTTTCATGATTAGAATCCACGGGTACACTGTGTACCCCCCAGTTGTATCCTGCCTATGGTCTGGGGAGAAGTGGACACTTTACATTGATTGCGTGTATATTTCCCATATCCATGTCCGGCTGTAGTGGGGGGGGGGGTGGAAGGGCATGCTGCGTGTCATATTTCTTGCCTGGGCTCCTCACTTCCATTGGCATAGCCTGTGAACATATGTCATTCCTGTGTGCTGTTTCCTATCATAGCTGTATATTTCTGTATATCTACCCAAACATGCATACACACACACACACACACACACACACACACATCTATATATATATATATATATATATATATATATATATATATATATATATATATATATATATATATATATATATATATATATATATATATATATATATAAAATCTATATCCATATATATATATATATATATATATATATATATATATATATATATATATATAGCTATATCCATATATATATCTATATAATATATAATCACTGACAGAAGTGATTATTATTAGAGGCAGGCTGTACTAGTCAGCATTTTAGGTTGCGTGTCTGCAGCCAGCATGTTCATGCCTCCGTGCAGTGCTTAGACATGCCCCCTGCACTCGTGCATGTTTCCTGTGCATGTGGACATTGCGGCAGCATGCCTTCATTAATATGCATATGGTGCTGCTGCGCCATCTCTATGCCGCACAGTCGGCGCAAGGCTAATGCTGTCCTTGCGCCAAGCTTCATGAATCCCGGGGTATATCTCTAAAGCCATTTGAAAAGGTCAAGAACATTTCTCAGAAAAGCGTGCCTTGCATTGAGCTCCATATTGAACTTAGTTGTTGTTTTCATATAAAATACATGAACATAGCCACCACTGCATATGATCTGTATGGTGAGGGAGAAGAAAAAATCCAGTGAAAGAAGAATCACTCTCTACTGCACAAATGCACATGATTTTCTCTATGACATATTGACAACTTTGATATATTACAGAAATATATAGAATTCTCCACTATGAAAATAAGTTATATACATACCACAAGTAGATACAGAAAAGAAGTATTATGTTGCTCATTTGACTACCCCCTATAAAACTATTGCACAATCCTTGCATTTGATACTGATGCATCAAAGGGTATGTTTTCCCTCTATAAAATTTATACTGAAACATTATATTAATTAAGGTTGCAAACTCTGATAGAAAATGGTCCTAGGGTTTCATTTTGCTCTTAATGAATAAAATGCCATTCAGTGCTTAATTTGACCGATTTGTGCTGTCATGAAAGTATAAAAAGGTGATGGTAGCATCTTTTATTGACCAACATGGTCCCTATTCTGGAGAATATATATAAAAGTCACATCTGCAATAACAGGTTAGTGAAAATATATCTAATAAACACATGGCATTCCTTTTTCTGAACAAGAGTAGTATAACCTTAATAAGTTAAATGACTATAGTGCAACCGTACAACAACCATGACAGTAAAATGATTCTGCCTCCCTATATATGAGGGACAATATTTCAATCCACCTTTGTAAGTTCTTCAGAAGACATACTAAAGCTCTGCATGTATACTTGGATACTGACTGCACTTAAGGCTGTCATTCTTCCTGTAAGGATTTACATGTAGTTTGCCATTGAATCTGACCCAGTGATTTTACCCTGGTCAGTACAGGGAATATTGGCAGGGACAGAAAAGTTCTATTTTCTGGACAAAGATATATGATCATTACCTCTGTTGTAGTGACAAAGGAGTACAGATAGATTTCAGGACAGTACTGTATCCCCTATGCTGAAACAATTCATATACCTGTCTTAAGAGAGATCAAATGCAATGCCCCTTTGCAATCTGCCACATTCTAAAGGCCACATGGGCCATTAGTGGTACTTTTCAGTATATGGTTATAGGTGTAAAACAGTGTAATATATTCTTGTAAAATATTTTGGACAACAATTCAGGGAAGAGGTCCAGCCTGAATTTTTTTCTACAATTTCTCTGTTCCTGTTTTTATGTGGCAAATGTTACCTTAAATGAAAAATAAATAGGAAGTTCAAATCTCTAAAAAATATGGATATTAATGATTTTATGCCTTTTGTATTTACCTTTTGAGAAAAATTAAGAAGTGCATGTTTATTGCCAACTGAATTGAATGATTGTTGCAGTATGTAGGAATTGAGATTATAATAATAAAGTAATAATTCTGAAAGTCAAAATATGGACAGTGTCCTTATTTTGGGAAACTATACTACCTCCTTGATGGTCTCCTTGACAACATGCTATGTAATTATGCATGAAACCAGTCTTATCCCCATTTTAATGGTATTCTGACATGAGATAATTAGAGGCTAAAGATACAAATTAAGTAGATGGTTGAAGATCAGACTTGCAGAGATCCTGCTGTGATTTTTGCTTCAATAGTTTAGGGGTATATCATCCAGAATGGTTATCTGCGGGTCTTGGTTTGAGTCTCAGTTGAAGTGAGTACTTCATTAGTGCTGTCATTTTCAATTTTGGCCTAGACCTTTGTCTCCTAATGTTTCTGATATAACAGTTGGGGTCTCCTTCAAAGACTGACATCAAACACCAGGAACTGCAAACCCTAACCCTGGGAACTGAATCACTTGGCCACCAGGACAAAAAAAAAATGCAGAAAGCAACACCGGCCAGAGAGATCAAGTAACACAGACCACCCCGATATGGGAGGGGAGGTGCTTCCCCCCCACACCCTCTATCTAAATATACTAACTCCGAGATCACACTACAGTGGGGAAATGGCAAAGTTAACCATGATGGCCAAGTGGTTCTTTTCCTGGGCTTAGATTTCAATGTACGTGGTGTTCGACATTGTACGTTTTCACTGATGTGGTCTCAATGAACACAGATTCGATGAAATGGTAAGTCGATCTTTTGAAGTAGACCCAACAGTTGATATGAGTTCTGAGTCCCCTTTCAATTCTTTGTCTGATTACATTTGACACTGGCTTTATAGAGCTGTCTTGGATTTGAGAGGAGAGTACAATTAAAGGCTTAAAAAGAGTGGCAATAACTTTTTTTTTCCAATTTTTTTATTGATAATTTGTCAAATATTACAAGAAATCAAAAACAAAAATGATATATATACAATTGTAAAACCTATAATCTTTAAAAACATTATATAACTATATACATTGGTGTCTGTTAAGACGAAAGCCATAAATAAGTTTAAGGTGTAACCTGAAGTATGATATATAAGTTCATATATCTTTGTCCATTTCTCAATTATTTCTAGGACTTTCATCCAAGAGTTGTATAAAGTTGTAAGTCTGGTAGTTCTGTTCTTCAGAGTAGATATTTCCATTTGTCCAACTGTTCTAACTAAATTTTTAAATTCATTAAATGTAGGAGGAGTCTCACTTTTCCAGTGAATGGTGATGATTTTGCGAGCTGCTGCCATTAAAGTCCATAAGATTTGAAAATCTTTTTTTTGGCACCCAATCCGGAACAGGAGAGTTGAATAAAATCATAGATTTTGATAATTGATAATTATCATTAAAAACAGTCTGAAAAAAATAATTAATATTATTCCAATACAAAATAAGACACTTACATTCATAAAATATATGTTGCCAGTCTGCTCTGATTTTAGTCTGACATCTCCAACATAGATCTTCACTTGCATACATCTTAGATAATTTATGTGGTGTATAAAAACTTCTATTCAAATATCTCCATGTGAATAACTGCAGGTTTATTGATAATGATAACTTCTTGGAAGATTTTAACATCATCTTTTTTTCCTGTTCATTAGGAGGGTGATTATTTATCTGTGTATAATAATTCCAGTAGGTGTCTATTTGGTATATTTTTGTTGTTTTAATTATTTTGTAAATGTTAGATAGATATCCAGCACCTTGATAAGGTTGATTATTAATTATAATAATGTAATCAATAAATTTTGGGGCAGTATGTCTAACTGTATCTTGCATTTGTCCAATTCTGTTTATAAGATGTTGTCTTAGATTTTGCAAAAAGTAGCCATGAGTCATTATTTATATTATATTTTCTGGTTATCTGATCTTTAGTTAATATTTTCTCTTGTTCTACCAGCTGATGCCAGTAGCTTATTGAGCCTATCTTGAGCATATTCATTTTCCAAATTTGGTATGTATCAAGGATAGTAGGTGTGAAGGCTATAGAAAAGACCAGGAAGAACCATTAATTAATATTTGGGACTTTGTTTATGAACGGTTTAAATGTTGTTAGTGTGACGTTCATATATTTGGATGGCAGTTTATTATTTTTATTTGTACCTTCTAGATAATCTTTTAGCATCCAAACTAAAGGAAATGGTATTATAGTTAAATGATCTGATCTGTTATTATGACTAAGTTCAGTATAGACCTGTTCATGTAATTGTTTCCATATAGGTTTGTAGTGAGCATTTAACCATAAGGTTATATTTTTAACAACAGAGGACATAATATATATCTCAATATCAGGTAAATTAATTCCTCCATCTTCCCAGTTTGGTAAATGTTTATCTAAAGCAATTCAGGGTTTGTTTGGGAACTATAAAAATGTATTATTAGTTTATTATATCTCTGAGTGATATACTTAGGAGGTGGCAGTGAAAAACGTTGTATTAGATATAATACTTTAGGAAAAATAATTGATTTAATGAGGTATAATCTGTCTTCCATTGTAAACATATATTTGTTCCAGGTAGATATTGCTTGCTCTATTTTATCTAGTGTTTTATTATAATTATATATGTGAGTCAGTTAAGTCTTCAAGTAGATCTATGTCTAAATATACTATTTTATTATCCTCTGCTATGTATTTGGAATATTTTTTGTTTATATGTTTCATTTTAGTATTACATGACATAATTTTTGTTTTGTTTTCATTGAACTGTAAACATGAAATAGGTTGAAAATTATTTATTTCTTTAAACAAAGCTTGTAAAGATGCATTAGTGTCTGATAGGATAAGAAGTATATAGTCTGCAAATAATTGTAATTTAAGAGATAAAGTTTTGTTGATGCAGATGCCTTTAATATTACTATTTGATCTTACCTGATTTGCAAATGGTTCTATAAGTAATGCAAATAATAGTGGTGATAGGCGACAGCCTTGTTTAGTTCCTTTTTTGATTGATATGGGACCAGATCTATATGAACCTAATTTAACATATGCTATGGAGTCTTTATATAGTGACTGAATAAGGGCAATAAAAGATGTAGGAAAATTAAACTCTTTTAGGACTAGTGTAAGGAAATTCCAGTTAACAGAATCAAATGCTTTATTAATATCTAAGGATATTAT
Source organism: Protopterus annectens (assembly GCF_019279795.1). Lineage (NCBI taxonomy): Eukaryota > Metazoa > Chordata > Ceratodontiformes > Protopteridae > Protopterus > Protopterus annectens. The sequence goes on along the minus strand of NC_056741.1, from coordinate 931,623,259 downwards.
ATTTAATTCCAAGTTTGCATGTTTACTATAATCTATCAATGACAAAATTCTTTTAAGATTATCATATGTATTTCTTCCTTTGATAAATCCTGTCTGGTCATGTATTAGCATGGGAAGAAAGCATTTAATTCTGTCAGCATATATTGCCATGAACATTTTATAATCACTGTTTAATAAGGATATTGGTCTATATGACGAACATTGTCATCTTTGTCTGATTTAATTATTGGTAATATCAATTAATATTTCCATGAAGATGGTATAATTATATTTTTATTAACTATGGAGTATACTTTTAAGAGTAAAGATATAGCTTGATTAGGTATTACTTTATACATTTCTGATATTATATTATCAGGGCCAGGTGCTTTATTTAATTTAAGCTTTTTAATCTATGATTTTAGTTCTGTCATAGTAATTGACTTACTTATAGTGTCAATTTGCTCCTGTGTTAATCTGGTAAGAATTTTGTTTTTAAGATAATTTTTTATATCTTTGTCAGGTTTTTCATGAATGCTTGAAAGGTTATCATAGTTGTATTTTAATCTAAAGGCTTCTAATATACTATTTAGATCCATGCCTTTTTTCTTTGTATTAGGGATATATAATTATTTTATTTGCTTAAATTGTATTATTTTTTTTGTTCTATTAGCTAGTTGCCACTGATGTGCTGGATTTGTTGAATAAGAATTTAATTTTATCTTTTCTAGGTTACTTATTGTCTTGTGATGCAAAATTTCCACATATTTGTTGTTAATTTGTAGTAATTCTTGAATTAAATCTTTATTTCCTTCTTGAATTTATAGTTTTAATTTATCAGCTTTCTTTTGTAATTTTAGTATGTCTTTATTCTATATTTTTCTTTTATTAATATACCAGGATAGTACTTTTCCATATATATATATATATATATATATAAAACCCGAAAGGAACAGCAAACAAACAAACCACTGAAACGAAATAGAACAAGTGGGAAGAAACCACAAGAGGTACGCCAAAATACTATAAGGCACAACGATAATCCAAAACCAGTAGGAAGCACAAAAGAACTGTTTAATTAACGTCTCACAAGTAAAATCACGTTTTCGTTGCCCATGCAACTTCTTCAGAATACAATCACCCACTTGTTCTATTTCGTTTCAGTGGTATATATATATATATATATATATATATATATATATATATATATATATACTTTTAAGGAGTCTCAGATATATATTTCTGAAATGTTCTCTGTGGTATTTAGTTCAAGGAAAGTTTTTATTTCACCTTCAAAAAATTCTTTAAAGTCTGTTAATTTTGTAACATATGAAGGTATTCTTGTTATGGGATTATTATTTATATGCATAAGCTCCATTTCAAAAACCAGAGCATTATGATCTGATAATGGACAGTTTATTATTTTGACATTACTTATTTTTGTTACTAGATCATTGGATATGTATATCCTGTCAATTCTGGAACTAGTCTTATATCTATGTGAGTAAAACGTGTTAATTAATGAGTCTGGGTCAGCAAATTCATTTATATCTTTTATGGAGATTGCGTCTGTAAACTTCAAAAGTGTCTTTGATATAGGTAACGTTCTTCTTTTACTTTTTGAATCTCTATCTTTGTCATCTATTTTACATGCGTAGTCTCCTGCCATTATTAGACTACCTTTAGTTAAATGTAATATTTCTTCAATATGATGTTTTACTGTTCCGACGCCAAGCCCTGGTATCCAATATAGGTTAACTAAAGTGTATATTTTCCTATTTAACTCTATATTTACTAAGCAAAACATACCAGATGTGTCTTGATAAGTGTTAATTATTCTAGGAGAAATAATTGTATTATGCATTAATATGGCTACTCCTCTCTTTTTTTTGTTTGTATTGAGAAATTACTAATACTGTGTAGTTATTAATATTGAGATTGTTTATATCTTTATCTAATAGATGCGTCTCCTGAAGAAATACTATTTGTGGATTGTGTAGATTTATGTATTTATATAGACTTCGTTAGATATTATTATTTAATCCGTTAACATTTATAGATAGATATTTCATGTGCTGGTTTATGATTTATTTGTATGACAGTTGATATACATAGATTTAACTCTTGGTTTGCATTATATGTATAAGTTACACTATTGTTTACATAGAAGATCTGCTTATCTTCTTTAGACACCAAAACAGTATAAGAAAACAATGAAACTTCTAATTTAACTAATTCTAATTTATTACATCTTTTCCTATCTCTATGAGGTAATATACCTCTTTGCATGAGTAACACAAGTACCCACGCAAACCTTCTAAATCTTTGACTAATGTTTAAACTAATCTCTCTTAACCTCATGCTTAGTGTGTCACTATTTACATATATTAACGAGTTAATATGATCAGCTAATAGACAATTATATGCAAATTCGTGTGAAAGCAATACTATTTATACATCAATAACCTGCTTATACTTGTTAAATCTTACTTGCAGAGTTTCTTATAATCAGAGTTGCAAAAACAATTTTCCAATTACATTTAACAAAATTTGTTTCATCTTAGTACAACAATTCACATATCAATCCAACATGACACATTTGCTTTAATTCACATTGCAAAGACTCCAATACCTTGTTAATTAGTTATTTTGGTTAAACTCTCATAATACCTATGTTTTTTTTAGATTGTAGTTTCATTATACTCACAATTTGTTTAGGGTAATTTTCCACCTCTAGAGTCTCTATCATGTAATATCAGTGCTATACGAATATTATTTATTGTATAGTTATGTGAATATTTCCCATTTTCTTCCTCACTCTTTATGAAATAATTAGTTTTATTATTCTTTAACTTTTGAGAAAGTAGTTTTCCAAGCCATATTCCAGAACTCTTTACTAAAATGGTGTCGGCTTATATGACAATATATGTACATCTATATAAATATATATACATAAACTTATATATAATAGTCTTTGCATATTTTAAGATTCAAAATACTGAAGTAAAACATAGTGGAGAGATAGGTTCCTGACCCACAGACTGGCCAGACTCCAGAAAGGAACCCCGATGACTGGACGGGAGAGAGGAAAATCACCCTGGGGATCATAACAGTCACCCCGGCAAACAGGTGTCCTGATAAGCAAGCAATATGGAAAGAAATAGCCAGAGAACTGCAATGACTAGACTTGTACAAGCCCCAGGGTCAGTATTCTTGTAGCAATCTATGAACCCACACAGCTATTCTAGTATTAGAACTTCTTAATATTAATGTATATGACTATGTATAGAGTATTGCCTTTCTGTATATCTAACAATATTTAACTTTTTTCTAACAATAACTATGTGTAGGTTGCTATTTCTGTTAGTATATAAAGAACCTATTAAAAATGTGTTTGGTGTCTGTTTACTAAATCTAATCATATTTTATTTTATTTAGTTTAGGTGTATTAAATGTTTAGTAATATTCAGTAAGACTAAAGGGTCGACATGTAGCTTTGTAATTCAGGTGCACTAGCACTTTAAATAGTGCTTGTTTTGGGATTTAATTCCTTGTCCAGGAATGCTGCAATTATGTTTTATTCAAAGGACATTGTATGCAAGCATGAAGTGCTCGCAATGAGACATAAGATATTTGGATGTTGCTTGCGTGTGTATTTAAGGCTACTGTCTCGTGAACGGGGCGGGGAAAGTAGTGAAGATTTTTCTTGATTTCCAAGGCTTCGCTCGTGGTAATATTTATTTTTGCATATACTTATCTGTATTATATGCAAGACATTCCTATGTTATATGTGAGACATACTACATGACACCTGCTAGTAAAACAAACAGGGCCAAATGCTTTACTTCTTGTAAAATATTAAATATGACATTCTAGTGGTGTAGAATAATTTACTGTAATAGCATGCAAGGGTTTAAACTCTTAACTAACTATAACCATCCAGCACAACTTAATCATCTTCTATATACAGATTATTTTCCTTCTTCGAGTCGAAGAGTTTTAAAATGTGCTTGTTTTGAGATTTACTTCCTTGCCTAATGATATTGCATTTACATATTATTTAAAGGGTGTCATAGACAATCACAAAGTGGTTACAGTGAAAATTACAACCGTTATATATTACTTGTATGCATATTTGAGATTGCTGTCTCATGAACGGAGCAGGAAAAGTAGTGAAGATTTTTCTTATTTTTCAAAGTATCGCTCATGAAAATATTTTACTACTGCATAGCTACAACACAGTTCAAGGATCTTCAATAAACACAACATTATCCCCCTTTCCAGTAAGGAAGCTTTGTATATATACGTTAAAAACACAATAAGAGTCCATGAGGTGTACTGGGATGCTACAACATCAAAATCCATACAACCAGACATGTGCGCACACCCAAGCTGTCTTTCTATCTCAGTAAAGCAAATCATTATGATAGCATTAATGGATTAAGTACTTTAACTATGCAACTCGTTTAACATAAATATATAATTTTTCAAAAAAATACATTTGTCCCGCTCCCCTCCCTGCCCCAATCGGAAAACTTAGATTAGACATATTATATGAATGGTGCATTCAAAGATTTCATAACAAATTGCTAGTATAGTTAAATATATCGTGAAATGGTTATATCTGGTTAAACCAGATATCCATTTGCATATATCTTGAACATATTGCTATATGCATTTTTTTGTTGATGACTAAATCAGAGACGTAGAGAAAGAAAAACATTGTTATCAAGTTTCAAATATGTTTAGTTAGACCTAAATGATAATGTTAATTTACCCAGTTTATATTTATTCTAGATTTTAAGTGAGATAAAATAAATAGAAACTGTACCTGATATATTACTGTGATTAATGACTGGAAGATTTCTTGTTAGTTTTTGTGACAATGTTTAAAGTTTTGTGGTACATGTAACATATAAGTTATTTGTCCTTTAGTTTTTGTTTCTTCTGTTCAACAGTCTTCCAGTTGTTTACTTCTGCATTTCTTTTTGGTGTACTATTTGTCCAATCCATAGATTCTTCCTGTGTTAAAATGTTTGTAGTGAGATATTTTATTGCTCAATCCACTGTTTCAAATATTTTTATTCCCACTGGAAGGAATACACAAAGTCTTGCTGGAAACAAAAGATGGGCCTTCAGTTGTTTCTTTTTCAAGATTTTTATTATTGGCATGAATTATTTTCTTTTGAAAACCACTTTTGTATTGTAATCATTGTCAAATCTAATTAACACATCATTATATTTAATGGGTGAGTTAGTTCAAGCATTTTTGAGGATGAGTTCCTTGTCTTGTGTGGAGAAAAGTTTAACAATTATTGATCTTGGTTTGTTTTTGATTAAAGATGCATTTCCTGAAGTTGACAATGACCTGTGTGCATGTTCTATTCCAAAAGAAAGGGCTTCCGGTAATTTTAATACATTTGGGATCCAGGTAGTAAGAAAGTTTATTTTATTATCCCCTTCTGCTTTTTCTGGCATACCATATATTCGGATATTATTTCTTCTCATTCTGTTTTCCATGTCATCTATTTTCTCCAGAAGATGTGTATTTTGTTGCAGTAAAAATTCAGTTTGTTGTTCTTCTTGCAGGAGTTTGGAATCAATGTCATTTAAGGACTGTTCAATGACAGAAATTTGACCTTTCTGCTGTGAGAACATTTCCTGAAGCTGTTCAAGTTGTTGAGTACATTTTTCTTTAAAATAGTCCAACTTATTATCCATCTTATCTATTTTAGTTGTCAACTCCTGAATATTTAAAATAAGTGAATCTAAATCCTTTTTGAATGCTGGGTCCTGAAGTGGATTCCTGAGATGGCACATTCTGAGTAGCTGATGCTGCTGTTGATTTTTCTAGTAATTAATTTGACAGGAATTTTCCAATGAAAGTTGATAAAAATTGTTCTGATGATGTCTCTGGGTATTAGAAAGTGGTTAGTAGCAAAAATATCTTCTTATTGTTTTTTTCTCAAAATTCCTGTCAGAAATATTATTGAGGAAAGAGACCTGTGAGAAAGTGCTGTTACCAAGTCGCCATCTTCTATGCTCCCCTCGGCAATAACTTTTAAATGTGTTGCTTACAGGTATTTATCGCTAGGTATCTCACGATCACTTGCAAATTGTTTAGATGTTCCTTTGTTCCTAACCTAGGTAAACAGAGTTATATCATCTATTGATGTTCTGACATTGCCATCTGTAGCAGAGATAACAATGCACCTACAATGAAAGGGGTTAATTTATAAAGATCATCAGTATTATTTTGTTTGTTTTTATGTTTTTTTTAAATGCCTTAGGAATATCATAAAACTAGCCCAGGCCCTGGTGCCTCACATCCTCTCTAGGTCTACCAGATTTATTTCCTACTCCTTCTGGAATTAATTGACTATCCCTGAGGCTAGTTGTGGATCCTATTGACATCCTGGAGCCTTTGTCTCTGCTACTTATATCCTGGGGGGATTTTTTTATTTGTATGTCCTATCTCTTCACTGCCCTGTCTCCCATGTTTGTTGACTACATTCAATGGCAACTCCCCTCTTTGAACGATGCCTCCCCTAAGGGAGTGTCATCAATGAACACCCTCCAATGTGGAATGGGCATACTCATACCACCCTGATATTCTGTCAGTCACCTGGGCCACTTTTTGAAACAAAGTCAACTAGGCCATAGTTAGGGCTTTAGTCATCTATGCCACCATAGTGGTGAGGGTCACCAGTGTTATTAATAATTAGACACAGCTTAGCTAATTTCAGGCTACCAGCTATATTACTACATGTTAGTGTCATATTGGAAAAACGTCTGATACACGGAAAAGTTCTCAAACCAGTATCAAAAATACAGGCAAACTTTGACCTCAAAGTCTTTCAACAAGGTTGAGCTAGGACAGTTAAGTTTTGTGTATTGGTTTTAGAACCATTATAACCTAATTCCAAGGAAAAGAAAAATATATTTTTTCTATACCACTTTCCTGAGGAAAAACCCTTCCAGTGTAGTGATAGCCTATAACCAAAAGGCAAGGCCTCCTGTGTCTCTTACGTTCCAGTTTTCATCATGTATTAATTTATCTCACTTTCATTACTGCATGAATGAAGGTTGTACAGTGTGCCAGCTGTGAAAAACTATTAGAGAAAGTTATGGAAAAGGAAAATAAACAGGTACAAAGAGTTAGCCTGAAAATAAATTAAAAGAAGAACAAAAATAACAATTCATCAACTTTAACATCATTTGAATGTATGCCATTTCCCTTATGTTTAATGCAACAGGTACAGTAGGCAGAACAATAAGGAGTCCCTTTCATTAACTATGTTTATTAGCATGGCTTTTGTCATCTGACAAAACTTTGAGTTGTTTTGTATTGTCTAGTCCTTTTATGCTTCAGGTTAGATGGTGCATGTCTCCATAGATAACCCCAAGTGAAATATTTTGCCACAAAATTCCTGCCATTGTTTTCAAATTAAACATCATCATTAATATACTTACTGTAATTTAGGGACCTATTTCATGCATTTGCAGGAGAAACAGTAATCAGTTTTTGGATACCCGTATAGACCAACTCTTTCTGAAGCTACATAAACTAACAGCAGCCTTTTATTCTTTCTTTCAAACGGAATCTTTCGTTTTGCTTTGCAGCCCACACTGACTTTCCGATTTTAGTAAACCTACTATTTGTGGAACTGAAAAAAAACACTGCAATTTTATTATACCAAGCTGTGGTATAGCTCAAACATATATTGCAAACTAGAAGGACACATCTGTAGTGGCTTTCCCTTGTCAGGTTTTGATTACTACAATATCACTTTTCGATCACATGCAACTATGCATTTAAGATTTCTGCATACATGTACTATTATGTACACATATGAACTAATAGCAGAATGATAAATCATAAAATGAAGGCAAGTATCCTGAAGACAGGGAAGTCATTTTTATTACACATTTTCATAATATTTGAAAGAAGTTTTAAAATATCAGGTGTCATTTTTGGAAAACATGTACACTAAATCCTTCACTCACTGCTGAAGTAAAAACAAAATGAACATATATGGAAACAACTTTAGCAGATAATTCATGGTTACATGGATTTGTTAACAGGAAGTTCATGCCAGCGATATCTTGTTTTTCTCACTGCAGTCAAGACGTTTTATGAGATTGGGTGTGTGCAATAGCTAACCAAAGCCTTAGAAAAGCAAAAATAAAGTAATTCTATGTTCAAAATCTCTTTTCGAAAAAATGCAAACAAAAAGAGCATACAAAAATGATTGGATTCTTCTTAGACATTTATTTTATCACATTTACATAATATAAGTACACCTGATGCTTAAACATAGATAAAATATGTGGAAAGCAAACTTAACAGCTGATCAAAAACGCTCATTAATCACCCTCTAAAAAACATTCAGACTTGAAAAAGTATTACATTTTTAACTTCATAGCCAAATGTAAAGCATGCAATACAACATCAATTTATATCCAAGGATATCCTTAAACTGTCTTTTAAAAACATTTTCATCAATCCAGGTCTCATCTGACAAAACATTTCTATCATAAAAATGTCGAGTGAAAGCATATTTTATCAGTCCATGACTCATCTCAGTAAAAGGTCTGTCACATGAATTTTACATGGTACATTCATCATTTTACAGTCTACAAAGTAAATAGCATTTTCTGTGCTGTAGATGATGCCACCACAATCTATATTTATGCAGCTGGCATTATAAAGGCAATTGCCATTCTGCTTTGGCAGAGTGAGTATAATTCCCATATGGAATGAACTAAAAGCCTCTTCTGGTTAGAATGTTGCAAAGTCTACTTCAACATGTACTATCCTTTTGGGAAAAAAATGTCACCTCTTCTAAATGTATTTCATAAAATTATTCCTTTGAAAGGCAGTTAATCATTTTAAGATGGTGTTCAATGCATTTGCACTTTAAACTGTTATTTACTCATAACCCAGTTATTAACGTGTTCAAGGGTTACCTTCTCAGGGTTTTCTTATGAACAGAAACAGAGCCATTTGACTGAATTTCTGTAGCTAGTTATCGACTTATTTGATACGGGTATAGAAACACCTAACTTTCCCCCAGCTGTCGTTCTTTAACATAGTCAGGGTTGGAAACTATTTCTTAAAAGGGATCATACTTCTGGATGATGTCTTCCACTTCCAGTTTACTCATTAATGAGAATGAGAATAAATGTCACCTCCCTGATTCTCTGGTGTACATGAATGACGTCCTAACTGATAAGCAGATGACTCAAGATCAGCTAGCGGCTTGGGCCTGGGAGACAGTGTAGGAAAGAGTGGTTTTGCCAATAGGCTCACTCAGGGAGGGATGGAGCACTCTGCTTGTGATAAAGTCTCATGCCAAATGATGGTGATATGCTGTAATTATGTGACAGATTAGCTGTAAATCTGTGGCATTTGAAATGGACTGGAAATAATTGATTTTATGTGCAGTAATGTGCATGGTGTCACTAGCTCCACCCAGTTATAACATACCAAAAAAATAAAAATCTCTCGATACACGATATCATATCTGACACTGCAGATTCTTGTACTCCACTTCCCCTTGCTCAGCTCACCATCAGCGCAGTCCCAATCTATGGGGTAGTCCTGAGCATAGTTAAGGTAAAATGGTGTATTTGCAAATATACATACATACAAATATTTCAGGCATGGGCATTAAGCCCTTGTAGTCTGCCAATTTAACAAAACAGTTTTTCCCATAATAAGCGTCCAGACTGTTTTTAAAAATATGTAAACTACTACTTGATTTAATGTAATTTGGTAGTCTAACCCATGCATAAGCTATTATCGGAGAGAACTAATTAGTATACTTTTCATTCATACAGAATCTTTTGCATAGGCTGTCTGATGATTCTCTACTACTTCTTCATAACCCCAAACATTCCCAGAGAGAGTTGTCTCTAAATGCCCTATAGACCTGAATAAGGTCTCCTCTTAACTATCTTTATGATACACTGTACAAGTTCAGATATTTTAGCCTTTCATAATAACTTTTTCACATCCATGGATGCCATTGGTATACTTCTGCTGTACTCTTTCCAGTCTTTCTGTTTTTGTATAAGGTTTTCATATTGTTATTCCATACTCAACTTTGGGTCTAGTAACTAACAAGTAATTACTTCATCAGTTCTGCTTTCTTAGACTCTATAAATCTTTATATGCCACCTACAGTTCTACATCTATCATCAATTGGTTGATATGATTAGAAAAAATCAAGGCTGGATCTACCTAATATACCCCAATCCTTAAATGAATCTACAGTTTCAATCACTGTGTACTATATTAAACATTCACCTTTCAGTTTATGTCTCCCAAATCTCGTGTGCTTATAGAGTTTTTGATGTATTTATCAGAATGTTATTCTCCTGTGGTCAGATGATCAATTTAGTCAAGTTCATGCTTTATCTGCAACATATGCAATCGGTTTACCCAATTTCAAGTCAACTGCATACAGACTGTAGAACACCTCCGATAAAAAAAGATAGATCTGTAAGATACAATTTAAACAAGTATGGGACTAAGACAGAACCCTGTGGGATACCCTGACCATAACCCAAATTTCAACATTTTATAAAGACTGCATTTTTTTTGCAAATTATTCACAGTTTTTTGTGCATGACCCTATCAAATGCTGAAGTTAAATCTGTATAAATTACATTGAAGCACAATGTTTCATTCAAGGCTGGTAAATCGTTGTAGAACATCATGTTACAGGTGGTAGTAGAGCTATTTTTAACATATGCATGCTGATATATGATTTCAAGTCCCAACATTTCCATTTCAGACATTAACTTATCCATTATTACCTTCTTCATTATTTTTCTGCAACATGAAAGTAAACTTAAGGGTCTGAATGACTTTGGGTTTGTCCTACTTCCCTTCCCTTAAAGACAGGTTTAACAAGTGCATGTCTGCAATCCTGAGGAATCTCCCCATATTTATACAACCTAGTAAATTATAGATATAATGGTACTGTAAGTTCTTGTTAAAGTGTTCTCAGGTCATTATTACTAAGTCCATCTGCTCCCCATGCTTTACTTGAATCCAGTTTGTGTAGTTCTTTTTCAGTATAATATTTGGGGGTGGCTGGTGGTCAGTTTGGGGCAAACAAATGGGGGGTTACTTCTCTGTTGGATCAGTACACTCACTATAGCTTCATGGTTTCAGGGGGAAGTAGCTATTATGAAATGTTCTCTGTACTAGGAAAGACATTAACTGAAATAAAATAACACATAGTTAGCAACATTCTGTGAGGGGGATTCAGAAGGGCAGTATAGCACAACTGTCATAAGATGACTAGTGTGCGTGCATGCATATGTGTCTACAAAGTGTGGATTTGCACAGGAACCTCCTTGGCCCTCTTCAAAAAGAACCTTGACAATTAGATGGGAGATAAGAAATTCACCTCTGGGATCACATCAGTCGCCCTGCTAGACAGGGGTCTAGGGAAGTAAATATTGTGGTAAGAAATATCCAGGGAATTGTTATGGATAGGCTTGTATAGGCCCTAGGGCCAATAGCCTAGTACCAACCTAAGAACCTATGAACCTATGGAAAGTACTGCATAATGAAATCCTGCATTCATGAAAATGGCAAATATGAGTAGATTTCACCGTCATAGGTCATATGACAGAGACCCATCAGCACAAATGCAGCATGTGGGCTACAAAGCAAAGCACCAACTTTGTTTACTTTATAAATGGGAAGGAGATGGTTGATATGCCAGTAAGAAAGGAGTAAGAGTAAACTGAGGAATACACTGAATGAAACTGGGAAGAGAAAATCTTCATGGGGTGGGGGAAGGAGTTTATTTGTTTAGGAGATGACAGATGCCATTTTTTATTTTTAGAGAGGAAGAGTAGACAAGGAGGGAAGCAGGGGCTGATGTCGGTAGGTGGGAGTGAGGTTATAGGCATAGCAATACGGGCAGAAACCCAAACTTATTACATGTGCATAGACTGATGAGAATGGTCTGATATAAAAGGAAGCCACACACAAGATATGCGGACAGACAGAGGTTGGGCAAATGTTGATAGGAAGATCTGGACAACAAACATGCTACTTGTCACAAAAGGTAGGAGAACACCATGATGCGGACTAGGTGGAGTGAGGACTGCCTGCCTAACTACCCCAGCTGGGACCCCCCAATAAGTCAGTCATCTCTGTGACTGATATGGGCCAATTCCCAATAGACTGGACCATGTAAGTGCATTGCATATCAGCCACATAAGGATGCACTCAACAGTTTTAATTCAGATATCAAGCTACTGGTCCATCTTAGTTCCAAGCAGCCTCTGTATCAACCACGTGACCTAAAAGGGACCCTCCCTTGCCACCCTCTGATGCTATGCCACCCATCACAGGAACAGCACCAAAGGCTGTCATTTACCCTCCTCATCCCTTCCCATTGAATGACCTTCATCACCCTGCAGAGTAGTTGACCTGGAAGCTGCTGAAGATCCAGCAGCTGGTGGGGAAGGTTTGTGCAGGGCATGGTGTTTACTGATGCACCACATTTTGCTCCATGGATTACATCGCAGAACAAATGAGCATAAATGGAAGGAAACAGATCAACAAACAACAAATAATGGTGACAGACAGAGAGTGAGACAGGTAAAAAGAGAAAAGAACAAAAGCAGTGGTCATTATGTTCAGCATGATATGATATTCTTTCATATAACAGGCCCTGGAAGGAGAAAATTGCAATCAACATAGCAATGGTGATAATAATGCCTAGGGAACTTTTATAATAAGACAAGGGGATAATGCTAGGAGATATGACTCACTGAGCCACATGTCACTGCTGTGTTCACCACTGGCGCAGGTTCTACATAGTAACCAATATGTGTACATTGGAAAACAAAGCAAGAAAGAAATATTCAACTTGTATTCATGAAATGTAAAGCCCTGAAGAAAACAACTGTGTCGGTAGTTGTGATACATAGTGTAGCAGATGCCAGGATCTGTGGCATAGGTTAGCAGAGTACCAGATAGAACATGCCTTGGAATAATGAAAGAAAATTTACAGCCATTTATGGAAAGGGTCTTTGGGAATAGCTGTACACTGCTAATGTTGAAGGGAAAAACATAAAAAAAAAACACAGAATGTAAAAGTAAAACTAAAATTGCATTGGAAAATCAGAGCAACTTATGTACAGATGAGGCATTCAATTCTAGTAGTATTTTCAATGTACAGTTCTTTGGAATTATGTTTTTTATTGTTTATTAACTTTTATCCCAAGTTATTTTTCTTACTGGGGACATTTTCCCCAATGGCCTGCCAAGTTTTATTCCCATCCCATCCAGTAAAATTAGAGTACTTATTCCCCATCCCAGGGGTAAAGCTCATCTGAGACAGGCCATCATTAAGGTAGCCAATAGAAGTGATTTGAGTTTTGTCCCCTTTAAGCCCTAGCACGTGTGCCTACTCAGTAAGGACTCATGCATAGGACAGACAATGGGCATCATTGCTGCACTCTCTCTCACGTCTGAAAGGGTTTGAGTTCAGTCAGATGCTCAGCCCTCCCTAAGTTGCACTGTGTAGTGGTTTTCTTCAATCCCGCCAACGTGCATGTGCCTATGGGCACATGCATTCACTCATCCCAGAACTGGCATGCCCATTCTCCTCTGCCTGTACCATCAAGCACCTGCGCTGCTAATCAAGTTTGGTTCACCTGGGAATAGACAGGATTCTACCTCTCTATATCACTATTAATCATCCTCTTATCAGTGCTCCATGCAACAAGACAGAACATATATAAATATAAAGGTTCAAACCCTGGTGCTTGACAACATCTTAAAATCTAAAATTATATTCCAGAAGGGGGATTGTGCTACTCCAAGAGTTCATTACTTGGCAAAGAGCAATGGATGCATAGCATTTTACATTGGCAAAACGGAGCTTGCATTCAGGACGAGCATTTATGAACATCTTTGCGATATTGCCAAAAATAGAG